>NC_053452.1:19752619-20102619 GCF_015227805.2 Hirundo rustica
AGGGGAGAAAGAGGTGAATCAATCACGGGAAGAGACAATTTAAAGGAGTTTGGCTATGAAATGGAGTTCATTAGGAGGCCATAATGTATTTGGGCCTAACAAGCTGCAATTTGCCCACCTCTGCTCTCCCAGGCAACAATAAGCAGCACTAATTGCATTGACACCATGTTCCAGGATGGCCACAAACACTCTCTTAGCTTCTTCCATAGAAGAGTTGCAAAAATAGTTATTTCACCTATTGCAAATGTGAGCTCTCTTCCACGATGCTTAGCTCCTTATCTCCTTGGATTGAGAGAATACAGTATTAAGTGGTCTGCAGTTTTCAATCTGGAGCTAAGGTTGTAATAATAATCATGTTACTTGGCTCTAAGATTGCACTCAGAGAGATCTCAAAGCACATTACAAAAGTCCACGGTATAGACAGCATATCACTACAGGCACAAGTCCAAGTGAACCCCAGTTGAGAACGCAGCACAAAGCACTTTTTCCCATCCATCCTCCAGGATGCAACAATTTTTTTCATTTTTCCTGCTTTTTCTGGTTTAGCTTGTTAAAAAATATATTATGTTGGCTAGTAATCTTTTTTTTTTCTGGTCTTCAGATTTCTCTCCGTTTTTGTTTCATGTTGTTACCGTGCAGAGCAATCTATACAGAGCACTGTTATGATCACAGGTGATGTAGGGCTGTGGGTCTAGGGCAAAAGGAAAGGTAAAACAGGGATTGAAATACTTGAGTGACCCAAGGTTTGTGCAGCGCAGCACGTCTGGACTTCTTTTGATCGAGTCAGAACAAGCCAGTTTTTTCCAAGCCTGAATTCCAGCTCAGTTCTTCGTTGGGATGTTAGGTGGTGACCTTAGCTCTGTACAGCAGACTAGAACCTAATACAAAGTAAATATTTCATTTGGGAAGACCTTGCAGCCCATCAGCTGTAAAAGTACCACAGGAGGCACCTCAGCTGCGGGGAACTATGTGCTCTCCCGTCACCGAAGCGCTTTCACCAGAGAGGGTCATGTTCTTTCCATTACTGGGGTGAGAGAAAGGCTTTGCCAGCCCAGCCTGCAGGTTCAGGAGGAGGTAACCTCGGGAAGGCAGATCAGCAGCTGAGAATGGTTTTGTTATGAGCACAAGAAACGACAGGAACGATTTGCAGTGCGCAAATAATATTGCTTTATTCCATTGATACTCTCAGTTTAAAAATATGAACAAAAATAATCTGGGGATTCATCTGCACCTGTGCTCAGACTGCCTCTGTAGCAACAAAAGGGAGGTGAAAACAAAAGTGAATTATTTGTATGTCCAGCTTGCCTGGCTTTGCCTGGAGTGATAGCAATTGATCTTAGCATAAACGAAAATCAGATAAAAGGAGGGTCCTCTTTGATCATGGTGACTCGATGCCTGAAACCAGGAGAATATGTATTTTTCAAAAAAATTACCTTGTTTCAGATAACAATTGAGGTTATTAAAGTATTAACAGATGGATGTTTTATTCCTTGCACACTCTGCAATATCTTTGTTTTCTTTTTTTCCTCTCTTCTCTCCTTTTCCTTCCCCTTCCAGAGTTCTGACAGCACGAAGATTGAACCATAGGTAGCTACTTTCAGTTTGGTTTCCAGTCAATTCCTGCTGAATTTTACTTTCAGATTTTCATGCTGAACAGAATGTTAGAAATCAAAGTTGAAAATACAGTAATAACATGTTTGCTTGTTGGTTTTGTTTTTAAATATTTCCCTGGGGATTTGTAACAAATGACAGAAATGTTTTCTACTGGTCTTAAATACTGTGAAATGTTATTTAATAATCAAAACTTAAATATTAAGCCAAACTTCATTGCACAATGTGTTCCTTTAATGGAAAGAGCTAATGAAAAACACACCAGGCCAAATTCACTCTGTTTTCCTCACTAAGGGAAAATTCTTCTTTATTGCTAAGGATCTTTGTTTGCTTCATTTTTCTGGGAAGACTGCTCAAATTTGTATAATCAGACCATGTTATGCACATATTTTTCATGGCTATTCTGAAACTGTTCTGTCCTCATCTCTGCCCCTGGAATGGGTTGGTTTTTTGTTTTTTTTTTTTTTGAAATGTGAATCTTGGCTGGATGACTCACTGGGACACTATCTTCATCTGTTTTACAGTAATTAGACTGGAGCAATTTTTGTGGCTGTATCTGAGGTTGTTTCCTGCTTTGAACTCGGCACTCACACAGTCGTGTTAATTTTAGTGATTACACAAACTAGACTCTGGCCAATAAAGTCATTGTAGTCAAAACCATGGCTCTGATCCAAATAACTCTTACCCTATCTGCAGCAGAGCAACTGCTGCTTCACACTATGAATGGAATAAAATCAAATAAAAATGTTCACCAAAATAACTTGCCAGCAGCACTTCTTTTGCAATGTAGTTGGGAATCTTGTATAGGTCCGTTGCACTTGAAAGTCTTCTATCTTGGTTATAAAAGGACAATTATTCTCTAAGAAAGGAAAGGGGAAAAGGTTCAATGTTTTAGATTTCATTCAGGTAAAATCCCAGTTCAGAAAGGGCATAAAAGCATGTGCTGGAAATGAAGTGTGTACTCAAGTCCCATTGAAGCCAGGTAGATTGTAAGCATATGCTGAAATGCTTATTTAAATTGGGCTCTTAATTATTAAGTGCTATGAGATTGAATTACGTTTCATATTATTTTCATACATCTATATTTATATACGTGTGGGTGGGTGGGTGTGCAAGGATATATGTAAGCTGTTCACTAAAGAACACTAAAAATGAGAAAAAGGATCCCCCACACCCTTCTCCATTAAGTGTCAGATTATTTGACATTTTTGACAAGCATTTTTTAAATGCTTGACTGAAATGGCCGTTTTGTCAAAGAGGAGAAAAAAAAGAATCTGAAACTTGTTACTGTTGATCTTCCTGGTATTGCCCTTCAGGTATGCTGTGTGTGCAGACAGGGCTGCAGGGACCTCAGCCCACCCTTGCAGATCTTTGCAGGGTGCATCCCTACTTGCATCTGGGGTTTGTGTTTTAATTAAGTCAGCTATCGTCCTAACTGCCCTCTAATGCTGTTGATTACTTCTATCACTTATACATAACCAGAATAATGTTATGTGTACCTGCTGTTAATCCAGCTGTGCATTTCCTCCATGACAGATCCCTGTCCTGTTGGCTTGCTACGGGAATATCTTCACAGAGCTCTATCTGGTATCGCTGGCTCGTGTCCTACCAACACAAGCTGGTGTTCCTGATATTGTGCAAATGCAGGAAAACAATAAAATGGTGAAATGGATGTGTGTGCATGTGTGTGTGTGAGAGAATAAAAGGTCTTCAACATACAGGTTAAAAGCCTACTCGCAAATGTAAGCTAAGGAGAAAAATGAAGGGTTTGAGGAAGGACTTGGTTGAGAGGTGCAAGATGTTTGTCTCCAAGCAGACGGAAGGAGCAAGCACAAATGAAGCAGCATGGACTGTCCCTAGAAAGGCAGAAAAATATGGTCCAGGAGGAGAGTAGTTCAGTGGTAGGAAATGAAGGGAGGTGAAGCACAGTCCTGGGGGGTTTTACAGGACAGGAAAGTGGTTTGGAATTAAATTCAGCGATGGATAAGAAGGCGACAGGGGATGTGAGCAATATGATCCTATTTCTTAGAATGAGAAAAAATGCAGCCATGAAAGTCTGTATCCACTAAAGTTATGAGAGAAGGAATTTTTTTATCCTTTAAAGTAAAAAGAGGATTTGTAGTGGCTGAGGTGTAAAGTCAGGGCTATGTATGGAGAAATTGCTGTATTGCTTGTGAGAGAGTGACAGCCCTGTCAGCAAGGAGATGCACAGCCAGGCCAGGAAAGCTTAGATTCCTTAAGAACATGTCTTCAGAGGCCATCGAATTCAGTAGGACACCATGCAGCTCTCAGGGGATTCAGCCAACTGCCCCACATCCAGAGACAGAGCAGAGCAGGGAAAGAGGGGTAAGAGAGGGACAGAAGCGTAAGAAACATTGCAAAATCATTTAACAGCAGAGCTCAGGCAATGCTGCCATCTCAGGCTTTTGTTCAGCACACACCCCTCCAGGGCAGGCAAGAAGGGGACTCTGAATCCCCCTGGTGCATTTTGGCTCCCGCCTCCTTGCAGACAGAAACATTGTGCTGTCCTCCTCACTTCTGGTTGTACTTTGAAGGTCTGGCATATCCATCCTGTGGGCAGATGGAGACAACAGCAATGGCAGAAAAATTATGTCCTGAAGCATAAAGAAAGGACATAAATGCCCAGAGAAATTCCTGTATGAAGGGATACGCTCCATGCCACGCACTGGCAGATAAGAAGCTACTAACAAAGAACAAGGCAGAAAAGAGACTTTTCCTGATAGCCTAAAGAGAGACCTGGAGCAAAGGCTAGGATGCCTGTGAGTTCTGGGTTCTGCCACTATGCTCAGCAGATTTCCAGCTAACTTTGTCCCAGTTTAGTGTTAGCAGCTGCTGGCAGCTCCCATGGACGTATCTCCCATATGAGACAGCACTCAAAGCCCAGCCTGAGGCCTATTACCCAATAAGCAAAAAAAAGGTGTGTTGTCACAGCTTGGTTTTATCACAGCCAGGCGTAACCAGGATGGTCAGCAAAACCCCCCACGCTGGTCAGTGCAACTCTGTCTCTCTTAGCATGCAGGAGGCAAACAGCTGCAGGCATGTTTTATGCTTCTGTTCCATCCCTGAAGCTCCCTGTTGTGTAGAAACCTCCTGGATACAAGGGAGATGAATTATTGATATGCCAGCCTTGGGAAGGAAAAGCAAGGCAAGATTAGAAAAAGGGAAGGGACCTTTGTCTGAAGTAACAGTATTAAAAATCAGGACATTCAGTTCCCTAGGAGCTGCACAAAATGAAGAGGAATCAGGCTACTGTGGCCTGTGCAGGTTATAAAACACAAATCACGGGTGATTCAGGGCATGCCTCTGGTTTCACTGCCTGGCAGGGGCACACATCACCCCCAAACACAGATCCGCTGCGGTCAGGCTGATCCCCAGGACCTGGGTGCAGGTAGATCACGCAGCTGTGGCAGTGGCCTGTGCGTCCACTCAGACTAAGGCACCACAGACTGCTTGGAGGCAGTGTGGGAGCAGGCAGGGACCCAGACACAGATTTCTGTGCTGATTCCCCATGTTTTACCTGCAGAGATCTCCATAGGGTTGTTGTGAGCTCCCCACTCTCTCCAAAGCTCCTGTATCCATTATTGGGGATTAGACCTCTCCAGTCATCTTCCAGCAGTGTGCCAAGCCTTTAGAGACTGCTCACCTCCCAGTCCCTTCAGAGAGGGCTGAGAAGAACAAGCCCTTTATGCCAAGCTCATGAGGAAAACAACTGTCCAACAATAAAAATAACCCCACATCTTGTGCAGAGTTGGTTTGGAAAAGGAAATCTTTCCATTGAAGTACCCTCCAACAGGTTCATTCCTCAAAACAATACCATTGTGCCCTCACCAGGAGCTCTGGGGTTAGAACAGCGGAGTGGAGGAATTAAGCTGCCTTGTTAACACCTTTTCTGCAAGGATTCTCATTTACGGCTTGATTGGCCCCATTAAGTAGGAGAGAGCACTTCTGCGTGATTAACACGTGTTGCATTACACCACTGGTATCTCCCTACTTCTCTAAAGATCCCACATACAGCTCACCACTGGCCACTTCCCCTCAGCTGTGCACGCTGGATGCAGGCAGGGAAGTTGCAAAAGCTCTTGCTCACTCTTCCATGTAATCATGTGCACACTGTTCTTAGAAAGTAGAGAGTCGTGTGCCCTAAAGCTCTGCAGCACGCAAAGAGCTGCCAGCGGCCCTCGTGTCCCGCACCGTGCCATCAAGGGAGTCAGGGAGCTGCACGTGAAGAATGGGGAGCAGAACGAGGACCCAATGCACCCTCTCCCTGCCTTGGTCCCAGAGCTATGAAACAAACATTAGCCAGGCTCAGATGTTTGTGGCTGACTGGTGCCGCTGGAAAATAACTGAAAGGCTGGGTTGCCCAGAGAGAGAAGCAAAAACTGATCTTTCAGCTTGCTGGCCAAATCAAAAAACAAGAGAGGAGCACAAAGGGGTGCTTGAAGTGAACCTGAAATAGCCGTTGGTTTGGGGTTGGGCTTTTTTTCCAAAACTGAAATCTTGAAGGAAGAATACTTGAGTGGAAGGATGTGTTTTAGTTCCTTTATGAGCTTTTAATGTCATTCTCAAGCAGTTTCAATAAAACTGAAGTAAATCTGAAACAAACATTGGCTCTGAATAATGCTATTGAAGGGCTGTCTTTAAAATGTCAGCATTAAATGTTAAAATGTTTTCAGATTTGTTTTAACTATAATAATTCATTTCCCTTTACGACAATTTTGTATTTATCCTAAATACATGTTCACCAGTGGAAAAAAATGCGTCTGGAAATTGTTACCCTCCATTATAGTACAAATTTTCACATTAAAAAAATCTTACCAAAAATAAATGTCATCCCGCAAATAATTGATGTGATTGGATGCTGCTTATAAGGATGGACAGGAGACAGAAAGTATCGTGACATCCCCATGTTCAACAGTTGGTGACAGTGAATGGAAATCTCCTCCTAAATTAGGAGAAAAGATACTTTAGATTTGCTTTGGCCTGCAGCTCTGTGAGTAAGATAAGGAGCCCCCCTGAAAACACAAAACCAGGACAGTCAGCAGAGCCAGTAAAAAACCAGCAGTTGTTGGTCAAGAGGTTTCAACATTTTTGTCTGAATTTTCCAGTAACCAGTTATTCCCCTTCTCAACAGCAAATAAGGAGGACCAAGAGTGAGGAAGAATTTTGCCTTTTCCTGAGCGTTTTGAGTGTTTGACTTTGTAACTCTAAGAACTGTCTCTGAGTGCATTTGTTTACATGAAACAAGTACTTCATGCACGTCGAAAGAGTCTTTAATCAAACAGTTTACTTCAAATTTGTTTTTGTGTTTTTGCTGTAGTGATGAGATGCCCCTTGTCATCCAGCGCAGGCTCGGGGCACCACCTTTGCCCCCAGTGAGAGGGTACCTCCTCTGGGCTGGAGGAAGCAGCCGGCAATGCCAGCAGCCAGCCCAAACACCAAACCACCCTCCGGCCCCTTCATCCGCCAGCCTTCGGGGAGCTTTGGCCTCAGGGACGAGCGCCCATGAGCGAAGCCAGCAGCAAAGCGCAGGGACAGAGCAGGAGGGAGCAGCGCTGCCTCTCTGTGTTCAGTCCGAGGTCTGGCACACTCATCACCCCCCAGCGCCGTGCCCACCCTCCGTGTGCCCTCACCAGCCCTGGCTGCTCCCGGCGGCCTCCCAGGGTGCTGGGAGTCTGCCTGAGCCGCAGAGGGACGGGCTGGGTCCAGCCCCTTGTCCTGATCGGGATGAACGGGGCCGTGCAGATCAGCAGCGTGTCTGGGTGTCCATCGCGCCCCGCTCCACGAGCTGTGACGAGCTCTGGAGGAGCCCGCACGGAGGAGTTGTGCCGCTTAATTTGTTGGGCTGGTCGGGCTTGGAGGCCACAGGGGAGGTAGCAGGAGCACGGCAGAGCATACCGAGCAAATCTGTGGAGATAGCGGCTGCTAATTAACCCCGAGTGTTTATTTGGAAGGAGAGCAGTGCAGGGAAAAGGGTTTAGCCCCTGTGATCTTGCACATTCGCCTCATCCCAGCAAAGCAACATTTCAGACAGCTTTCTAGAACATCTGTCACCTTTCCTGCATTTCCATTTAAATCCTGCCCCTCCTCCTTTTGGCAAGCAGTGGATCACTGACTGGTTTTCCCTCTCAGAGGTTGCCACACACTCAGTGGAGGTTTCCAGCCTGACCCTGCGGCACGGCAGCCTGGGCAGCACAGCAGTCCTGAGACACTTTCTGAAGCAGCTCTTGGTAGCAGCAGTAAACCACAAACTATCTCAAACATCCCCAGACCAGAGCAGCACACTGTGGGGTTATGCTGAGAATTAGGCCCCAGAGGAATTCCAGTGCACAGATACACAGGACAGAGAGAATCCGTCCCACCGCATCTGGCATGTGGACAGCAACAAGAGAGCTTATCTCTTGCATTTTATAATGAGAAAGTGGTGGGCCAGATCTCCAAAGGCATTTAGGTGCTTCGACATTTAACCTCCCACAAGGAAATTAAGCGTGTAATTATGCTTGGAGGTCTGGCCCTAGAGCTCTGCTGTCCCACATTGTTTATTTCTGCATCATTTATTGCTGCCCATGGAGGCGGTACATATCATCCTCTCTGCATTTGGCCATCTAGGTAGCATGAGTGCTGTGAGACTGATCCTGGTGTCTCCACCCACCTTAAGCTCAAAGCTGTCTGCGTGGCCACGTTCACTTCTTGTTCATCAAGCCCCTTGGCACTGCTTTATTGCATTTTGGGTGTGCACAAAAGTGTGAGCATGGGAGGGAAGGACAGAGGCCACTAGACTAGATGATGGCAGCTCAGCAAAAGACTGGATGTCACTACGGTAAAAAGTGTTGGGCCTCAGCATGAGCCACACCCATGAACAGAAGACACCATAGGAGAAGTTTGGGAGATTTCACATTCACATTGGAAAAGCGTCTCCAGCAATGGCTGTCTACAGCTGAGACACTCACTACAGAGCCCACAGGTTCAGGAAAGAGGCGGGAAACTGAAGACCTTCCAAAGCAGCTGGGAAAAGCACACAGACACGAGGAGATGCCAGAAGGCATTTCCTACCCCTAGTTGCTTTAACTGAAGAACCACATAAGAACTCCACCCAAAGTCCCTCCAGCACCCCAGAAATGATGTACCCAGGGAGGTGCTAGCATCACCTCTGTGTTTTAACAGCCCTGTCCTTCCCCAGTTACAACCTGTGAGCACTCCTCCATCGTCTAACCATCACTGGCACACCTGCCTGGTGACCTGGCTGTCCCCTGACTTGCACAAGCCCAGTGCCACCACTCTGTATGGCTGTGGCGCAACACCACTGTGCCACCTGGCATGGCCTTGGTGGGTGGTGAATCTCCCCTGGTTCTGAACCATGGCTGTCACAGGAGAGACGTTGTCCATGATGATCCGCTCTCCAATCTCTTGGTTTCAGAGCCCCAGACAAACAAAATAGACTGCCCTCTCGCAGGGGTGTGGATAAGTCCCCCAGCACCGCACAGGAATTGGCCTCAAATTGTTGCCAAATTCTTCACGACTACTTAGAAATGAGCAAAGTCTGGCAGCAAATTTTGACTGACACTGCCTTGTGTGTTGTGTGGGCATTGGTAGTTTCAGAGAGAGGGGGACTAAGGGACAGGCTTTACTGTGAGGAGGTTTAAGTATTTCCTACAGCAGAGCTCGTAGCTGAGGCCTGTTTCTGATCACGTCATTGGTCCATACAGTTGGATGCTTTCCTGCATCCAGCAGTGTCCAAGAAGTGTTCGTGTCCACAAAATAAAAAAAAGAAAGAAGAACATTAGAGAATAAATTTACTCCTTGTGAAATAGAGGTCAGTAGAGTTGCACCAGGGAGGAATTTGGACCAAGATACCCGACTTTGATACAACCTTTTAAATAGTAAAAATATTTTCAGTGGACAGGGAACTGTAAGAGGTTTATAAATGCAAAGGAGAAGAAAAAAAAATGGTGCTGCTCCCCCGCAGTCTCCTAAAAATAGCAAATTACACACCTAATAAATGTATCAGCAGCCCATGAAATTGACAGCCTGAAATTGAAGAACAGACCGGTTTTGTTTGGAGAAATAGTCTTTAAGAGTGTGGAGGTGAATTAGAAAAATAGCAACTGACATTAAGGGTGCAAGATTAATTCGCCTGAGCTTTAATTGAGACAGCCCGAATGAGCCAGAAAAAGAGAAAAAAGGGAGAGGATCCCAGCTCTGTCTGGCTCCATAGAAACTCCACCTACCATTTCTTTTCAGCTGGAGCTCAAGTTACAGCATTACATCACCCCAAAAACGTGCCTTTGGCTGATAATTCCCTGGGAGCTGGGCATGGATGCTGGGCTCAGGGTTACAGATGCAGCCTCTGGGTGCAAATTCACCCATTTGGGTTCATGGGTGTGGGGACAGACCGAGGGCCACCCTTGGACAGCCTTCCAAACCCCCTCCCTCTTTGAAGGAAGGGGAACCCTGGGGCCACCGTCTCTTGGGGCAACATCCCCACCGTCCCATTCCTGGCTGCAGCTTTTCCTTGTGGCCGGAGGAGATGGATCTGGCTGGTGCTGGCAGGGCAGAGGAGATGATGTTATTTATATTTCGGAACAGAACTGTGTGTTCGACAAACCCTGAAATCCCCAAGCCTGTAAAAGCATTAAGCAGGCCATCCTGACCGTGAGCCTCGCTCGGGTTTCCTGGCTTAAACAAGCGAGTCCTTCTCCGAAGCAAGGAATAAGCTCCTGCACAGACAATATTTCAAAGCCCTTGCTGCTGCTGAGTAAATAAATGTGCGTAGTAGATACAATAAACATTTTCTTCTGTTCTGAAATCAGATCTGCAGATCCCAAATCCCCCTGTGCTGTGCAGACTGTAATTACAGGATATGTTAAATTTTCTTTATAGCCAGTCCTGATGGTTGTTAAGTGACCGCACCGCCCAGTACAGCACCCCTCTCTGGTCTGCTACCATTCGTAATGAAAACCAGATGTTTGTTTAAAGTTAATAATCAATACAGCACTCATCCCGAGTCAAGTAGGGCTAAACATTTGCTTAGAGAAGCCATGTCAGAGCCGTGATAAGCTGGGGCTCGGAGCAGCACGCTGCTTTGGGCCCTGCTGGGGCGTGAGATAAACCATTCAAATTCCAAAGAGTGAGCGCTGGGGCCGAGGGGTTGAGCTGAGCCACCATGAGCAACCAGAGCAACTCAAATAAATGCAGGCCCAGCTTCATCCAGAGCAGCCCAGAGCCCTGACAGGCACTGGAGCCCTGCTCTCAGCCCACCCCTGGCACGGCCAGAGTCTTGCTTTGCTCTGGCTTCTCTCCTGTATCTGAACTGAATAAGAACATGTGAGAGGGGAAGAGCAGGATGCTGTCGAAAGCCACAGCACTGATGGGTGGTGAGTGTTCCGAATCTCGGCAATGGAAGCAGGAGCTGGCAGAGGAGAGGCTGCCCAGCATCCCACCACAGCCTGCCGGAGTTTGCTGATCTTTTTAAGTTCCAGGTTAGACAGTAAATATTGTAATTGACTGCTGGGTTGGGCACGGGGATGGAGGAATTGTCAGAGCAAACTTGTCATGTGGCGCGCACGCCTTCTCACAGATAGCGATACTCGAGCCTTCATCTCAGTAAATAGATGATGAGGAGGAGCATTGGGAATGTTGGTGGGAACTCCAGTTGGAAGGAACTCCAGCTGATTTGCTTTGCCCAGATCTTTCCTAACTTGGTCAGGGCTGTTTCCTTGTCAGACGACCTCTACATCCAGCCCAAGAGCTGATACAATAGATTCAGCTGCCTTCCTGCACCCTTCCCTTTCCCACCCCCCCTCCCAGCCTGAGAATAGAGAGGCGAGGGACCACCTTGTAAGCTTAGCTGGAATACCCAGCACACCTTATTTTTCAATGTCTCTACCATGGTGAATACCAAGTGAATTATAGAGAATCCTGGTACTAGTGTTTTGCCTAATAGTGAAAAAAGAAAATTCTCTTGATTGAGTCTGTTCCTTTCTGATGCTATTTATCAGCAGAAAATGAACACTTGCCTGCAGCCCAACCCAATGATGGAAGTAACTGTTAAAATATTCTGCTGTAAAAGAGACTGAGGTCTGAATTTTTAGGCCTTCCCTAGGAAAATTAGAAAATCAAATGACAAGAAGAAATAATGAGGAAATGTGTATGACTCATGGAATCATAGAAATTTTGGTTAGAAGGGACCTCTAGAGGTCATCTAGTCTGACTTCCCACTTGAAGCAGGACTGTCACCAGCAGCGCTTTACTGGAGCTCTATTTCAGAGTATATGATCTGTGTGTTTGCTTAACCTTATTTCTCTCTTCTTTTTTCCCTCTCCAATTTTTGGATGGAACACCCTTTTCAAAACCTTTAGTTGCACGTAATATTTTTCTCTTTGCTCAACTCACATGATTAGGCCGAACATTTTCCATTTTATTTGCGTAAAGTGGCCAATCCCTAAACTCTTTAAAGCTTTTCTGCCCTGCATAAAAGGCTTTTTCTGCCTTAAGCAAGGGCATCTACTGAAGTGAGGTGCCATCCTCACTGACTCTGGCAATGCAGTCATGCAGCATTGGAGCTGAAACTGGAGGAAGGACAAGAGGATCGCAATTCAAGAAGTGCAGGGCAACCTACTCCAGCTTCACTTTTCATTGTGCTTTTAGGGAAAGGGAGACGCAGGACATCAGAAACACTCACATGCCAGTTCTTCTGTGCTGTGCTGAGTTAACTTCCCTGCTTCCCCAGCACAGAAATCCCCAAGTTAAAGTACTCATTTAGAGTTACCCAGAAAAGCTGAAGATAGATTTGGATCCTGTTGAAAGCCACTGTTTTGTAACAAGCCAGAACCAACCCTTTTGGCTTCAAAAAAAACCACCCTCCATTCCACTTAAAACAGGTTCAGTAAATGATCTGTGACCAAAAACAAAACCAAGTACTAAAAGCTGGATAAAACTGCCTACCTCACCTCCAAATTAAATGAATCTGACCTGCACACCATGCACAACAAAGCATTCCTAGAGCTCCACGGCTCATGAATGCACCAAAAAAAAAAAAAAAAAAAAAAAAAAAAAAAAAAAAAAAAAAAAAAAAAGCATATATTAAAAAACCATCCATTTGAAATCACTCTAATGGTGAGACTTTCCTGAAGAGGATTCATCTTCGTTCCCAGGTCATGCCATGCCTGTGGAACTACAGCATCCTCTTCATTCATTGTGCTGTCTCTCCCCAGTGCAGCCGGACTCCAGCATGAAAAACACCCTCACCCCATAGCTATGGGGAGGGCTAAAAGGAAAGAAACTGCCCCATAAGCAATGGCCGTGGGCATGGTCTCCTCAGGACTGGTTTGTGCGGCAGAAACCCCCCGCAGTAAGCACCTGGAGCTGACTCTGGGACCCCTCCTGGGGGTGGCGCTGGCCCAGGGAGCGCAGAGCTGGCCCAGGGAGCGCAGAGCTGGCCCAGGGAGCGCAGAGCTGGCCCTGGGCTGCCCTTCCCCGTGAGCCGAGTTAGGTGGCCCAGCTGCTGCGCGGCCCCCGCTCTCAACACATGTTGTCTACAGATGCCTAAAAGAAAGCTGGGCTTTGCTATGCCTAATTCCCAGGCCTTGCCTCAAGCAGCCAAGGCAGCCACACCATAACACTTTCAAAATAGCAGTCCGGTGTCAGCCTTTACGCCAAAAAACCACGTTTTCCTGGGACAAAAAGCCTTCAGTCTGGGTTTTCCTGGGACCTGGTTGGGCATGGTGCTCCCATCATTCTCAGGAAAAGGCACAGGATTTGGCTGGACGCTGGTGCCATTGGATCCAGCACTGTCTTCTCATTTAAAATCTTCTTTTCCTGGAAGAGATACTGCCTCTCTTTAAATTTTTTTTCTTTCCCCCGGCTTTGTAAGTAATCCTGTTCTTCAATGTCCGCTGTCTTGGCACCTTCCAAGCAAAATCTGACACTGAGGAACAGATCTCTTTTTTTCGAATAACAAATGGAAATACTTTTTTGCTGCAGCCTTCCAATCCGCACAGGCGACACTGTCAAAATGCTCTGAACTTTTTTTGGAAGCAGCAGATGATTACAGCTGGTTAGCACAATTATAGCCGTTGTGTAATGCTTGGATCCTCTGTCGTTTCATTCATTCTATTCATCAAACTCTGCGTTAGGCTGTGGGGGAAGATCTGCCTGATGGTAAATTTACATTTTTTCCTATGTTGCTGTTATTTCTCATCGTTAAAGGGACACTGGCAAGTGACACATCACTTTTTAAATGTCGATTCAGAAGTTGTTTACCCTGTAATCTACAGTGTCCTCTTAGAAGCCAGAAGAATGGAGAGCTTGAGCAATTCAGCATTTCCTCACACTTGTGTACTGATTTTTTTATTTTTTTTTACTGTGGGCTGGAGGAAGCTCAAACACTTTCTACTTACAGTGGTTCACACTGGACTTAAGAACAGAGGCCACCAATTTTCACAGCACTCCCAGAGGTAGGTAAGTATTATCTGAAAACTATCCCAGTTCCACAGGCGGGAGGAAAGCAGTCCTGGCAGAGATGGGGTGGGACCTCTGCCAAGTTTTGTACAGAAGCACCTCTGTCCCAATCAAGGAGCTTGGAGAGGAAAGAAGAACCTTCCCTAAAAAAAGGCATCTTCCAAAATGACTGGCCACCCTAGAGAATGAGCTAGTCCTCCTTGTCCTGCCATCACAGCCACAACAGTGCTGCAGGGGAGCAACCAGGATGGCCCCTGTCCCTGCAGGGTGCCCAAGTCCCACCAATAATGGGAAAAAGGAGTACAAAGCTGGTCTCTCTCCCTCATTTTATCCATGATTATAGCAGGCCAAGGTGCTGAATTTTAGAATTTGCTTTTTCTTTTTTTTTGATAGTTTGCAATATTAGCCACATTATATCAACATGGGATCAAAATAATAAAATGGGTACCTATGTTGATATAATTTTTTTTTATTCCATAAGACCTCCATTGTTTGAGCTTTCTTGATTATTCTTCAAGATGGAAAATGAAACTCTGTTGAAAACTTTTTGTTTGCCATTCTCAAGGTGGAGGGTTTGGGGAAATTTCGCAGACTTTTTTGTCTCTAATGCTTTCACAGGAAAAGTGGAGAACTATATGAAAAAAAGCGTATTTCTAAAATGATTTTGATACTGTTATAACAAATTAAGTAAAAAAATAATAATGGGAAGGCATTGAAGGAAGAAAAAGGGAAGGAATATAGTTTACAGATGCCGTTCCCTACTTTTCTTCCTCTTTTTGGTCTTCCTATGTTAAAAATAAGCAAGTAACCAAAAATAAAATAGAAATGTTTGAGCTTTTGTAGCTCCCCTCTGCGTGATTTCCATTTATTGTTCCTTTTCTTCCCTTCCATTGTTCAATCCGTAGGACTGTATGCTTAAAATTCATTTGGGCAATTAAATTAGTGAAAACAGCAGAGTTTCATTAGGCTGGATCAGAAAATGAGTGTCAGGGTTTTCACTCATCCCAGGAAGGGGTAGAAGGGCACTGTCACCCAGCACCAGCCCCTGAGGGACCCAGGAGCCCGAGATGCCCCTGCAGATCCAAGGTTCACCTTGTGCCACGTGAAGCAGCCATCCCAGGCAGTGACAAGTTGTCTCCAGCAGCGTCCCTGGGTTCCACTGCAATAAAGATTATTTATGCACCATGGCTGCTAAGTGCTACTAAACACAAAAACAAATGACACTATAGTCTCAGACCACTAAATTTGTCTCTCTGCTGTACATATCCTTTGCTTTCCCTTTGGCTGCCTTCTTGCTAGCTGTAAATTGCATAATTCATTCTCTCAGTTGTTTTATAGTTTTGTGGTGAAATTCAGATTTATCATCATTAAATATTGTTATCACTGTTTACACAGTGACGCAAACTGTCTGAAATGTGTCTCAGACTCAACGCTGACATCTAACCTCAGGAGAAGATGGGACTCTCCAGACCAACGCAGACCCAGCCTACAAGCCAAGCAACTGGGATGAAATTGGAGAAAGCTATTGTAATCCAGGACATTGGGAGTGAGGGTCATTACATGTTTAATTCTGCTTCTCAAAAGCACAATGCACAGCTTGTCAAGAAACAAGCCACTTAGGGCTTTTAATATTAGTTAGCAAGGATTATTTTTTTTTCCCCTTGGAACACATATAAACCGAAGATATTGTAGAAGATGGGACTGTGTCCAACAGGGGGAGAACAGACTCATTTCTCCTCTGCTTTCTATCCTCTTCTCAGACCCTAGTAGAGTTGCAAACTAGAAACCTTTCCATTTTGCATGGTTATTTCACAGCCTTTGTGCTGGGGACCTACTCTCTGTGCTCCAGAACCTGCCATACCCCAGACTCAAAACCCAAGAAAGCCACTGGTGTGGGGCCATGTGCTGGTAACCCCCAGAACAAGGACCACGATATGCTGGGGTGACGGGACTCTGGTTTCTAGGGCGAGAGGAGCACTCTGCTCTCCCTGACGTTCACTCCGTGTCTTTCTGGGCTGAGGTGGCCTGCAGGACATTGCATTTAGCCCCACTTAGGTCACACCACAGATTAGCAGGTCTCCAGGAAAGCTGTGAAGTGCTGGGCTGTCAATCTCTCAGGGCTGGCCCTGCCTTGGCCGGTTCATAATAATGTCATCATGAGAGATTAAGATGTTGCAGCTTGGCGAAAAGCAGCAATAGTGCAATAAATCCCTCCATTGGGGCATTTCCTCTGGCTGGTTGTCTGAGCAGCCATTACAGGCTGCTCTGAAATTAATTTCAACATTCTTGTAGGCACTTATCTCACCAAAGTGAGATTTCCTGGGAATCATCAGGGAAGGAATGAAGACAGAAGAAATACGGCTAAACCGCAGCACTTAAGACCTGAGCCCTCTCTCGTTAATGCTCTTGGTGTAAATCAGGAGGAATTCCTCTTTCATCGAGGGAATTATGCCAGTGATATACTGTTAGTGAGAAGAGACTCAGGTGTGAGTCCTTTCTGCTGAGCTTCCCTTTTTCATTTTTACAAAAGGAGCCCCTGACCCTGTAGATGGCTGTGCTCAGCTTTTGGGTATCAGAGTTCTCTGGGTAGAGACATGGGACAAGAAGCACAATTGCTGCACCCTTAGACTTTATCCCGTATGTAAAAGTTTCAGAATCAAACCTTAGTCAATTCAGAGGGAAGTTACAGTCAGAGTCATAGGCAAGTACTAGCTCAAATACGCTTAAAAACATGTGCTTTGATGCAATTAACTGTAGATTGCATCGTCTTTCTGTTGAGAGAAGTTATTTGACCCTCACTTTCCAACAAGTAAGGTTGAGGCCTGAAGTCTAATGCAGCTAAAAAAGAATATGATTATTTGTTGTATCTAGAAAAAAATAATTGATGGCATCTGAATTTGGGAAGGCAATAGTGCAGGGCAACATGGTGGAGACAGCCATCCCACAGGGCAACAAATAGGGAACAAAATGCCATGGCAGAAAAAAAACATCCCACAGTGAATGCATCCAGCTGGGTGTCTGGATGCTTTGTAAAATTTTATTGTGAAATGCACAGATGATGAGCACAGCTGCAAAACATCAGGAGTGTTTATCATGATCTCCCAGAGCTTTCTGGGTGTGTTCCCCTTTGACACTATTTATGTAGGCTTAACCTAAGCCGATTTCAATGGAGACGTCAAAATTGTTTCAAGGTGCATCCTATTATACACAGGATTAGCTTGTGGCTTAAGGTTTCTCTCCCCTGTCTTATGTGGTGTTTGTCAGCATGCAAAGGAAAACTGAATGAAGAAGTAGCTGATAGCATCTGACTAACCGGCTGCTGTTGCTGAAGCAAATAAAAGATGTTTCTGGCACTCACACAAGTATTAAAAAGGGGATTAAGCAGAGTTTTGGGATGGAATTCAGGCTGAAAAAATAAATCTGTAATCCATCCTTCTAAGGCTAAACATTACAACAATCTTAAAGCAAAGGGCCTGACTCTTCCCAGCATTATTTGTTTTACCTGAATTTGGGTCCTTCCCAGTGACATGCTGGTGTGCTGTGAGAATATCACAGCCAAGAATCAGATTCCCTCCTGCGGTATGCTTCACCTGCTTGTGTTCTCGAAGGTTTGTCATGATCACCTGCATCCCGTAACACACAATAATCCTCTAATTTTTTCAGACAGTTCACAGGCATAAATGTTGTCACAAACATGCGTGGCATAACCCTGTTATTTTATAGAAGAGGAGATAATGTAGGAGCCTGTTCCAAATTTCCTTAGATACCTTGCTGTTTAAAATAAATGAATAAATTTCTGTGTGGTTTTTACTTCCTGATTTTGACAAGCAGTGAAAGCATCAAAACTCTGCTAAGGAAGCTGACTTTATAAGTTCCAGCTCATGACAAGGAGAGAAAGGAAACAAGAATATTGGGTGAGGATAGGTACGGACAGCTACCTGCCCAAAGAGAGGTTTCACAGCAACACTTTGAAGAGTAACTTAGGAAATGTTGTTGTTAGAAAATGAAGTTACACAATTATTGACTTTGTTATACTTCAGTAAAATCTCTGGAAGGAAAATAAACGTAATTAAACCACAGTATTAATCTTATCAGCAATCCCTCCTCTCCCACACTAAGACCTCGTGACAGCTTTACTTAGTCTTCATTAAGCATTTTCAAACAGTTCATTGCTAACAGTGTCTGCTATAACTGTGAAATCCCTGTAGCACTCTCACAGCAGCAGCGCCAGGTTTTAAGAGTGAGGGAGTACTGGGACAGACACTGTTTGTAATCTCTAACCCAGGTCTCAAAGCTCTTCAGATTGAGCTGTTTACATTGTACTTAGGCAGATTTTTTTTCCCCTCTGAGATTCACAAACTGCTTAACAGAAGTCACAACACCTTTTTTTTTTTTTTTTTTTTCTGGATCTGAAGTACAGAGTACAAAAAGATTTACTAAAACTGCTTTGTTAGAAAGCTAACAAAGGTTAGAAATCAAAACTTCCAAATGCAGTCTCCTACCTAATCAGCAGAGAACACAGCTTCCTGGACCTAAAAAAATGAATCTTCAATCTCATTCTTCCAGGGTTGCCCAGAGAAGGAATTTCAATACTTCTGGTCGTGATAACGGTCTGTGCTGCAGGAAAAAGCCATATTCCCTTCAAACCATCTCAGCTCAGGTAGCTGCCATAGGTATGACAGCGCTGCTACAGGCCAGCACTATGCAAGGCAGATGTTGGGCTTTGTGCAAATTCCATCGATGACAATGGACTTCAGGTGAGGGAGATCTTTACCTCTCCTTGTTGTCAGCTTGCAGTGGAACTTCTGATCACAGACCAGCAAAGAGCTAAAGACAGTCCCTGGGTTTGTGTCAAAACCTCTTACTAACCACTTGTAAAAGTTGCAGTGGAGGAGGTGTATTTCTGTAGCCTCACAACTAATATTTTATCTTTCTGTCTTTGCAGAGTTGTTTTTACAAAGCCAGGTATTGGCGAGACCCCAGCAGCTCTTATCACAAATCAAATTTTGCATTTATTTGCACTTTTGTCATTGGAAAGGAGGAGGTTTTATTAATAGCAGTGCTAATGTTCGTATCTGGAATTCACTTCTGGATGGAGAAACTCCTGTGCCAGCGTTCAGCCAGGAGCGAACTTTATGGTCGTGTTATCAACTCTGAAAACAGGAGATTAAGCAACAGCCGCTGAAGTGGTAACAGATTTTTAACTCTGTCAGGATCAGCTGCCCACCCCTCTGCATTGTTTCCCTGTAGCATCAATCTCTCACACTTGAAGGTTTCCCCAGCGAAAGAGAACCACCGCGTAGCATTATTTGTAAAACAGCTCTGTCCTGAAACCTGATAGTGCATGAACCCAACCTGATAATTTATGAACTCACAGCTAAGCAAGAAACAGTTCCCCTGCAGCCCAGAGAAAATATACTGTAACATGCTAAATCTCTTTTTTAAATGTAAAATCATATTGCTGTTCAGGTTTGTGGCTTTTTAAAATGTGGTTGTGCTCAGAAAAGTGACTATAAAAACGGCACACTTTTAATCAATGGATCTGCTGTCTTCTGCAGGAAATTTGAGTCAGATATGTTTCATTTACTGACAAAAATAATGCCTTGTTTTTGTATTTTCTACTCTGCTGGCAGCATAGAGACTATACAGCCCTGGGAAAAATAGCCAGCTCTCCTCTGGTTCACGCATCATCAACAGCACAGGTAATTAATTTTAACCACTGGGTTTTGATTGCCTGTGCAGAGAGATTAGGTTGATTTTCATATCTGGGGCTGGATTTACTGAGCTACTGGCTAGAAATACTGTGCCACTTTTTCCAGTGGTACTCAAGTCCTTCAGCTGTGGCTGGAAATCCGACCCTTCATGTTTTCGATGCTTGCCCACTTCGAGCGGGGATCTCTGCTCGGTGGTGACCACACCACACAACACACAGATTTGGAACTGGCACGTGTCCCTGCACAGGAGGAGGAATACCTCCCCTGGACCAGCAGTGTACCCACCCTGGCCTCACTGCCCACTAGCTGTGTGATAAAATGCCGCGCTTGGGGTCTCAGGTACCCAAGAGGGTATGTACCCCGGGCTCACCCCAGCCGCAAAATAAGATATGTGCTCAGATACCACGGAGACACCTGGCTGGTAGACCATCTAGGTGGCAAATACTCGGGTAAAAGGAGTCTCCTGCCACCAGCAACTACACAAAATGACCACTAGTCTAATTCATTCTGTGTGGACATGCAATCCAGTACGAAGCAGGGCTGGGTAACCCTCTCAACCCATGCCGTCCCTCCTGCTGATGCAGCCTTGCCATCACACCTCGGCTGTGAGCGCTCTCCCGCAGAAGGATTTAGCCAGCAGGTGGACTGAACTGCCAGTGCACTTCGTCTGGTTCTGGCTTGTTTTGTTTACAGTGCCAAAGCAACTCGAAATGAAGTGACCCTTTCAAAACAGTTTCCAGATTAAATGATCTCCTAGATGCAAATGAAAGCCATGCTGTCACCCAACGAGCCAGCTGTTTGTTTGCAACACTGGAAATAAGTGTGCTGGAAGCAGACAAGAAAGCTTTCAAGTCAGTCCATTGCTGGCTGCAAGAGACGGTGGAGCTGCAACTGTCTCACATTTTCCAGCTAAATCAAAGCAGGAAGCTGCCATCCCGATGGCCCGAGTTACAGGAAAGGCAGCTCTGCATGAAAAATTCACATTTGCCACGAGCAGATATACTCTTTGCATGGGATTTTGCATGGAGAACGTGGTGAGCTGGCTCTGCGAAGCTGAACATCAGCTTTCGCTCTTTCAGTGAGGCTGAGGAATGGTGTCGGTGCTTGCCAAACAACTTTGCCAGCTACAAGAGTTTCTGCGATTTCTGTGCAAGGTAGATGTCTGTGTGGATTCACTCTCAAGGGCTGTGACTGATGACTAAATTAAGATCCTGCACAAAAACATTAAACCTGTAACTGAATTTTCCCTTTCTGATTTCATGCAGAGTTTGACATTAAACACAACTGTCTTAGGTAGCTAACTCCACTTGTTCCTGATATTTCATTATGACAAATGG
Source organism: Hirundo rustica (assembly GCF_015227805.2). NCBI lineage: Eukaryota > Metazoa > Chordata > Aves > Passeriformes > Hirundinidae > Hirundo > Hirundo rustica. The sequence goes on from NC_053452.1 coordinate 19,773,759, forward strand.
GATGTATTTCCATCACTTATCATAAGATCAACACTGCAGCCAAGCAAGTGTTAGCTTATTTATTGTCAGCCAGGGGATGGATCGTCTTAAGTGCCTCCTTAATCAAAGGGATGATTCCTTAACAAAGCCTCTTCTCACAGATGAGGTGTCCATCTTCACTCTTTGTCCGTCACTCTATCAAATTTTGTCATTCACACTGATCGTGGTCACGTGCAAAATGAGTTTGTTCTGGCTGATCCAAACACAACAGTAAAACAATATCCATTTTTATTTTTTTCTCTTGAGAGCATAGTTGGTGTGATTTTCCTCCCTTGTTCTGACAGGCCCAGAAGTGACCAGGTGGTCCTTCCCCCCTCTCACCGCATGCCCCTTCCTCATGGATCTGCTGTGTTTGCGGGGAGACGATGGGCTCGGTGGGACAAGCGCACATGGAAACCCTGCTTGGCCCTGGTCACCAGGACCGGACTGGACCGGCAGAGCCGGGTCTGTGCACTGGGTCCTCCCCTTCCTCTCCTCCCCCTGCACCCTGCTGCCCCAGCACTGGCTTCGGAACCGCCACGGATTTACATCTTCACTCTACACTACTTTGGCCAGACTCAAGGAAAACACTTCTCTGGCAAAGGGCTTTCCCAATATTTCCCGCAATTTCCTGCCCAGGGGCAGCCCTGGCTGGCCAGGGGAGCTGCGCCAGCGGCGCTGCCACCGGCACCCCGATAAGGCCCGACCTGGCGGGGTTTGTACTCCTCAGCCACCTTTATTTGTTTAAGAGGCCAGACAAGACAAACATTTGTGATGCCTTGTTTATTCTGTGGCTTTCACTGGAGCATATTAAACTCATCGTTACTTCATATAAGCCTGAGATAGGCGTTTTTTTGCTGGCAAGTGTTGACAGTAAGTAACAGACACTCTGCCACAAGGTAACATGTTTATATACTGGTGCGAATGCCTGGTGGATTTTATTCCTGTAAAACTATCACAGATAAAGAAGCTACTATCAGATAAGTGACTATAATAAATGGCCACAATTAGTGCTCTGCTGATGAGACTACTCGGTGGTCTCTCTGCTTTGTTTTAGACAAACCCCAGGCCCAGCTTGCTTTGTATAAATGGAGACAAGAACCATGTAAAATAACATCAGCCTCTCCTGATTTCTGGGGGTGTTTTACCAAAATACCACTGCTAATTGAATTGAAATCTCCTTGTATTTATCTTCAGAGGACATAAAAATGGGAAAATCAAGTCAGAAATAAAATAAAGATGTCCATTTACGTACACACACACACACACACCCACACAGGTTCCTTGCAGGTTTCCCTCTCTTTTAGGACTCTGGGTTACACTGTGGGATTTGGTCCCAGCTGGCATTAGTGCACACCAGCCTTTCTGTTTGATGTCACTGGAAATAACTTTAAGTGTCAGGGGGGCTGGAGAGGCACCAACCTGATGCTGCCAGCACCCCACTGGAGGAGCGTGCACCCTGCTGCCACCCCAAATGCGGAGGGAGAGATGCCCAGGACACTTCCATTCCCCAGCAGCATGTCCTCCCGGGACATGGCGGGGAACAGGGTCTTCCCTGCTCTCCTCATGCTCCTGAGAGCTTGCTGAACCAGCACAGGCACTGCAGGGGAGGCAGTGCCACCACAGTGCAAACCTGGGCGCAGCCACCTCCACCCCAACAGCCCTGGGGACAGATGCTGTCTGCTCTCAGCCTTGTGTCAAACCTTGGTAGCAGTCCAGAGGGCCTGGTACACCTTAAGAGGTCTCCTTGTGTTCTGTATGTGCCTCTCTAAGTCAGTGCATCAAGTCCCACCATGAGATGTTTGTCCAGACAAAATCCTTTCCATTGAACAGCCAAAGTCCTCCACAGAACACCCGCTATCACAAACGAGGTACCAATCCTCTTCTCACCTTTGCCAGCAAGAGAATGCAAGAATTACAATAGAAGAAGCAGCGCTACCCTGCAGCTGTCAGAGCCAAGCCCCAGCCAGAACCAAGCTCCACAAATTCCCTGTGCCTCATTGGTAACAAACACTCACCCTGAGCCATTCTCAAGGGCTGCAGTAGTGATAAGGAGCTGTTGTACCAGCTTCAGTCCAACCCCATCTCTCTTCCCTCACATGTAGATCCAGCTCATGCTGCTTCAGGAAGTCTTATTGCCGTCACTGTTCTAAAGGCATCTCTATGCAGCCAGTTCTCAAAAATGGGAGCTATGATTCAGGCACTTTAGGTCTTTAAAATGGGTTTATGTTCTTGCACAGTCCTGTCATTCATAGAATGACTTGTGTCTACAATGGACTGCTTCTACACACAGACAGATATGCGTGTGTGTGCGTACACGTCCACGCTCCAGCACACACATAGGGATATCCGTAAGTGAATGCACTGAGAGAGGTTTCCAGCAGACTTTCACTGTCATTATAGTAATGATAATATAAGAGCCCTAGGGGTTTGCTTGTGAAACATGGGCTGTGGTCCTCTTGAGTTATTTTTCATCTGTAACTACGCATTTTGTTCACATAGTGTCAAAATGGCACCATCCAGCACAGTCTCCTGAAGATGCCTCTGGATCTATCTTCAACCCTCTCCTGAAATGCGACGGCTTCCTCAGAACCAACTAGTGGGGAAAGCTCTTCCATAAAATCATGCTCCTACTGGGTTTTATACTTCTACTGGATTTAATATTTCCTGATAAGAGAACTTACACTGCAAGGTAGAGAAGCCCATACACACTGTGTCTTAGGAATTAAGTGCTTGTGCACAAGTAGGATTTATGGTGGTTCTTTGTATTCCTGTTGCCAGAATATGTCATAAACTCACAAAAGTTACACAGGCATCAGCGTGTTTACCTTTTCATGAACTTGAAGCTGATTTATTTGACCTCTGAAAAACAGGATAATAGTCCTTGTTGAAATCTCCATGGAGTCCAGATTAAAGGAATACTGTCAAGTAGTTTAAGCCCCAAATCTGAACTGCCTTTGACTATCATAATTTCACTACAGTATTCTGTAGTATATGGCTTGTGTCCATTTATCTAATTTATACATGTTTGTTCCTTCAGATTTTTGCATGCATAGAGCCCTGAGACTTCCCAGTGAAGTGACTCGGATGAGACAGTTCATTGCAATAAGTTGCAACAGAGTAAACACTGCTCTTAAGATGCCACAAAAAATCCAAGTGGGGCTTTGCACCCCAAAGACAATGATTACTATTACACTGGTAAGAATTCCCTTAGAGAATGCAGAGTCTTAGAGCACAGCAAATAATTTCTCTCAGTTATTTGTCTTTATAGGTTGTTTTGCATTTGTGAGTGGACTGTGTGCACGAGGCAGAAATCTCTGCATTAGCAGTTTATGACAATTTACAATATTAACATCAAAACCAAAATAAATTGGAAAATCAAAAGGAAAAATTAATTAATTTCCCCCCATCCTGGCCCAGACCTGGATTGCATGCCAATAAACATTGAAAGTTAACAGATGCCTTTATTTCCCAGTATCAATTTCACCCATGACAAATGAGCCGCCGTTACTTATATGCGGCCCTAAATATATTTATCTGCAGAACCAAATCTCATCCAAAATACCCAGAGGTATTATCAGCCTCCAGATTCTTAAATAGATCATCTCCCACCATCAATCCTATTGAAATGTACTTTCAAAGACTAAAGATGTGGATCCATGAATGAGTGATGTACTGAGGGAAGGGAAGCAGGGTCCTCTGGTAAGCAAAGACAGGGGTGTGACCTGTGCTCCCTGAGCACTTCACACAAAACACCTCGAGGCTCTCTTGCCCTCTGTGCTCCTGTGTGGAGGGCTGTCAAGGTTAGGAGCTCACAACAGGAGTTTCATACATGTGTGGCTCGTGCCAAGCCCTCTGGTTTCCATGGAGAAAGAAGATGACTTCTGTAATCAGAAGACCTCATTCTTAGATGAAATCAGGGATTGCCTGAAACTACAGATAACCTGCACTGTTTAGACGCTGTAGATCTCCCTCAGCCACAAAAAGAAAATGCTTTTACTTAATCCTAGAAGGGCCTGATATTTCCCCCTCACTACTCTACCGGAATTTGTTGTCCCCGTGATTATATAGGAGTCATCGGGTATACAAATCCTTTTAAAAACATTTGAAACTACTGGAAATTTGGGTATTTTTATGGAATCAAGTAGGACAGACATGCAAGATGATGGGGGAGGAGGAGAAGATATTTCCAAGTAACAGAGCAAACAAGTTTTACTTTTCACCTCTCCTTTCCCTGTTCTGGCAATTCTACTTTTTATATCTTGTATATAAGTATTTCTGAGTCAGCATTCTGTAAAGCCATGTTTTTGTAAATTAAACAGCTATTAAATAGAGCTCCAGAAATTAAAATAGCCATTGAGTTCCTCCAAAAATGCCTCCTTAAATGACAGTTCAGGAAGACATCATTCACCTTAATGGAGAACCACTGTAATGGAGCAAGAAGCAACTTGGAAGCAGAAGCGAAGACGGGAAGACATGGTTCAAGTTCCCCCTCATATTTTCTTAGGAAGAAAAACTATCTTTTTCATAAGTCGCTCACGCACAATCCCAGCCAGGTCCACACAGATTTAGACAGGACTTGGTTCAACCTCTCCACTCTTCCCTTGTTTTTATGTTCAAAAAAAGCCCTAGAAAAAAGTTTGTTTGGCAAAGGTGCGTGCATATATATCTTAAGACACAGAGGGAACTATATTAATGGTGGTGGCGGGGTTGATTTGTGCATACAGGGGCTGGGAAAGGATCCCTACACTCAAATCTGTTTCCTGAGTCTTCATTAACCTACTGAAGTTTGCAGCCCTGTTTGAACCCAGGGCTAATTCACAATACACCACAAAATGTAATGATATATTCCATTGCCCTGGTACCGTAAAGGCACCGTTTAATACCCTGCTCTAATTTCAGGCTTTAAAACTGATGACCAGAGAGGTGAAAGAGAGGTGTCTTTTTCATGCACAATCCAGGTCAACTAGGGGAGGTGAAGTGCCTGTTTCTCAGCACCAGCCCGGGTTAATCTGTTCTGTTGGCTTTGATTCTTGGCCTGGATTTACACCAAGAAGTGTTTAAAGTCAGTCAAATGTCCAAATAGATTGCAAATGTGACTGGGTTTAAACAACAAAAATGTGTCTACAGTATTTGTTTGTGCCCCAGAAGCTCCACACACTAAAAAAAGAAAAAAAGAAAAAGAAAGAAAAAGAAAAAAAAAAAAAAAAGAACCTTTTACAGTCTGGACCTTTGTGGCTGATTTATTAAGTTTCCTGTTTTCATCAACATGTTCAAGTTGCTAAAAACCCATCCTGTTAAGCCTAATGTGTCTGGCATTCATCTTCACCTCAGTACCATCTGCAATAACGAGCAACAGATCCCCGATCTCCAGCTGTAATGCCTCTTCAGGAGTATCTGCCAGTAAAATAAATAAAATAAAAAAGAAAGGAAAAAATGAGCAGGATGAGTCTGCCTCCAGCTCGGGACAATTTCTTGGTCCTATTTTCCTAGATAATCACAGTAAGATGTTGCACTTTCATTTTGCTATTGGGAAGGGTGAAGGGGTTTCTGTTTTAATGAGCTCATAACCTGGCAAATAACAGAGGCTTTTCCAGTTCCTGTGGGAAGTATCTGTTCTTTTTGTTTCTGCAATAGTGAAATTAAGCTGTGAGCATTGGGTAACCAGTTAGAAAAGTGTCTTATGGTCACTTGCCCCGGTGAAGTTCTTGTGCTCATTGACATTTCCTTTCTATGGCTTCTTCTCCATTCCAGCCTTGGTGGCAGCACCGCTTTGCTGACAGCAACAGGAGGGAGAAGGGCAATTTTTGTTTGCATGCCTGTGAATGAGCAGCTGTAGTACCATTCACCCCACAATGTTCAAATTCAAAAATTTTCTTAGAGCTTTCTTAAGAGGACCAAAACCCTGACCCAGAGTCATGTCTTCCAGAGGGACAGCTGCAGGCTGCCAGGGAGCGGGGTATAAAAGCAGGGTGAGTCGTTGAACAACCCCTCCCTCACACTGTCCTGCCTCTAATGACTTCTAAGTCTTCCCATGCCTGATGTGTTTACATCCTTGGTGTCCCTGTGTAAATTTCTGACATAAATTTATTATTTCCCCTTGAGTTTTGTTATCTTCTAGCATCCACTAAACCCTTGGAAAGGCTTCCCCTTTTGTTGGCCTTCACCCTGGTTCCTGTTTGTTCCATTTGAAGGCCCCTTGGCTGCGCACAGAAACTCGTGTCTCTCTCTCTCTCTGACCCCTTTCTCATTTCTACACTTGAGCTGTAGCATTGAAGTGTAGCTTTGGCCAGGCTCAGATGATCTTCCAGCCTTCCCAGAGGTACGAATGGAAAGGGAGGGGATGGCAGCTACACCATGGGCGACAAGTGAAGGTTGTGTTTGTGCCCCACAGGCTGAGAGCTCACAGCTGGCTGAGGAATCACTTCTAAGTAAGAAAGTTGAAGGCTGCTGGTCTCATGCACAGGTATCCTGCAAACAGAAAAAGGAACTCTAATCTCTGAAAGTATTATGCTGTGAGTAGTTCTGTACGCAGGTCCATCAGCAACAAACATGTTGAAGGAAGTTGTTGTTGTGGTAATTTTATTGACAGAGCTGGAAAATCCCTTTGTATCACTTCTCTCATTCTCTTCGCTTTTTGCTTTGTTCTGCACACACCTCTCCTAATTTGGGCCCTCTAGACTAAGGCAAGCAATATAAGAACTGCCCTGACTAAAATGGTGTGAAAGAGTTGACAAGCAAAAAAATCCCTCAGGGGCAATTATTTTAATACTTTTACTTAAAAAAAAAAAAAAAAGGCAAGCACTCTGGGAAGGAAAGGTGTGAAAAAATATTTGATAGGCAATGGGAGAGCTTCACTTCTAAAACATCAAGGACTCATCTCAGTGGAGCTTGATGAGATATTAAGGGACATTTTTGCATGGCAAAGAAAGAATGGAAATTCATCCTAGCCAAATTTTAAAGGCAATATCAGTACCATTTACCCTCATTCCTGACTTTATCAGCATGAAAGCTACCTGCTGCGATGTGGTTAGATTGCCTTTGAGACATTTGGAGTAAATATGGGTCTAAATATAAGTGACTGGGATATTCAGTGCCTTGGCACATACCCCGGAGCGTGTGTTGCAGCAGGGGTTTTGGACACACAGAACAGCTGACAAAGGGCAGCACAAAAGAGTTACATTTGAGGTAGGGAGCTCCTTACTGTTCCTTTAACAGTATAGGAGCAGACTGGAACTAGATAGGTAGAAAACTGCTTTACAAAATCAAAGATAGTGATTTGGAACAGAAGCATTTCATACAGAATGTGACAGGGGCATCTGGTAAACAGCCTGAAACTGGACAGCTCAACTTGGACTGCAACACTTGCAGATAAAATCGGTGACAATGAGTTTTGTGACAGGATTGAGGGCAGCTTGGATTTTTGAGCACTAAGAGATCTGATGAAAAGCACCAGGAGGGAGCCGAGTGTACAATTATTGTTATTATTAAAAGCAATATTACAACACAGATACTATGAACAGATTGGCAGATGGCAAATGCCTTTCAGTGGAGGCAAAGGCAAAACAATGTGTCTGGTAGCAAGGAGGGAAGCTAATGATTATGTGCTAAATGAAACAGCCATTCAACATGCTGGTCAGGAAAAAACATTTGGGAGTCATTGTGGAAAAAACATGGAAACCATTAGCCCAGTTCAGAATAGCAGAAAAGGTAAAAGCAAGAGAGGCAACGTTGCAAGAGATGCTCTGGTTGGGTGCCCTGTTTCTGAGCTCTCCTTGTGTTGTGGGTGTGTTCACAGCGACCACAAAAGCAGGGGTCCCATTCAGCTGGGCAAGGTGTCCCTGTGCCCCAAAGGAGAGTCCCTGCTCCAAGGCATTTGGGGTAGAAATCTCAAAAATGCCAGAAGTACTCAAGGGGGAATCCCTGGTTGTCCCACTGGGGGCACAGGGCCCTCCTGGCCATCCGAAGCCAGAGGAAGGAAACACTTCTGTCTGCAGTGTTCTGGGAAAGACAAACCAGCCAAGGCAGCCAGCAGGACCAGGCAGAGGTGGCAGCTCAGCACCTCCGGGCTCTCTCTGCCCTCGGGGTGAGAGGACACGATGCTGTCTCACAGCACCCCAGACAGCAGGTTGAGGTCACCGTTGCCAGGACCTGAGCTCGCGCCCTCCCAGAGCCGCATGGACCTGCTTTGCCCAGGATAGACGTTTCATTTCTGAGCCAAGCCTGTTGGAAGAGGTGAGGGAAGCTCCTCTCCACATCCTCAGTGGAAAGCAGGACACGGGGCTGAAGCAGGACAAGAAGGAGGTAACAGTGAAGGAATCCAAAAGTTGATTTTAACTGTGTGATGGGGATTATCTGCACAGCATTCAAAGGGTGCAAACCAGGGCTTCATTTGTTATAGTGTGACACAACTGCTCCAGCTCTAGCTGCCCACAACTTCCCCCGCTTCAGCAGCAATTTCTGTCAAGCCTTTCTGACTGCCAGGGCCAGACCCAAACCATTAGCACAGAGGTGGATGGCTTTTGTTTGCTTTTCCCCGATCCTTCTTTTTTTCCGAGTGGGCTCTACTGCTAAACTCTAAGAGTGCTTTGCTCATTTACAAACAGAAAGGTCTGAGTCCAGTCATCTTTTAGTGACTCTCTTACAGCCAGTTTTCCCACAAAAATAAGCAAACTGGAGAAAGGAGTCAGGGCCTAAGCCCTTTATGGGAGATTGATTGTAAAGCTGGTGGCAACGTGACAAGCTGATTTGTGGTGGCTCCTCAGAGCTTGTTTGAACTGTAAACCTCAGCCACATTTATTTATTGTATCAATACAGGTTTGTCACCACCAGCCTGAATATAAATGCTGCTGTCTCATGCCCTGACCATGGAATGCCAGGCACGGGGAGGGCACAGGTGAGTGTCTGTGTGTGGGTATGAGTGCATTCACACGTCTGAGGCGCACCGTGCATGCCCTCTTGCCCCCAGTTATCCTCTTCTCTGCTCCAGTGCATGCTGGATCGGGAGCTCGGCCTGCTGCCACCTTTGGTGATGCCACAGCTTTCCATGACAGCACCAGCCTGAGGTTTTGTGGCTCCTACACAGCGACCTGGACCCCTTTGCAAGGCTTAGTTCCCCTCACTGTCATCTTTTCCAGTGATAGTTGCAGCAGCTGTTTCTTCTTCCTCCATGGCAAGTGGGTTGCCAGAAAGCCTGAGGGGCCCACCAGCCAATTTCCATACTTGGATCCAGGTCTGTATCTGCATCATATTTTCTTGAAACAGTAGTCACATAGTGGGTCTCTCTACCCTCTACACAAACAGGATTTAATGTCTTCCTCAGCAGCACTGAGCTCATCTGCTATAACATGGAGTCGTAAGAAGGATTGGCTCTTCTCTCATTAATGTAATCACTTTGGAGTAGTTGATATGATATGTCCTGTACACAGCTGATGGTGTAGAGTTTTATGGCATATTCCTGCACCTCCATATAAGTCCAAACTGGTCATAAAAGATAATCACTTACTGAAGAAAAATGTATTAACATTGCTGAAACTAGGACACAAAGCGATTTTCATAGCAACGAATAAATAAGTGCCTTGGCAGAAATCCTACATTTTTTGCGCAGAAAAATGCAGATAAAAGGGAAAATGCTATACCTTTCCACCACCTCTTCCTTATACTTTACTCTGACCTTTTACTCTTTCCTTCCTTCCCTCATCACTGTGACCAGAACCATAATATTAATAATGCTAAAAGCACTGCAAGCCTCTTGCTGGTACCGAAGACCCCTGGATTCACAGGCTAAACATTCTGTGACTCCAGCGGCAGCCTTGGAAATGTTTTTGCCATTTTTCTTAGAGGCAACAGACCACTAGGAAAATTAATAATGTTGAGAAGCAGGACTGTGCTGTACCTACCTCGAGTACCAGAAAGCAGCACTGAGGCAGACTCTGGTGCTGAGTAAAGCTTGTCTAGACACAAAATCAGATTGGGTTAAAAAGACTACTGTATTTCTGCTCCCTTCTGTTTATAAGGCTCATATCAACACAGTATTTTAGTATGTGATGTCTATTTATATATTTAACCGTTGTTAAACTGCTGTGCAAAGCACTGTCTGGATATTTTTATTTTAGTTTAAAAGTGAGTCAAAATGCAGTTATATGTGTAGCATGATTTAAGACTACCAGGGCTCTCCAGTGCAAAAGGCAAAGTCTAAAACTACTTGCTGAGAAATTGTGGATGTTCTTCTTCCAGAAGTGTTCAAGGCTGGGTTCGATGAGGCTTTATGCACCTGGTCTAGCAGGAGGTGTCCCTGTTCACGGCAGGAAGGTTGGAACTAGGGAACCTTTCTCTTTGAGGGCCCTTCCAACCCAAACCATTTTGTGATACTTACATAGACCCACCTTGCCCATAGCCACGAGGTCCTCCCTTCGTCTGAATTATGCATCCCACAAGGAGTCCTTCACAGTAGGACAGGATTATAAACACTTGCAGGGTAATTTCCAGCAAGGCTACAGTAGGAACAAATTTGCCAGAGCTGGAAAAATGAATCTGTCATCACAAGATCAGTACTTGCAAGTAAAAGTGTTCAAGTTTAGCTTACGAAATTGTTTGCCTTGGCTTCAAGTCTGTCACTTTTAATGGATATTTTGTATTTCAGAAGCATAGAATTGAAGGAGTGTGTACTTCCATCAACATTTCAACAACCTCTGGCTTTGGAAATATCTCAAACAGCCCATTTCTCCCCTTTTTCTGCTGTGCATATGTAAAAAATGGCATGATGTCTGCTATTTCAACAGGTGGCCTCTCGCTGTAAAGTGTTCCGTGTGCTGCGCTGGTTGTGCTCCTGCACTCAGGCACCTCCCCGAGCAAAGCAAGCTCCGCTCTCACACCATAACGTTGACAGTGCAATTCAAAAGTAAAGTTTTGAAAAAATAGCGCCAAGCAAATGGATCCACACTGGAAACAAAAAACAAACACAGCAGCTGAAAGCCGGATTCGTTTCACATGCCTGAGTAAGAGCAAACTGAATCCGTCAGTCAGCAAAGGGCAGTCACGAGGAATTGTCTCTCAGGAACTCCACGCTCTGCCGTGGATGGGAATGTTTTACCCCAGCCAAGCATGGGAGGCCTATTCATTTTCATGTATCATTCCCAGGTAGTAAGAGAAAATTAAATCAATCACGAGATTCGTAATAAAAAGTAAGTGTGTGTCACTTCATCATCACTACCTCTCTCCAGTAACAGTGTCTCCTGGAGGATTACAAGGACCGGGTTTGCCCCAGATGAACCTTCCTCAATACCCTCTCAGGCATTTCAGATGATTCTCGCCCTTCAAGGGACAGAAGAAATCTGAAAGAAAAAGGAACTGTTCCCAGCAACACTCTTTTGCAGAAGGTGCCTCCTGCCTTTCAGCGAGGCTGTTCTGAGGGGAGCAGTTCAGCCTTCTGTCACAGGCGCTCTTCAATTCACCTTTGGAGGCATCAGCTCCACCCTAGCTGAATCCCAGATGATAACTTTGGGCACCAAACGCCTCTGAATCACTTCTCGCTCACAGCTAGTTAGTACCAAGGCAAAAGCTTTCACTGCATTAGAGACGAGCTCAGAAAAGCCAAAGCTGAAAATAATTCAACATTCCAGTGCAACGGCAGATTAAATAATTGCTCAAGAAAATGCGTGCAGGACCCATTATTGGTACACAGGAACATTTCAGGAATATTTTAGTCAACTGCCTTTAAAAAAAAGACAACTATAGATGAAAAATACCCACTTAGCATTTCTTTCCTACAAGGAGCAGCCTAGGCTTTCTTTTGACTCATTTTTCTGATTACTATTCCATACCATGCTTTTTAAACAATGCCATTCAAGGAATCTTACCTACTATGCTTTGCGTAAACTGCCTTTTAAATACTTTATCATGCTAAAATTTCTTTTTGAAAGGTCAAAAATTGATTAAACAAACTCAGCCTTTTTTTTTTTTTTTTTTTTTTTTACCAGCAGGCTTAGCACTATTGCTTTTTCGTTTTGCCCTGATTCTTTTTCTGCCTCATGTTTATAGAGATAGTAGAACTGGCAAAAAAAATGGGGACAAATTTAAACCTAAGTAAACAAACCTTGTTCACAATGCATCAGATCAGTGAAACATAGGCCTGGGATTGAGACTTCCCCAGCAGAAAATCCCTTTTTTTAGTTATTGCCTTTCACAGGACGGATCTTGACACATGCTTCCATCGCTGCCAGCTCCAGGGTTGCTGACTTGGGTGAGTCGTGCCACGAGGGCAGAGGTCCACACAAAGCACAGATCTCCACAGTAGGTTTGCCTCAACCTTTACAAAGGCAAGCAAAGAGTTCTCCGTGTTTCTCAGGACTGGTCTCTCAAATTGGCTCAGTTTGAACATTGGGGTCTTTGTGAGGTTGTGCGGCGGGCTGGGTCAGCTCCCGCTTCACCACGTTGTGCTATCAGCCACCACCTGTACTGGACTAAGAAGAGCAGGGGTTACACTGAAATTCGGCCCAGGAGGGACCGAGGTTCGGTTTGAAGGGGCACTGACCAAAGGAGAGATAGACAGCACTCAAGGCTTCAGCAGCCCACCATCTCCTGAATCCCACCGTTCATGAGGATAGACAGCCACCATGCTGGGATCCATGCACTGCCAGGGTCCTCTGGCCTGCTTCTGCACCAGCACCAGCTGAAGGCAACCCTAAAATAGCACCTCCAAATCTGAGTGGGAAGAGGGAAAGGGAAAGTCTGATCACCTTCGAGGCAAATGGCCCTTTGATATCAAATTCCCAACCGCAAAGCAGCAGCTCGCTGGTCTCCGGGGTTCAGTGTGACCCCAGAGTGGGTGGGGGGCGAGTCAGTAAATGGTGCATAGTGACCCAGCAGTGCTGCCAGCGGGTGCATGGGCTGGAGAACGGCTCCTTTCAAATGACAGGGCTGTGGGCCAGGCCTGGGGCTCGTCCACGGAAGCGTGGAGTGCGCCAGTGACACGGGCCGGCTTAGGAGCTCACGCATGTCAGAAACGCACTAAATAAATAAGCGGACCCAGGTTCGGTAACCACTGCTCCTGTAGGAAATCTATGCAATGAAAAAGTCATCAGCCCTGCCTTTTTTTATCCATTCCTCTCATTCCTCAACTTGAATTTCTTTCCATGCTGTGCTTTCCCGCTCCTCAGTCCCCCACCTTCAAATGTCTGTTTCCTTCAGAGCTGCAATGTTGGCCACCAGCAAGGAAGAAAAAGCTGATAAAAGATGATACACAACTCTCATTATTCCACAGTTTTCTCTAGGCAGGTTTAGAAAGGTCCCGAATGCAAAGAAAAATTAAATCAGCAGGTAGGAAGATAGACGCAAAGTGAAATTCAAGATGCTGAGAAGCTGCTTTTCTCCAGAGGTCCTACTCTTCCCTCTGTCCGGAAGGCAGGAAAGAGCAGACTGCTCATGACAGAGGAGAGAAAACTTCTGGGGGTCTTTAGGGGGAACTCAATCAAAGAAATTATTTTCCCACAGACCAGAGCTGAACAAACCTTAATGGCTTTTTCCTGATTGAAGAATAAACCGACTATTAATTTATGCCTTGAAGTGTATATAACAACCTTCCGAATGTTTTCCAGTTCTGCAGATACTGATGCCCGTGTCTTTTCTGTTTGGGTTTGGTTCTCGCCAGCTAATTTAGCTAACGGGCTAAATATTCCTCATGAAGCTGCATCTTAAGGAAAAATATTTTTACATGGCTAATTAAAAACAAGGGCCAGCATAATGTCACAGGTGTGTGCGTAGAGAAGCACACGTATTAGAGATAAGGGGAGAGCACACGGCGGGCTGGAGGGAGGGTGTTTGCACGGGGAAGGCAGGGCCCCTCTGTGCAGGTCGCTGGTGAGGGGACAATCCTGCTCGGGTGAGCAGTGACAGTGCAGAGGGGCTGCTGGGAGACGAGCACACACGACATCGCTGCCGGGACACCCTGCTCGCTGGATTCCTGTGGAACTGACAGACGGCTCTGGATCGCTTTGTTTGTTTAAAGGAAAGTCGACGTTTTATCAGCAGTGAAGGGCAGGCTAAATAACTCACCGGGCCGGCGTGTGAGTGTGATCCCTGAGATTACGAGCAGAACTGAACCCCGGGGCACCTCGGTTTCCATACACCCCTCGTTTGGGTAGACGGGATCAATTGTAAAATGAGACGACAATATTAGCATCTTCCCTTGGCTTCCCCTCGCCGAAGGAAAACTGCAGAGGGAACACTGCTCAAGCATTTCCTTTATGCTCGTAAGTAAATCGTGAAACATCAGGGAATGAGACAGGTTTATGGCTTTCCAGTGAAATGCGATACAGCTCGCAGACACTGAGTGATTTCACAGTTACCTTTCCAAGTGCAGCAAACAGAACAACAAGGGGGAAAAACCTCAGCACCGTTTGCCTCTTGCTGTTGAAGGCTGGCAATGAGGTTGCAGGAGAAAACAACTTTTGTGACTTCCGAGCCGACTGCCTATGGACAGAAATACCAGCGGTGGTGGAGCCACGGGACATTTAAAGCAATTTATCAGAGGACTGGGCTCAAAAGATCGAGGGCTGCCACAAAAAAAAAAAAAAAAAAAAAAAAAAAAAAAAAAAAAAAAAAAAAGACATCACTGCTGTTTCAAAGTCAGGACCGCGGGTGGGGTTTGTATTTTCGTGATGCCTTTGGTAGCTCCCGCCCGCCCCGTGCGCTGCTGCAGCGTGTTAAGGAAAAATTAAACTGTTTTCCCCGAGGAGGGGCGGGGAGAGGAGGCGCAGACCCCGGCGGAGAGCGAAGCCACCACGGGTAGGTCTCTACCTTGTCCCTGGGCAGAGCCCGGCTGCCTGATGCCGGACCTCCCCCTCCCCGCCCGCCCCAATATCATCCCTCTTCCAGGCGGAGACTTCGCCGCCCCTTGCACCTCTGAGGCTGTAAAGAGGACGGTCGGAACGCAGTAAAATACATAAAATCGCCTCTTTTCTCGCACCGCCCCCACCCGGGCCTGTGGAAAGAGGGGGAAGGTGGAGCAACCTTCCACGATCATCCGCTTTAAAACGCGAGTGGACTCCCCCGCATCCTCCCCTCGGGCTTCTCCCGGGCGATAGCTCTCACGGGTCCCGCTCCAAACGCCGCTGTGAGGTGCCTTCCACTCTCTCCCGCCTCAGCATCTCCGGCCCTGCCCCCCAGCGCTCCCGGATTTCAGGTTAGGGAGAGGTTCCCGCACCCACTCCTTCAGCAAGGAGAAGA
This sequence comes from Hirundo rustica, assembly GCF_015227805.2. Lineage (NCBI taxonomy): Eukaryota > Metazoa > Chordata > Aves > Passeriformes > Hirundinidae > Hirundo > Hirundo rustica. The sequence goes on from NC_053452.1 coordinate 19,789,002, forward strand.
GAGAAGGACCGAGGGGGAGTCCGGAGGGTCAGCGGGCACCCTCCGGGCTGGCGGCCCGGCGGCATCTCCGCGCCCGGCTCCTCTCGGCGAGCCTCGCGCTTTTCATCTGCCTCCCGCCCGCTCCAACCATCGCGGCTGAACAAGTTCACAGTTTACACACAGTAAAGCGTCGATATTGCGCTTAATGGTTGCGGGGGAAAGGGTCTTCGCGGGGATCCTCATAAAAACCCTTTATTTAGTTTCGAGCATTTTCTTGTAATCAATAAAAGTTGCCTGTTATCTCCCGGCGCATTTAGCGGGGAAGTTTATTGCCTGCCGGGCGGATTAAGGGCGAGACAAGAGTGCACCATACAAGGAAGGGACTCCCGAATCCCTAGATCCGAGCCTCGGATTCATAAAATATAGCCATCCATTACGCTGCCGATATCTGGAGCCAGCAAATATATACAGACCATAAATTGTCGCCGGCGGGGTGCGGGCCGGCCGCGGGCCGGGGGCTCCGCCCGCCCGCATTCCTGCCCGAGCCGGGGGGCGCCGGGGGGGTCCCCGGCCCATCCATCACCGCCGTTATGACTCTGCGATGCAGCAAATGGGTTGTGTAAAGAGGCAGCGTTTGACAAGGTGGCATGGTTATCCTGTCCGAATGATGCATAATATTAGTATTAGGGCTTAGATCATCGCATGCTTTTAAAATCATCACCGCTAACTAGGGCTGGAGAGGGGCGGGGAGGGGGGGGGGTGGAGGGTGTTCTGGGGGCTGCAGGGGGCAAAAGTTTCCATGTAGATAATGATTATAGATGGTGGGATTTATGGGGAGGGGTGGGCGCACAAATAACCACGTCTACTGTAGCCGGAGAGAGGAGCCCGATCCGGCCGGGGCCGCGCCCCCGTCCCGGGTGGGTTGCGGGCGGGAGGGACGGCGGGGGTCGGAGCAATCCACAGCTCCGGGGAGGGCGTCATGACCTCTCCCACCTCCACCCCACCCCGGACAACATTCCCGAAGGCCTGAAGATAAAATAGAGGACTCTTCCTCCTCACTCACCGGCGGCTAATCCGCCACGGCAGCGGAAACAGACACGAGTGGGTGCGGGCAGGAGGGGACTCGCCGGGGATGGGGAAGGGACCGCTTGGGCCAGGCGATCCACATTAAGATTTGTCCTTGGACAAACAGTGCCGTGAAGCGAACGGTACTGGATATATTAATTTCTAGAGAACTGAACAGTAAAAATATAAGCCGTGCAGAGCCAAGCCCGAGCGAGAACCAAGCTCCACATCCTCCCTGTTACACCACTGGTAAAAACACTCCCGAGCCGTGCTGGAGGGCTGTAGCCATAAGAAGGGGCTGTTGTATCAGCTGCTTTCTCCTCATCCACAGCCCGTGTTCGTAGACTAAGCTCACGCTTCTCCACTAAGTCATCCTACAGTCACTGTCCTGGGCCCCTCTGCTAAGATCCAGACAGGTCTCGTTACGGCCGGGAATTAAACGCGCCTGGAATCTCGGCACTTTCGCCGGAAAGGTTTTTTAAAGCCGTTGATACCCTCACACAGTCTGGTCATTTACTGACAGGTATTTGCAATGGACTGCTTTGACATATAAATAAATATACGCGAATGTATGGAGATGTCCGCACTCCATATCTACGGATATCTGGATGAATGCGCTGAAAAAGAGAATTCCGACATATTGTACGGTCGTTAAAATAATGATGGTAATAGAAAAGCTCGAATGGAGTGCTTGTAAAACACAGGCTGTAATTCCCTCGAGTTATTATTCATCGGCCACTACATGTTTTGTTTACGTGGTGTAAAGGACAATGACAAGGCTTAAAGCCAGGTCTTGGGCTCGTCCATGGAAGCGTGGAGCGCTCTAGCGACGCGGGCCAGCTTGAGAGCTCATGCACTTGAGAATTGTGCTGGGATGTTTTCGGGGACGCAGACCGGCTCCATACTGCATCCCATCCTGCTTCTTCTTGCTTTCCATGACTACGTTCAGGCACTGGCCTGGGGCCCTGTGGAGCTGGGGGGGGAGAGGGGGGGGTCTGTCTCAGCCCCGCATGGGTCAGAGCCCTTTGTAGCCCGGCTTAAATGGGCCAAGGCCGGGCGGGCTCCAAGTTAGGTGGGGACCGGAGTGCTTCCTCATTTCGTATCGGCTCTGACCCTTCGCCTCGGGACCGACACCAGGGCGCAGCCCGCGGAGTGGTTCAGCAAAGCCCGGTGGCCACGGAGCCGTGAGGAGGATGAAATCCCCGCTCGGCGTGATTTATCAGCCGTGTCTGACCCCTGAATACTTGACTTACACGGCTGGTGGCCCATCACCAGTGAAACGAGGCCGGCGTGATTTGTGTGTGTGTGTGTGTGTGTGTGAGTGTGTCTCTTCCCCACCGACCCCTCTTCTGGGCTGCTGGGTGAGAAACCCTGCAACCTCTCGGCTCTCTCCAGCATCCCCATCCTTTCATCACCCCAATGCTGCCATGCCGGTGACCGACCAAGCGGACAGGGCTGGTCCCGAGCAGCCTCCTCTTCGTGGCCGAGGGAAGGAACTGGTCATCGCGAGGAGGCGGGGAGATCAGGCGGTGGCACGAAGGCCGGGAGAGATGGCCTGGGACCAGGCGTAACCGGAGGGGCGTGATGGCTAGAAACCTTTGATTTGGGGTTTGCCCGGAGAACGGGGGTGGAGGAGGGTGGCCCGGGTTTTTTAAGGCAAGCAGAAATTTGATTATAGCGTACGGCAGAGCTCTGTGATTTGCGGTGAGCGGATTTCATTAGCTACGGCCGCTTGAGTCTCGGAAAAGCTGCTCAGAGCCGCGGGGCCGGCAACGAAGCTGACCCCGCGGGTGGGTGGCGAAAGGGGCTCGGCTGTGGCGCCGGTTCTCTGCGCCGGGGAGAGCCGCGGCGGCTCCGGGCTGCTGCGGGAACGGGGCTGGCACGGCCGGGCGCTGCCCCCGCCGCTCCCCTTTTCCCCGGGATAGACCCCTGGCCGCTTTCCCCCCTGCCCCGGAGGACAAGGCCAGCCCCAGCCCCTGCTTGCTTTCCGCGGAGCGGGTGTGGGTCGCAGGGCTCATCTCGCCCCACCCGCACCCTGTCACCTGCCGCAGGCGCCGCCGAGGCGAGAGGGAGAGGGCTTGGCTCTGCTCGCTGCGGGGTTCACCTGCGGCGTTTCCGCTTTTGCCGAGGATGGCGACGGTGGGCGGTGATGGTGGAGGCAGCAGCGGGCAGGAGGTGCCCGGAGCGCGGCCCGGCCCGGCCCGTCGGGGGCTGCGGGGCTGCCTGGCTGGCGGCCGGCGCTGCGCTGCCATCGGCTCTGATCGCCGTCAACGGATGTCACCGGCAGAAGGAAAAACAAAAGCTGCCTCCAAAGATCGCGGAGCAGAATTTGGCAAGGCTCCTAAAGACACCAATTAGCAAAGGCTAAACCCATTAATGAAGTGGCGGCTCTCTGGTTTCAGCCAGGTGGTGCAGATCAGAGCCCCTGTATCTGCAGCAGAGTCCCGCTTCCCTCCAGCCGGGACCTCACAGCAAACCTCCACATCAATAATGCGCTTAATGGATCTCATTAGGGCTGGGGCCGCTTGTCCCGGCCTGGGAGCGGCGGAGATGAGGGGAGCGGGGGGCGGTGCTCCCCCCGCCGCCCCGGGACCGGCCCGGTTCCCTCGGGGGGCGATGGGCGGCGGGGCCGCCGCTCCCTCCGCGGGTCCCGCCGCTCCGCGCTGCTCGGCGGGGCTCCTGGGTCTGCACCAACCGCACTCACAGGCCGTTCCCTCGGAGATAAGCGAGTCCTTGGCATGGCCTCACCCGCAAGCCACGAGCATCCGCGGCCGGGCGGGCTGCGGGGGGCGGCGGTGCTACCGCAGCGCGCACCCGAGCCGGGGCTGTGAAAGGGGACGGGAAGGGGCTTCTGCAAATTGATTTAAAAAGAAAAGCGTCAGGACCACACCTCCGTAAAAAGGGACTGGGGAAAAGGGAGAAAATATTTCCGCTTCAGCTGAGGAAAAACAAAAAAGAGGGGAAAAAAGGAAAACCGAAGTAGTTTAAACCTGGCCGAGGTGAGCTAGCGTATTTAGCTAATGGAGGTGGACTATGAAAAGAGACCTCATATTTCTCTCCGAGGAGTCTCTCCAGGTCCGCAGCCGAGAATACACACAGCAAACGTTGTGCTTGAATTATAGCTGAGGCTTTGCTTTATTTGAATTCACTGGTGTTTATTTAAGAAAGTGAATAAAGGTTTTGTGTAAACAGCCATTATTTCTGATGAGCGCTCAACAGCAATAAGAAGGGGGTGGTTTTTTAGTCGAGATTGTGGCAAAAGTTGACATTTTGGAGATTGCAGTTTGTCTTGCCGACGCCAGGCAGTCCCGAGGCATGAACTGCGGGGAAAGCTCTGTGTGCCTGCGAGTGTGAAACGGCGATGCCGAGCGAACTGGGGTCTGAAAACAATTATTTTTTAAGACATCAGCTTAAGCCCGACATTAAAATAAAATAAAAATATTTTCCTAAGGAGCGGGGCCGGTCTCGCTCGGCTAACGAGGGAGCCGAACTCAGGTTTCGCTGCCGCCGGCTCCGCGCCCACGGGGCTCTGGTGGGAGCAGCGGAGGGGCGGGGGGACCGCGGAGGACACCCCGTCCTCGCCGGACAGGACAGCGGCGGAACCCGATGCCAGCTCCCCGCCCGGCCCCTTTGCACCGTGTATCGCTTGATTAAAATACTGCTTCTGTTTTGTTCTATTATTGTTTTGGTGGGTGGGTTTTGTTATGGTGGTGGTGGGCGTTTTTTGTTTTTTGGGTTTTTTCCTTCTAATGTGGCTGTTATTTCTGAGGTTGAGTCGGGTCTCTGGAGAAGGGAGGCCTCTGGTAAGAAATCGGGCGAAAAAGAAAGTGTCTCGTTAGAGTTTCCGGGAAAGGTGGAGTTATTGGCAAGCTGCTACCCGGGATGAAGGCCGGCTGGACCTGGCTCTGCTCAGCCCGGCTGGCATCTCTGTGAGTGTGGATGCCCCCAGACAGGGCTGGGATATCTGAGCGGCTCAGCGAGGCCTCTCGCTTCTGTATTAATCCGATTTCCCGTGCATGCCAGGCAGGAGGAGGCAGGAAAACCTCTGTCCTCCGTGCGGCAGCGCGTATCGCTCCCGCTTCTCAGCCGCACGTACGGCTTTTCATCTGAAAACAGCGCGAAAAATCTCTCTGGGCGTCGGGGTGGGGAAGCGAAGCAAGAAAGGGAGTTTGTGCGGAGAGTGTGCCCTGGCCGGGAACGCGGAGAGCGGCGCAGAGCCCGGGAAGCTCCTGCCGGCCCCTCCGGGGACCCCGGCCCCGCCGCGACAGCCGCCCCGCTGCCACCCAGCCGCGCTGCGGCGGGCGGGGACGGCCCGAGGGGGCTGCGGTGCCCCGCACAGATCTGGAAGGAGCCCCAGCGGATTCAGGGGGCCGAAGAGATTGCCCGGAAAGCTGCTGCCCCCGACTGAAACACCGTCGAGCAGTGAAACAGTGGGCTCGGGCGTCTCTCGTTCAGGGACAACCAACATCAAAAGCCTTTCGTGTTACCAGGCCACGACAAGCAAACAGAACAGAGGCTCCCCCGAGCTTTCTCTGACCTGTTCTGGGAGCGGGGGTGTTGCACTACCACACGGACATGTCGCCTTCGCCTGCCAACGGCGTCGGAGCTGCCTGCGGTCGCCACACTGTCCCGATTTTTGTCCCGCGGGAATCGAGCAGTAACAGCAGCCTCGCGGGACGGGGAAATCTCCCTTCCCCGTAGAGACGGACACAAATTCTCCCTGTGCGCATCTTTCCCCAGACTCGTTTTCGTGGCTTTGCTCTGCTTGTGCGTGCACCGCAGGAGCAAACAGGAGAGAGATGTAATTCATTTTCCCGGTGGCCGGGGGAGAGGAAGGAACCCATCCTCCCGCTCCGCCACTCGGCCCCTTGGCCCGCTCAGCACCCGAGAGGCACGGAGCGCAAAAAGCGGGCGCAGGACGAAAGGAATTTTGTCCCATGTCTTACATCCCGACGCGAGCATCTTTACCCGAAGCTCGAGTGCCAACAGCATTATTCCCCCCTTTTTTGCAGTGTTATCTTAAAATGATGACATAAAGGCATTGCCTCCCTCTCGCCCCGACTCCAAGTCCAGGCGGGCACTGCTCCCGTTATTTGGGGAGGTCGAGGCGGAGGGAGCCTGGACCCGCTCAACCAACCCTCCGCTGGAGGAGACTCAGATTCCTTTAACACAGGGGAAGAAAACTGTTTCCCGACGCGCTTTTCCTTTCTCATCTGACAAAAGCCACTCCAAAACCCTCTCTCCTGCATGGGCTAGCCTTCAGAAAGCAAATTCAGGAGGCAAACAAATTCCTGCGGTTCCGTGAGCCTCACCGCCGTGGTTTATCGGAGGAGAGACAGTCGTGTTTCGCTGGGCATCAGTCCCACGGCTTCCCTTGCATTTAGGGGAGTTCCAACATCATGGCAAATCCCGCGCTGACGGGCGCAGCCGCTTTCTGGGGCTGAAGGAGAACCGCGAGGCCCACATCGTGCCCTGATAAGCCATGACAGCCCTTGTTCCTTCCCTGGCAAAGTTTTAAAGGCAGAACATTAATTTTCAAGACCCTTCCAGGTAATTTCTTCCCCCGTCCCGCTTCTCTGTCCCAAGAGGGGTCCATCAGGGACGGTGCCCCGAGAGCGCTATCCCGTGTGGGAGCTGCAGGCATCCAGGAACGCACCAGAGCTTTGTGCGCGGCCCTCTTGGAGAGCGCCCTGCCTGCCGTGGCTCTGACGGAGCCTCTGCCCCCTCCATTACACATTTTTTACCAATTCCCTCGTCCCTTCTTCGTCCGGCAGGACATCTCTTGGGGCCTGCTGCATGCCCCTGCTCCTTCTTCCCCGGGCTCCTGGTGGGGGAATTCTGTGGGTGCTTCTTTCCCATTCCCCGGGGCTTTGCTCTCGCTAACAAGGGTGGCCCCGACGAGAGTGTCCTCCCCGGAAACCCCCCCGGCCCCGAGAGGTTTCTCTCCTGAGCCTTCAGAGAGGCAGCAAGAGAAGGCCAGACGCGCACTCGCCTCCGCATCGCCGGAGGACACCGGCATTTTCCCGGCCTTTCGCTTTATTCCTCTGTTTCCCCTTTCTTCCCAGCGATGTCTCAGGCCCAGCGCCCACCGGCCGAGCTTGTGGGGCAGAAGGAGGGGGGTCGGTTTCTCCTGCCCTTGCCCTGCCTCCCTGAGCGGGATCCCGGCCCCGCGGATTTCTGTGCCTCTCTTCCCAGAGGGAAGCACGGGGGCCGCTCAGCGCCGCGGCTTTCGCTCTAATCCGCGCTGTTTGGCGAGGGAAGCAGGCTGCCTCAGGAGCGGCCCCCGTCCTCCCTCGTGGCCCGGGAGGAACGGAGCACGGAGTAGCGCGGCGCTGTAGATTTTCCGAGGGCGAAGCTAACCATGACCCGGAGCGGAGCCGTGGGATCCCGGCCCGAGTTCCCGGGGAGCGGCCGGGCCGCAGGCAGCGGGGAGGGCACCCAGCCCCATCAGCACCCACCGGGATAGGGGGAGAACCCGCCGTGCGTCCCCCCAGCCCGGCGCTCACCCCGCCCCGCCCCGCCAGCGGGGCACAGCGCAGGTATGACGTCACAGCGGCTCCCCGGAGCGCACAGCCGCGCTGTGACGTCACGGGGGGCTGCGGAGAGGTGCGCGGAGAACCGGAGGGACCGCAAAGCGAAGCAAAACAAATCAAAGGCGTGGTGCCCCGCCCTGAGCCCCAAAACTGCCCCGCGGGCTCTTGACAGCCGCGCCGGGAGCGGCGGGCGGTCAGACAGCCCGGCCCGGCCCGGCCCCGCCGCCAAAAGCACCGCACGGGCCACGGGCACACGCGGGGCTACGAGCGGCACTGGCAACTTCCTCATCGGGGCGCAAGTTTGCGTCACCAAATCCAGTCCTCGTCACTGCCTTCATTAGGGAAAAAAAAAAAAAAAAAAAAGAAAAAGGGGAAAAAAAAAAAAAAAAAAAAAAGAGAGCGAGAAGGCCGCCTGGGGAGGCTCCAAGGCGAGGAGAGGCAGCTGCTCCCTTCGAGCGGGGTGAAGAAAGCTGGAGAAGCCACGCCAGCCCTCGCCCCTGGTCAACAGACTGACGTGGCTACAAACCATAGCAAACATTTTATTTACAGGAGTTATATATATATATATATATATTTATATATTTTGTCAGTGCAGTATTTCTTGGCCGGATTATTCGAAGCAACAAGTTGCAACCAATGAGGACGTTGGCAAAATACTTCACATTGTAAATTGGAATGGGGGGTGGGGCGGGGAAAGGTGGGGATTTAGGAGAGCGTTCTCGCAGTCCCTCGCTCGGATTTTCCTTGGAGAGGACGAGGGGCGGGAAACGGAGAATTAAAATAAAAAATAAAATTAAAAAGGAAGGGGAAAAAAAAAAAAAAAAAAAAAGAGATCTCCCGGTCTCCTGCGAGCAGCTCTGAGGGGAAGGCGGCCGCCCCACGCTCTGCCGTCCCGGGGCCGGGGCTCCCAGCTCCGCCTGCTCCCTCGGTCCCTCGCCCCGGGCCGGGCCGAGCGCTGGCCACAGGCGGAAGCGGGCCGGGGCAGGGGCCGGGGCCGTGCCGGCCTTGCCGCGCTCCCGGGGCGAGGGAAGGGAGATAAATTAGCGCACAGGTCCCGGGCCGCCCCGACTATAGGCCGCTCCGCGGCTCGGGGCTGGCGGCGGCGGGCGGCGGCGAGGGCAGGCCGGTGCTGCCGGAGGACTTGGCCAGCCCGGCGGCGGCCAGGCTCCGCTCGGCGCCCTCAGTCCGTTCCGTGTCGCTGGGGGCCATGTCGAGGGACTCGGCGTCGCTGCTGTCGCTGTCGCCGTCGGAGCGGCTGGGGCTGCGCTCGGGGTCCCCGGGGGCGGCGGGCGGTGCGCCGGCTCGCTGGGCCGCCGGCTCCGGCTCCGGCGGCGGCTCCTTGTCCTTCTGGGCCTGCGCTTCCTTGGAGTGCCGCCACTTCATCCGCCGGTTCTGGAACCACACCTTCACCTGCGGCCGCGCCGCCCTTAGACGGGCGGCCCGGCCCCATCGCGCCCCGCACAGCGCCGCGCCCCGCACCGCGCTCGGCCCCGGCCCCTTCCACCGGGACCGGCAACGCGGGGAGAGAATGAGGCGCCGTCCTCCCTTCCCGCTGCCTACATCCCTACGCGACTAAAGGGCTTTGTTTTGTTTTTTCCTCCTTCTAGTTCGTGTATTTAAATACCGCACACACCCCACCCCGTGTTTGTTTGCTTGCTTGGATGGGGTTTTTCCTCTCTCCTTCTACTTCTTCTTCCAGGAAACCAGATCTTGCTCAAGAAACCACAGCGTTATACAATTCTGTGCGCTGCGGGCCCTCAGTAGTGGAATCATTACAGAGTGGCGTTTAATGATTCCGTTTGAAGAAGTGTTTTCACTTCCTCAGAACGAAGGATTTCACAAGGGAAGGAAAGATTTAGAACAAAAAAATTAAAACGAAACAAAACAAAACAAAACAAAAAATACCCCAAAACAAAACAAAAAAAAGGGGACATTAAGGATAGTGTTTTCGCTTCTACTTCCTTTGCCTTAAACTGCCTCCTACAGCAAGTTGCGCTTCAGTAAAGCACACGCTGATGGTCTGCCCTAGCCCCGCTCGTCTCTCCGCCCGGCCGGCTGCTCGGTGGCCAAAACACAGGCGAAAACTCCGCGCCCGACCGCGGTACGCCGCGGAACCTGGGCGCAAGAGGCGCTCGGGGCGAGGAGTAGCTCCTCAGACAGCCCCACTTGTGATAAAGGAAGGGAAAGCGCTTTGAAACCTCACTGCCCTCTGGTATCTATCTAAACTGGAAGTAAGGTTTGAAATAAAACCGAAGCCGTTCTTACTTGAGCATCTGTCAGCCCCAGCATCGCCGCCAGTTGCTTCCTGTCCGGTTTGGTGACATACTTCTGGATTTCGAACCGTTTTTCTAAACCTTTCCTCTGCAGGTTGGAAAAAACAGCCCTGGACCAGGAACGTTTCCTCTTGTACGTCTGGGGCAGCGTGTCCTTGGTTAGAACTGCGTATGGACCTGGGGAGGGGAAGAGAAAAGCGGGGGAAGAGAGGGGAAGACGGCGTTATTAATGTCACCGCCTGAAAGGGAGCGTTAAATCGATCAGAATAAGAGTTGGAGCGCGGTGTGCAGGGAGGGCCCGGGGCAGCGTGGCCCTGCCTGCCTGATGGGTACGTGTCCTGTCAGCCTGCGCTGCCTCGGGCGCGGGTGGAGCTGTCTGGAACCCGAATTTCTTCCTCTCCCCCCTCCCCGCTTCTTCTGTCTCGGCCCAGGCTTTTGCTCCTGTACTCGGTGGGACGGTCCCCTAGATCAGGCCCTAGCCGGCTCTTCCTCCCCCCCACGCAGCCCGGCTTTCGGCCAAAATGTGAACCTCGCTACACACACCCCGGCCTTGCAAAATCGCCTGGCGAGTCCCTCCGGTAGGAAGGGGGCTGCTCCAGGACGGAGGGCCCTGGCCCACGGGAGGGTCGAGGAGGGACGAGATGTACCTGGAAAAGTGTCTTGAAACTGGTGCTGCACTGAGCTCCTTGGGTTTGTGTTTAAGGGACCCAGGATAGCAGAGGCCTCGTTAATGGGGTCTAGAGACGCGAAGAACTGGCCGGCGGAAGGCTGCAAGTTGGGGAGATGAACCCCAGTTTGGCGGCTCGTAGTTAATAAGGAGGTCAGATCTGCGAGCACAGGAACAAGGAGAGCTCTGTTATACCGCGGTCGGGACCGACAACTCGGCATGATTCGGAGCGGGTGCCCGGTCGGAGGGGCTCGGGGGCCACCAGGCAGCCGTCTCCCGCCCCCAGGGGCTCTCCTCGGGAGAGGCGGCCGTGCCCCGGCAGTCAGACATCCTCCGACATATTTACTCCCTTGGTCAGGATGTTTACAGGCCGCGAGGGGAGATGAATTGCAGCGAAAGCTTTTAAAACGCGCTGTGCCCTGGGAGAGAGGAATCCCCGGCTGCTCGGGGAAGTGCGGAGCGCTCCGCTCGCTATTTTCACGCTATCGCTCCTTTCCCAGGGGCACAAGCCCTGCGCCCCGGTTCTGCCGTGCGGAGGCCGGGGTGGGGAGGGGGGGGGGGGACTGCGGGGGGTGGTTCAGTGAGAGCTGTTCGAGACCCCGATTAATAACTTATTTACTTTTTAAATTATGCTTTCCTCGGCTAGATCGAAAAGCTTTCAAATCGCGGGCGTAGTCGCTAATCGCAGCACAAGTAGCAGAGCACCGAGAGCGTCAGCGCGGAAAGCGGACAAGCCAATTTCTCTACCTCTCAGCGTGTTGCCTTCCTTGACTTTGGGGTCGAACTCCGCCGATAAAATGCGGTCGATGCCGAATTTCAGGTCCTTGCTGGCGGGCGCGGGCGCCGAGCCGTGCGTGTGTCCGCCGGGCAGCCGGGCGGGGGCCGGGGCGCCTCCGCCGCCCGCCGCCGCCGCGGGGGAGCGGTGCTGCGGGGGGCGGTGGTGGTGGGAGTGGTAGGCGGCGGAGAGCGGCGAGAGGCGCGGCGGGAAGGCGGCAGCGGGGGCGTCGGGGGCCACCACGGGCGTGGGCCGGAGCGGCGAGGCCGCGGCGTGGAAGGGAGCGCCGTGGTGCACGGCTCCCAGCGCGGCCGGCATCCCGGTGCCGGGCCCTCCGGGCAGGCCGTCGGCGGCTCCTGCCGCCGCCTCGCCGCCGGCGTGGAGGATGTCGGCGATGCAGAAGGACGGCTTCTTGGCCGCCGCCGCGTCCAGCGGGAAGCAGCCGCCGGCCGCCGGCCCCGACGCGGAGCAGTACGCCGCTGACCACAAGCTGAAGTTGGAGGCGTAGAAAGGAGCCAGCCCGGCGGTGTACATCCTGCCCGAGGAGGGGACGCGCCGCTCCGCGGCTCAGCTCCCGGGTGCGCGCCGCGGAGCTGCCCGCGGCCCCGGGCGCATGGGGAGGGATGGCGGGGCGAGAGGCGGCTGGTGGAGCGCTTCCCGGAGGGGCGAGGAGGGAGAGCCAACCACCAAAAAATGACGGGAAAAAAAAAAAGAAAAAATGAGAGGAAAAAAATAACCCCGAAAGATTAAAAAGTCCCCAGAACCCGCGGCCGGACGAAGAAAGCGAGCTGGCGAGGAGCGGAGCGGCGCAAACAAAACAAACCCAAACCAAACCCCCTTTCCTCGCACTGGGGGAAGAAAAAAATATCCACCCCTCCCCAAAACTTTCTCTGGCAGCGAGCAGCCCTCGCTCCCTCCCCACGCCCAATCCGCGATCCGCGGGGCCGGGCAGCCCCGCCCGCCGACACGCCCACGCAGGGCTGGGGCCGAGGCCGGCGGCCGCGCCCGCAGCGCCGGTGCCTGGCCCCGGACCCCGATTTGGAGCGGCTTGCCCAGCAAAGTACACCCCAACACACACCTATCCCCCCCTTAAATTGCGCTCTCGACTTTGAACAACCACTTCCCCCCTTCCTCCCCATCCCCCTCCCCAAAAAACCCAAAAACCCACAACCCCCCAAAAAAGCAGCGCAAGGTCGCCTCACTTGCTGCCGCCGCGATTTCCAAACTTTTGGAAGAAACGCGCGGGGAAATTCTTGGCTATTGGAAGCCGGTCTATCCTCTTGGAAACGATTCTCAAGGAAATGTGCTTCCTTCCCGGATAAATGAGCCTGGGATAGTCTGGAAGAGAAGGAATCCATGCTGATGCACACAATACACGTATTTACGAGAGCTCCCAGATATTCTGGGCCCAGGACACGTTGGATCCTGCATTAGCAACGATTAATTAATTACCTAGTATTATTTTGACGATAGTGTAATTCTACGATAGATTTTTGTCAGGTTCTTCATCCCGGTGGCTGCGTTTGCTTGCACACCAACTACACCTTAAAAACTACTTCATAAATTCTCAAGCCTTCGACGACAAAACTATCTCCATTTTTTCCCAATACACCAGAATCATGCGCTATATTCACTGCGATGATTTAGGGGAAAATTTATGAAAGCGTCTTTGGCGCTTTTTTTCTCTGCTCTATCATCGCATTTGTCCTGACCTGACTCTGAAAATCAACTATTTCCTTATTTTTAGTTTTCGTACAAGTAGAGCAGTCTCTGTCGTTTTGAGCAGCCTGCCGGGTGGGACTATTGCAAGTTTGCTTTGATTTTGTTTCAAAAATATCATATTATTTTTTCCGAAGAGTTTCCCAAATTCTGAAGGTTTTCGGGGAACCGCCAGAAAGGCGACCTATTTTTTTTTTCGCAGGTATGAAGATGTAGCTTCTGAGGGAATATTGAAACCACCTGCGAGCGACAGCGAACGCGTTCCTTTGCCATAACCGTGTGCTATAACGGGTGAAGGTGAGGCTGGTTCCCCGGGAAAAGCCAGACACCTCTTTGCTTCGGTTTGGTTCTTATTAACGAGGCAAAACCGAATAAAGAAGAAGGTTTGGCTTGCCAAGGTGTGTCCGAAACCCGAAGGCGGCGAAAGGAAAGGTTGGTTATGTCTCAGCTTTTCCTGCCTCGACATCGGAAAGCCTCTTTTCCTTGCATCTCTCCCCAGTTCTCCCCCACGCCAGCTGCTCCCAGCGCCATCCTCTTACTCTCAAACCGGATCGAACGACTCCGGTTCCACTCGCGTTCCCACCGCCGGGCAGAGCCGCCCCTCCAGCCCGCCCGAAGGACGGGCAACGAAGTGTGCCCTGGGCTCTGCATGCCGGCCGCAAACCGCCCCGTTAAACGATTGCAGCAATTACCACGGCTACCCCGGAGCGTTGGACCAGCCCGGGGCTGCTCACCAGGCAGGCAAGACAGGAAAAAAAAAAAAAAACCCACAACAACATAAAACCACCAAGAAAACCAAACGCGGTGTTTTTCTCTATTTCATATTTCTTTTTTTCCTTTTTTTTTTTTTTTTACTATTTTTTTTCCAAATTTTTCTTTTAGGAGCTGATTTCAAAGCCCCTCTCGCCTGGCTGCCGTGCAGGGCCCGTGGATGAGCAGCACCGCAGGGACGGGCCCGTCTGCGGGCACGCCGGGCAGAGCCGAACCGGGCACGGCCGCCGGCGGCCGGGACCCCGCTGTCATCCCGCGGGCACTGAAACAACCCGAAAGGAAAGGCTGAACGCCTCGCACTAAAGCTCTTCACCCTCGGGCTGGGCCTCGGGAGGGCGAGGGAGCCAAGGAGTCCGGGCAGTAGGGGCAGGTGCTTTCCCGGGATTCGGCTGCACTGCGTCCCCGCGCATCCTCCGCGGCAGAAACCAGGAGCACCTGCCCCGCCCCCCGGCCTCTCCCTCTTCCTGGGGACAAGGGTGTCCTTTCTCCCCAAAGGCCTCCGCAGGCCTCCCTGCCTGCCCGGGGACGCGCGGGGCTGCGCGGCCGCGCTGCGGGGGGAGACGGCGGCGCCTCCTCCCCGCGCAAGGAGGGAGAAGGCTGCAGGAAACCCGGGGCTCGCTGCAGTCCAGGTCATCTCCTGTTTTTTGAGAGGTTCCAACTCGGACTAAATGAGCGGATGTGCCTGCGAGATTTGTCCCAAAATAGAAGCGGCTTTAGTATTTTAGGATACAGCAGAAATCCTTATTTCTTCCGGAGAAAAACTTCATAATGAGCGCGAGCACTTCCCTTTTCAATATTTGTGCAACTTTATCTCGACCAGCAAGTTGCTTTGGTGACGCAAATCCGCCCTTGTGTATTGCAACTACAAAAATAAATGCAAGGAAATCAATTCCCTTCTAGCAATGAAAACATAAATATACAGCTGCGACTTTCCCCTTTAATCTTGCTTTCCGAGGGACTCGAGAAGGAGGCGAATGAACTGTGCGGCAGAAGCGATGCTGCTGCTTTTTTTTTTTTTTTTTTTTTTTTTAGGAAGGGAGTCTCGAAGGACTTTTTTTTTTTTTTTTTTTTTTTTTTTTTTTTTTTTTTTTTTTTTTTTTCCCTTCTTCTTCCTCCTCGAGGCTGGCAAAGGACTTGGGAAAAAATTTTTCGTTTTCTTACGAGGGGGAAATGGAAGGACTAAGCCCGAAGCTCTGCAGCTTCTCCGTCCCTACTGGAGGGCACGGGACCGGGAGCATCCCGGAAAGGGCCGGGCCCTGCCTGCCAGCGCCCCTCGGGGAAGGACGGACAGCCCTTTCGGCAGAATACCTGCCCCGTCCAGCCTCCCTGCGAGCCGCGGGCAGGTCGATCCCACGGATTCCGCGGGGATGCTGGCAGCCCGAGCCCCCGGGCTCTGAGCCCCGAACGGTGCCCGAGCCCGAGGCAGCCTGTTCACCCCACCGGGGGCTCCCCGCCACCGCAGGCAGCGCTGGTCGGCTCAGCCGCGGGGCACGGGGGCCAGGCTTGCCCCTCCGAGCCGGCGCAGGATGCTGGCGGAGCGGCCTCCAGCCCTCCTTCTTCGTCGCCCATGGCCTGCGCTTTGCCTGTTGGATTTTAGGCTTCTGTACGCGCTCTGATTATTCCTATATTTGTATCTAGAAACGTATGTGTGCGAGATACAATTTTTTTTAAAAAAGTTCAAGTACTATTACATCTCTCTGGAAGAGTACTTTTAAAAATAAATATTTAATCCTCACGGGAAGCCTTCTGGGAAGAAGGTTCGCTCTGGTGGCGTTAGCGGGACCCCTGCATCCCTGTCCCGGGCGTCCCGCGCTGCGCAGCGCCGGGCGCCCCCCAAAGCCCGTGCTCTGTCGCCATCTGCCGAGACCCCGGGACGGGACTTCCCCACCCTCCCAAAAACCTCCCACTTCCGAAACACCCGCTCGGGGGCCGCGCGAGCAGCGGGCGGCCGCGTTTGGGGAGCCCCCGCCGCCGCAGCCTGCCCGGGCTGGGGGCGCAGGGCGGGAGCCGAGGGCTTCCCGGGAGCTGCCGCCCGTGCTTCTCCCGCACCGCCGCGGGATGCGGGGAGCGCTGCAGCGGGGCCGCCCCTGACGGCGGGCCGAGAACCCCGGCCGGGATCCGCAGCTGGAAGCGGCCGCAGCCGCCTCCGCGGGGCTAGAGGGGCTTCCCCGGGCTGAGCACAGCTCGTTATCTGAAAGGCTCAACAGCAGCGCAGGCAGGAACTGCCCAGGACCGCAAGCGAACCCAGTGAACTAAGCTGGTCAACCCCTCGGCGTTTCCTTTCCATTGTTTCACGCGTTATTTAGTTGAATACCTGTGTCAGTAAGCCACGACTAATGTTATGTCATCTGCTGAGCAGCCGTGGAAGGCGTCGGAACGCAGGCGGGATCTGCATTTCCGTGCAGTAGGGCAGGATTTCAAGCTGTATTTTAGCTGCTGTTTGAATTCGGCTCAGAGTGTGCTTCTGGAGGGAAGCGCCTGATCCTCCTCACCTGCAGCTTTGTAACAAGCAGAGGTGTTGGAGTGTACGCCCAGGAATCCTAGATGGGAATTGAGTCCACTAGGCATACTAAAATTGCTCTGAAGCAAAATTCCTCTGAAATGTCTATATTACAACTGTCTGAAAACTCCATGGGGTTTTCGTCATGTGAGCGGTCCCAAGAATTGTCCATATGTTCCAGCAGAGAAGGTCCCATTGAGCGGGTCCATATGCGAGAGCGGATCAAAGCCTGACGCTCCCAGCTCCAGGGACAGCACACCAGCCACTGAGCGGGAGACTTGTTCTCACACTTGCACGCTTCCATGCTGTGGCTTTCTTTCAACTGCTGAAGCTGCTGTTTTCTGAGGAAACACATTAGAGCATGGGAATTTGAGGGGTTTCGTGGGGAGAGACTTTTCGCAGTCCCCCGAAACGCTGCGCAGTCCCTCGAGTCCCTTCAGACTGAGAGGGGACCTGAAAACAGTGATTTACCTCTGCTCCTAAGTGCCTTGCTCAGAGAACCGGGATGTGGGAGGGCACTGCATCTTTCCACAACCATGCATACAAAAGAAAGAAAAGGAATGATCTTTCCATGATCTTTCCTTTTTCTTCCTTTTTTTTTTTTTTTTTTTTTTTTTTTGTGTGTGTGTGTGTGTGTGTGTGTGTGTGTGCACGCATGCATATGTGTGGGGTGTGTGTGTATGTGTGTGTGTGTGAAAATCTGCAGATTCACAAACCTTACAGAAGGGTCAGGGTAAGAAATATCAGATGGAGAGAAGTGCCCCCAGGAAATAAGGCTGCATTCTGAGGACTAGCAGGATCAGCAGGGTCAGAACGTCCCTTCCCGGGGTTTCCTATGGGTTGGAGCAGGTTCTGCTCACTGTGCTGGCTTTTGTGAATCTTGTTTTCAGGCACCTGATGCTGTGCTGGGAGATGGGAACCAGGAGCCTGCAATGCTGTGATGGTTTAAGCTCCTTGAAGGTACAAGGACCCCCTACATTCCAGCCTGTCTGCTCCTTATCCCTGGGGATGTCAGATTAACTCTGCCAGTAAGACGTTTTGTACTGCCGTAGTAACCCAAACTGGCTTTTCTATCTTGTGGCCAGCCAGGGTGAGGGTGCTGGGGGAAACACGCATTTGAGAGACAGGCTGGCAGGAATGCTGACACCGTCTTCTAGTCTGCTCTAATCTCTCATCAGGTCACCCATTAATTTAAGCACTGCTTCTTGCGACTGTTTCTGCAATCTAAAATGGGTCCTTCATGCATGGAGAGCCCCTGAGTTTGTTTTCCTCCCCATCAGCATCATATCATATACACCATCCAATCATCCTGATTTCATAGCTTACTCCACCTTCACGCTGCAGTCAGACCATAATCTGCTTGCAGGGGGACTTATCACGGGCTACTTGCGATTTTCCAGGGCTCACCAGCAGAGAGGTTTGCAGAGAGCTGGTGTGCAATGAACCCTCTGGTGGCTGATTAAAGGTGACAGGACGTGCAGAAGTGCTGACCCCCTGCTTTCATGTGCAACCGCCCATCAGGGAAGCATTTGCTTGCACACGCTGGATTTAGTTGGCACAGCGCACAGCGATTGAAAACAAGCACCACTGCCTGAAATGAAGGTGATTTGACTCTCAGTGAAAAAAGACCATCCACAGGTGCTTCCTAAATCTGACAGGAGAGTGGAATTACACCTGTTTTCAGCTGAGACCCAAATGGGCAGCTCCTTAAGGAGCTGAGGTAAACTACTGCTGTTGAGGACAGGCTCAGGGTACCTCAGTTCAAGCTGGATATTTTGATGCAAGTATAGATGAAAACCGATTTTTTTTTTTTTTTTTTTTCATTCCTCTATTGGATCATCATCTCTATGGTTTTGCCAGAACAATCCCATTCTATTTCCACAAAACCTGGCTGGTGCCTTTGGCCCTTTCCTTCTCCAGCAGCAGTACATTAGAGTTACTGCACAGAAAAGCCGTTCAATATTGAAGAAGGAAATACTAATAACTGCCTAATAAAAGTCTTAGTAAGAAACAGTTTCCTCCTTCTTGCCAACAGCAGTCAAAAATGTGGGAAAGCTGGAAATAAAGACATCAGAATGCAGACGCATAAAAGGCAAAATCAATCCCATAAGGAAGTCAAGTTTCTAGAAGAAAATTACTCTGTAAAACTCATCTGGATTTGAGAATAGTTATTGTTTTTCTTCCATCCCTCTTTTCATGTTCAAAGTGGATTTAAATACAGTAGGCACATATCAGCCCAACTTTAAAACCAGCTCTTTCCTTGCTATTAGCGTATATAAAACACCAGGAAAATAATGTCATCAAGGCCCTTACAAAAAGTCCCATTTTAACCTTTTTTTGCCCAAGGGAGATGCTTCCTGGTGGATGCCAAATGGAAGTGCCAGCCAGAGGAATTTTATGAGCCCATAAACAAGTGTGCCAGACTACACAGTGTCTATACAGCACCCTCCACAGCTGCTTCCCTCACTGAAACCAAAACTGCTCTAAATAAAGTCCGGCCATCACTTGGACAGCTCACAGATTCCCTGTGCCAGGCTCCACCAGGTCTTGGAAGACCCAGGTCACCTCCCTGTGAGACACCCAGGAGGGTGGGCAGATGTTCTGGGAGCTGAGCAGGGTGGTGTAAAGTATCCCCTTCCCAGCTGTGGATCTGGGATGTTGCCTACAGCAATAGCTGTCCCTCCACGCCTTTGGCAAATGGAAACAAAAACAGAGGAGGCGCAGTCAACACAGCAACGCAGCACACGGGGGAAGCAATTTCCTACTGATACCTCTAACACATCATTTTATATCTCAGTGCCTGGGATACGGTTACCTTTATCTTAGCCAAAAGACTGTAGCGGTCATAAAAGGTAATTTGCTTTTATTTCTTCTAAAAAAGAGAATTTTTTCTCTTTTATCATGAGATTTTGATTATCTGTCCTGTAGCAGTGAATTTCAAAGCCTCAGTATCTCTCATGTCTGCCTTCACTGTCCTGTCCTTAATTTTTTTTCCTGATTTCTCAGCTCCTTGAGGCATCCGTTCATCTAGGAATTGTGAAATGGAGAGAAAAAAAGGCAAGGCTGACCAGTTTTTCCTTTCATTTGTCACAGTGTCTAACCCAAATGTTTACCCTTGCCCCCAAGATGTATAAACTCCTTTCCAAGCCAAGACATTCCCCTTTTCCCAGTTAAGCGATCCATTTCATTTTGGGGCCACGCTGAATGGTAATATGAATCTCAACACGTTTCAGGTCTCAGCCTAACTTTGCAAAGGATAAAGACATCGGAGACGCGATGACCGCGATCTTTCCCGAACCCTAACGAAGCAGCACCCTCTAGTGCAAGCTGACCAGCGAATCCTCAACCACAACAACCCTCCTGGGCCACATTCGGTCTGGGTGCGCTGCCACTGGAACTGCTGGGAGTGAGCTCAGCCACAAGCCTTCACTCTGCCCTCTGAAACTCCTCGGATTTCCTCCCTAGGACCCCCAGGGATGCTTTGGGCACCCACTGGATGCTGAAGGTTCCCAGGGCTCTGGCACACCCAGGCAGCAGCATTGCCTGCAGTCAGGAGGCAGGGATGCCCATCGTGCCAAGCTGCTTCCATTTCTGTGGGTTACTGCTACCCTCCAAAGCCTGGAAGTAGAGAAATATTCCTTGTAGGAGTCTGTCCCCCACCTTGGGTGTTTTGAGACATGTAAGAGGTGTCCTACCTGGTTGGAAAGGACCAGAGGCCAAAGGGAAGGTGAAAAGGGCTCGGCTGATGCAGGGAGGGGGCTGAGCTGAGGGCTGGGCTGCAGGAAGCAGGGCTGGGTGTGTGTGTTGGGAGGGGGGGGACTGGGACTTTCACATGGAGAAAGGCACTGGTTCCTGGGAACTCCGGGGACTAACCAGGTGTGAAAGCTGAGGCTGAGGGCGACATGGTGTTGTATTACTTCTGGTGCAATTTGCTTTCATTACTAGCAATTTCCATACGTTTCATCAGTTTTATTGTTGTTAGGAGGAAGGAGAACAAGAAAACGACACAATTTTGGCAGACCCTGAGCAGGGGGTGACCTGTGGGGTGAGCGAAGGGGAGCGGGGTCATTCTCGGCTGCCATCAGCCACAACACAGAGCCGAGTTAACTGTGTCGTGTCCCGCACAAAATGCCACTGCCCCAGAGCACATCTGGGGTTTTACGAACACACAGACCTCCCCTCCCAAGCTCTAAAAATAACACTGAGTAAGTGGCTACTTGAGAATTTGTAAAAATTAAAAGAAACCATGCCTGCTTAACCAGAGGTGGGAATTTCATCCAACATTTCAAGGCTCCATTTTCATTAGGAGCTAGAAGGAAGCTGCAGTGTTTAAGGCAGGGAAGGAGGGTAAACCCCTCAGTGTCAAAGCAGGGTGACGCTGAGGTTTGGGAGCCGCTCTGTGCCTGCACAAACACAGGGTTTGACATTCACCCCGGGCACATGCAGTCCCTACAGAGTAAATATCAGAGCCACAGTCCTGGGGAAAGCCGGCGAGGCACCAGAGCTAATGACTTGTTGTGGGGGTTTCACCCACTCCTAATGCCTCTGCTTTTTCAATGTACCAGGCCAGCTGTGGCTTCAGCGTTAAAGGGAAACGTAGGAGCTGCTGCTTTTTCTGAAGACATGAGAAATAATGTCCGGAGTGGCGATTTGGTTGTGGGGAGGGCTATTTTTAGGCTAACAACAAGGAGTTCCACAGGGTGAGGTTGAGCTATGTGGGTAAGGGGGTGGAGATGGCCTGAAGCCATCTCAGCTCTCTCCAAATTCGAGTCTGCCCTGGGGAGGAAGCAGGGGTGGAGGGAAGGAGGGAAGCAGGGGTGGAGGGAGGGAGGCTGGACCCCTTCTCTCACCCAGCCTGGGTGGGGGTCTGGGGGAAACAGGACAGCAGAGCTTTGACCCTGGGCCCATAGCACTGCTCCAGTTTTCTGGAGGAGCTCTTCCCCTCATCACCGTTCCCTACCAAGGCTGGGGGTTTCTGCACAGAGGCTGGATACAGCCCTGTAGGCTGGGAAGGGGATATCTTACAGCAGACACAAAAACTCGTCGCACTGGAGGGAAGAAACGCTTCTCTACCTTCTCCATCTCCACACTGTATTTTACTATTCTCTCCAAATGGAGCAAACATCATTATTTCCCATTAGGTGTTCCTGGTGCAAGAGTATTTCATTGAAAAATGGTTCTTTAATGCTAATGGGAATTATACTCCTAGCGTGATTTATATTAATAAGGCATGTGCAGTTCCTTAGTACATTCAGACCCAGATGGGAAATGGATTTTTTTTTCGTCATTCCACACAACATCTGATGAAGTGCTCCAAGCATACAATTTAACAAGCTATTCTCCTCTGGCCTTACAGATGAAAAATAGTCCGTTGTGTCAGCTCCTCAGATGCCTATTTTTACACCTTCTGTTTGTTCTTAGTTTGACGTTGTTAATCATGGTCCCACCAAAGCCCCATTGTTCAGCTCTTCAAGAAGAATGTTGTTATATTGACTGTTTGTGCGTCAGCCCAGCTCTCTCTGGAGCTGCACTTGGATGAAATTAGATAATTTCCATTAGGAGAACAGGCATTATTAGTCCCCAATGCCAAATTGAAAAGAGAGCCAAGATTACTATTTCTGGCCGTGTTCACCTCAGGAAGGAACCTTCTCAGCTTTAATGGGATTTTGCTATTGTTGGTTGCCTTCTGTTTGACACTGAGCCAGCAGGGTTGAAAATTGTTTAGAAAGCTGCATGAAATATAATAGAGCCCAAGCCATTTGCTGCAGCACATTCCAGCATGATGTTTATTTTGAAAAAAAAAAAAAAGGAAAAAAATTATTGTCCTTGGCAGTGAAAAAAAAATCCCACTAACTTGACTTGCAGAACATATGCTTCTTGTTGCTGTTGTGCTTTCACAACGTGCTGCCAGGATTGGCACATTACACAGAGAAGTGATAAATCTAATATTATCTGTAATGATCTCCAGGACTCGTAGAACTGGATCACTGGCACAGGCAGTAACTTTATGACAAGAAAACAGGGTGAGAGATGACACCAGGTCAGGCCCAAAGAAAAAAGTCAAGTCCAACCTTAGGCAAGAGAACGTGCATCCTCGCCTCCTGCTGCTCGGTTTTCCCACCTGTAAAATGGGGTCAGCATCTCTCTCACATGAAGAAATTGGGAGGACATGTGCTCCCTGAGTGTTGCTTTGTGGGCGCTGGAGGTCACCCGATCCAGGTTCAGCCCAGCCCCAGGGGCACAGCTCTGCCCATCCCACCTGCCTCTCCCCGGCAGTGCCCGGGCTCTGCTGTCGCTGCTGTTGCTTGGAGGGAGCTCTTTCGTCTCTGCTGTGTCACCCCTCACCATCACCTCCCCTGCATCTCAGGATGCTGATCCTTGATATCCAGCCTGACAGTGGGGATGGGGGCTGAACTCCCGCTCAGCCCTGAATTCCTCACGGGCTTCTTTCTGCCCCATATAGTACTGTTTTGTTCTCTCAGTGCTCTCTTAAAATAATTATTAATGATAGCAGAGTTGACTTTGGAGTGAAGGCTTCTGTTTCCTTGGCATTTCCAATGTACAAGCTATCTAAATGAATTGAAATGCAAGATATTTTTGGGATGAGATCAGAATCCAAAACCACGTTTTCCCAATGGGCCCCTCAGAGCCAGACCCACCTTTGCTGCGCTTTACCCCTTGTCTATTCAAGCCCTTGAGAAGCTCAGCAAAGAGAACAAAGTTATCCATCTTAAGAAAAATAAATAGAGCAAGCCATCTTCAAAGCCTTCAGATGAGGATCCACGCAACAATGCCGGTGTTATCCCTGGGCAATAAACCAGAGCACTCCTTTGTTTATATAACCTAGCGTTTACTTCTATTTTAACCAACAAACATTGACTGATTGCATAGTCTTGGCTCGAAACCATCTGACAAATAATTAAAAATACAATTAGGCTAAAAAAAAACCCCCCCAAAACAAAAACCCACGGCAGACGCCAGCCGACACATTTCCTCCACACAAAGCTGCCACCCGCCTGCAGGGAGCTGCTTGGGCTCAGCCAGAGCACAGCAGTGATTGTCCCCAGCAGAACCAAGTCCCAGGCCCCTGCCTTGACCCGGGGCATTGCCATCCCCAGGGCCTGCCCCCGTGGAGGCTCTCGTGGAGCTGAGCTGGCAGGTGCTGCTCACATTTGGCAGACCCTGGGCTGGCACAGGTCCACTTCTGCTCTTGCTCATCTCCCACACCAGCTGACCGGTGGCACTGGCATTTTCAGGAGAGGTCTAAAGCTGCCCCCAGGTTGTGCCTGCCCAGAGCATCCTTTGGCATCGATGTGGCACAGGAGAGGTTTTGGGCAGGCTGTGGGAGATGTTGCCCCTTCCCCACAAGGTCTGGCAGCCGGGCTCCTGCAGGAAGTTTGTCTCCCTACAGCTCCAAGTGCCCCCACACAGGTCAGCCACTGGTTTTGCAGCCAGCAGGGACCAAACTGATCCCAGTGGGACCTGCTGTGGAAAGCCACCCCTGGCGGCTCGCAGAGACACCTGTCCCCACCAGATCCCTTTGTAAATGCCACCCCTGGCAATTACTGGCAGTGAAGTTCTTGGTATTTGGGCACACGAGTGTGAAGTTTATGGGTTCCAAATGGAAGTGTCCAGACATTGCCCAGGTCCCCATTTTCACCCCTCAATTAGCTCTGGAACTGACTCAATGAGTGAAATGTCCAGAAACAGTAGGTTAGACAGAAAATAATCTGTGTTTACAAGGCTGGGGGATCTCATCTTCACCCTGGCTATCTCATCACTTAGCGCATTTGTCTTCTCACCAACCTTTTTAATTTTTTTCTCTTCATGCTGTGAAATGCTCATTGTCTCCTGCTAAGGAAAGTTTGATAAGGATCTTGCTGAGAGCGGCTTTTAGGAAAACCCGTCGCTCCAAAAAGGAACCAAGCATTGTAGAAGCCAGCACTTCAAAGTTATAGCAGTATCTTGGTTTTTTTGTACCAAATAAATAAATAAAATGAAGATGAACAATGTGTTTCCATTTAAGGAGGAGTGTGGGAAAATCCAGGTCTCATCAGACTGGGAAGCGGAGTGGTATATGCTGACTAAGAGACTGGAAATAGCACGGCTGTCAATTGAAGGAATTCAGACTTGAATAATCACATCAGGCAGGCAATGTCAGATGGGAACTATGGCCCCAAACCTGTCCATTTGAACTCCTTGGGATTCTCCTGAGGAATCACACATTGGCTCCACATGTTGCTTGTGCTTCCCGGGGAAGCTCAGTGCTGGACCTTCCCTGTGCCGAGCCAGCAGGAGTGTGGATCTACCCAGATACCCGCCACAAATCTACGATTCCAGCACGGGAGAGCATGCAGATCATGTGTGTCACACTCTGTTGCAGCCAAATCTGGTGCCAGCCCTTCCAAAACCTCTTTCCTTGTCTTGAGATGGCTTTAAGTGGGAGCTCACTGCCTTATTGCCCAACCTAAGCGTGCGCCCAGCACTTTTGTTTGTATTTGGGACCCAGACCCTGGGTGACAGAGGGACTGCAGGTCACTGTCTTTGCCTTCACAAAGGCATTTTCTGCTCCTCACCTGGCATTGGCTGATGCATGTCCAGCCTCAGCTGGATGCCTCAGGTCTAAGAAAAGTGCAGGTTTTTTCCAGCATGGTCCATTGTCAGCATGGCAGCTGTTTCCCCTTCTCTCATTTGCACCCCAGGGTACTGCAACCTCTCCCACATCTCCATCCTACCCTGTCAGTGCCCCCAGCTCAGACCAGCCATCAAGGATGGTCCAAGTGTCCCTCAGCGTTTTCTTTTATGTCTAATTAACCTTTTTCCTTTTTTTTTTTTTTTTTTTTTAATTAGCTGTTAAGGAAGGCAGAAAAGAGCAAGAGAGATCCCATCCTTTGGTGCTGTGGGACTTGGTGCTGTTTTAATAACAACAAAATATTGCAAAGGAAAAAATATTTGCAGTATATCAGCATGTTTTTAAGGTTGGTGGGAAAAAAAAGACCTCTAGTCCCAGTGGTATCAGCAAAGAAAATGTCCATTGGATTCTAGTTCTTAAAAAAAAAAAAAAAAAAAAAAAAAAAATCTGAGTCATGCAGAAAGTGCTGGGCTTGGGTAATGTGTGGTTTCTGGAATGCTCAGAGAGGGGGAAGGGAAACACAGGCCAGCCTAGAGCCTCATCACAGCCTCATGAAAATTAACATATCTGTGCTCTCTAAGGAGGAGGGTGCTGCATGCCCAGGGAAAAAGGGAAAAGGAGGGGGAGGAGAAGAACGGATGTTTCACTTCCATCTCACTCCAAGCTTGCTAAATTCAGCCCTTCACTTGCTGAAAAGAAGAACCAGAAATCCCACCTGGTAGGACAATTTTTCCCCTAGTCGTCAAAGTCCGGAAAATGGATGTCTACGCTGCAGGAATTTTTATGAATAGTGAATGACATTTTAAACTTTATTCCCTTTCCCACTATTTTATGGACACTTACATGAGTCCTACCATCTGTACCCACAAGGAAACCTGTTTTCCAAAGGTGGGATCAGGCAGAGACCCTCCATAGCTGCTGGGAGAGGGTGCTAAGTACCCTTAAGTACATATATATGCACATACTCAAGCATGAGCAAAAGGCAGTACCACAGCAGAGAGCTCAGAGCACCACGCAGTCACTGCTCAGAGGATGGAGCCAGAACCATGAAAGAGGAAGAATGGATTCAGATACTTCACTCTTTTCTGGAAAGAGGCTTCTTTGAAGACAGGAAAACCACAGAGAGAATCACAGATTCACAACCCACAGACCCATCCCAGAGAGCCAAGGAAAAGCAGCCTGAGCTTAGGGCAGTCTGTTGGTCCTTCCAGACTTTCCAGATGACATTTGGTTCTTCCTATGGTTTAGGGTCCACCAACCAGTTTTTGGTTTGAGGGTTACATGAAAATACAGATTCCCCTGAAGCTGTACGATTTAGGAGCGCATTCCTCAGGTTCAGACTTACTGCGGGTGTCTCAATCCACGCCCAGCTACAAGTGAGCTTCTTTATCAAAACCATCCAATTTTTCAGGTTTTCAGTAAAAACCAACCAAACAAAAAACCCCTCCTTTGTTAAATGTTTTTAAAAGGAAAACCTTCTATTTTTATCAACAGTTCCCAAGGACACGCATTTTCTCAACAGCTTCATGGACAGGATATGCCAGTGGGAAAGACAGGAGTTTTAATCACTGTCCCCCAGCCAGGCCAGGTGGAAGGAAGATGTGTTTTCTGTGGCTTTAAACAAAGGTCTTGTTTCCAAAAGGAGCTGGTGATAGTGGCTGCTTAGCTAGAGGCAACCCAAAGAGATCCATCATCAAGGGACTGGGTCGTCCAGCTTTCTGAAACACCAGAGCTTCAGGGCATGACGAAAATAACAACCCCAAAATGAACCACACAGAATCACAATCCCCTTTAAAAAACCAACCAAACAACCAAAACCAAATAAATGGATGAGTTTTTTGCCTGTCATCCACATGCAGGCTGAGGAAGGAGTCCCCTGAGATACAGATCCAGCTTTAACAACTTCCAGAATGAACACAACTAGAATATCATGCTGGAAGCATCTCTCTAAACACAAATCCCTTCACAAAGAGAAGCACTCCATAATCATTCTATTCATGACTGTCCCTCCAAATTTAAACATGCATTTAAAAAATAAATAGGGCAGGGGTGATGTGCAGGAATAGCTTGCTGCTGTGCTTCGCTTGCCCATTATTTTTTTTAATCAAGAAAGCAGCCTTAAAGAGGCCCCCTCGAAAGGGTTCAGTTCATTTATTTTTCTTGGAAACTTCCAGTCCCCTTAACTCCTTTTAGACACATAAGAGGTGAATGATTAAGTTGAAACTATTATCTTTGCAAAGAACATCTCTGCTGGCTGCCGGCCAAGAGGAGAGGAAAAGTGAAATGAAATAAACAGGCTGGAGCTATTGTGTCCCTGACTGGTCCCTGTGGCGAGGTGCTGGGAAGCTTGGAGAAGTTGAAAGGAGGTCCCTGGGTGGGGACTGCTAATGAGGCAGGGCGCATTTTGGAAGAGAGTTTTCTCTGGCCAGAAACATGAGCATATGAATAACTCAATGTGAGGCAAAGTCAGCCCTCGCATTAACAGGTGCCACTCGGAGCTGCAGCCTGCCGGTGGCCGCTCCCACTCCTGCCAGCTGCGGCTGCCAACTCCCCTTCCTCGGCCACCCCTCCGGAACATGAAAGCAAAACCTCTGCCAGTGAAGGGTATGGAGTAAAACCAGCTTTACAGTGCTCTGCTTCATGAGCAGACACACTGTCCACCACTACTTGTGCTGCCTCTGCACGGCCGCAGCGCTCGGGGCTGTGGGCAGGAGAGGAGCCCCTGCAGTGCTGGGCAGCAGCAAGGAGAGCAGCAGACACATCCTCTGCTCCAAGGTGGGAACCACTGAGCCAGATGTGCACCAGATGTGTGCCTGGCTCTGCCATCGGTCAGTAACAACCTGTATGTCCAGCTTCCAGTTGACACATGAGCTTTGGGCAGACGATGCCGGGTGAGTTTGGGAAGAATTAAGGTTCTGTGCATAAGGAGATGAGCAGCCTCAGGGTCTGACTCCCAGGGCACCAGGGAGTTACCACTCCCTTTGGGACTCCAAGGCAGGTGTGTAGCTCAAGGACAGCACCAAGGCACTGCTGTGCTGGCACCCAGGAAGCTCAAGGACACATCCAGCTTTTGCTGCAGAGAGACACAAGCTCTTGGGCTGCACCTGTCTGTGGGGACAATTCGCAGCCCTAGGATGACCTGGACACCAGGCTGCTCAGGGAAAGGGCTGTGCCAAGGGACCAGTGGATGGCCAGACTGGAGATCAAACTTGATGTCCCACTGGGCTTATCCTCACAAAACACCCGGATGAGTGAGCATCTAGAAAGGTAACAAACACTTACTCTGCAACAGCTTCATCTGATACAGCAGAAACTACAAGATGTCCTTAAAACTGAGGTGATTTAAAAGACCTAAATAGTTAAAACCAGCTTTGTTTCCAGACTTTAGGCTGCAGATTTAACTTGTCTTGAAAAGAAACATGAGCTGGAAAACACTTACAGATTTATTACGTCGAAGGGATTACAAACCACACTTCAATACCTTGCTCACAACAGAGACATCAGTCAGTGGACAGAGCAGTGGGATTCATGCAGGCAATTGCACAGGATGCACATATTGAAGTCATGCCAAAAATTCCTCCTACTTGCTAATTTTGTTTTAAAAAATGTTTGGTAAGGTATTGCAAATTGTCCCTGGATCTGACTGAGCCAAGGAAAAGCTTGAAATGACCACCATAGGTCCATGTGTCTCACGTACCAGCTGACTTGCTCTGGAATCACCCTATTGGATTAGTCAAAAAAAAAAGGCACAAAAGGGCCAGAAGTAACATTTACGTCACAAGTCACATCTGCTCCTGTAATTGCTTTCCTGTCGGCTGTTTTCAGTGGAGAAGGAAACCCGACTGAACCGGTATCCAACAATGGATTGCAATTCCCTTCCTTGAAATCTCCAAGTTTTCTTGGGGAAAATCATGGCGCACAGCTGACCCTCAGCGTGCTGCCGTGAGGACAACAGAGAAGTCAAACGCTTGGCTTTGACAGAGTGTTTACAGATCCCTCGGCAGGAAAGGAAAACGTAGAAAATCTCCCCCGTGAACTTCCTACGTGCGTACGTAGCCCCAGACGGCACAACAATGGCAAAGTCACCTGCCAGGCTGAGCTGCTGGAGGAGAGGAAAACCCATGAGAAAGTAACGGGGCTCATTGAGGCTTAATCTTCCAGCCACATGCAATCAAAAGACAAACAGCCCGGCAGCAATAGCGGTGATAGCACATGTGTGCGGAACAATAGCACGGCAGCCAGGACAAGCTGTTAGAGTGTGGGTCACTTAGAAAAGTGCAGAAAACCTGGCAGACTACAGAGAAAGGGAATAAAAGTTTAGCTTAGTGCAAGCCGTTTCCAAAGAAAACATGAAATGTGCATAAATTGTCTCATAGGTGAGAAAGGGGTGGGTTCTCTGCAAGAACAAAAAGGGGGGGGGGAGATGATGCATAGACTCTTTTACTGTACAGCTTATCCTAGATAAGATAATAGATAACTTCCTTTGCCTCTTCCAAACCAGAAGGAACAAGAGGGAGCATCTGTTCAGTGCTTCACCAGAGCCAGGATTTTCTTTGCTTGGATTTCAGAGCTTGATAGGTAAATCCTGAAGCATTTCAGCACTAAGGCACAGAAAATCCTTATTCCACTACTGCTGCTGCATCTTCTGCCAGTGATATCATCTTTCCAGACTGGATGCCCTCCTGCTGCTGCAGCAGCATGTCTGGGTACCAGGTGCTCTGCAGAGGTATCTTCAGCAGGACGGAGCTCACGCTGGATTGGCTCAGCCCTCACCTCACTGCCACCACAGCAGTGATGTACCTCTGCACACTGGAAAAAGCAGGTTTTTCCTTTCCTGTACAGTGAGCACCACACAAGTCATCTATTTTAATTTAATTTTTTATAGCATTTGATCCTGATGGTGGTGGGCACCCACAGCCCTTGCTGGCGCAGCCTGCCAGGAAGAAGCTTTGGCTGCATCTCTGTGTCAGCTGTTGGGAGAGGGCGGCCGTGACTTTCCCAAGCAGATGGAAAAATGATCTGCCATGAACACTGGATCCAGACATTCAGTATGACTGTTAACACCAAATCTGCGGGGACGGATTTCTGTGCTACGCCTGTCAAGCCCAGAGCACCAGTCCCATTTCATTCATCTTCGTTTTCTTCCTTTTCTTAAAGAAAATCTAAAAATTATTCCAAAACTATTGTTTTAGCAGACATCTGATAAATCAGACATCATATGGGGAGATCACTGCTGTTCCCTGAGCCAAACACATTCCCATATTTCCTGGCTGAGGATGGTGACCATCAGGACAAGCATTACGTTTCAGCTTTGCTTGAGCCTGAAGTCAGTGAAACAGCGAGAGGGTCTCCACCTGGAGTCATTTTACAGCACTAGAACAGCTCTCCTCCAGCAGCAGCCGCTGCCTGCTAATATAAAAATTCTTGGGAGGAAAAGCAATACATTTTATTAGGCTAGTAGGAGGGGAAAAAAGCTCTAGTCAAGACTTCCATTAACTTTTATGAATATCTCTAAAGACATTTATTTTTACAACAGCATTGAAGCAGAGGAATAAAACCCAAGTTTCTTGACACTCACAATTTCTCACTAGAGGCAAGTGTCTGTGTCCAAGCCCTGCTCACATGAGGAGAAGCTCTGAAAGCCCAAGCCTGTGATAGGAAGGGTGGCCCTGTGGCATATTCTGTGCTCATATTCTGGTGCTGCTGCAGGCTCCCTGAATGAGCTTCTCTGCATCACTGTTTTGTGCTGGGGATGTTTGGGTCTGCTTCTGGAGTCCCACCAAGCACTGAAATAACTTGTCCCAGTGCAGATCCTAGCTCGTGATAAACAGAGGTCATCTTTTGCCTGAAAGCTTAGTATTTCTACCCAATTAACAGCATGCACCCTCTCTTGACTTCGGTAACTCTCAGCATTCCTGCAGCCTATCCAAATTTCAGCTCTTTCAAAACCCGCCACACTGCTGGCCATTGCTATCTCTGGAGGCAATGAGATCCTCAGCCTGGAATCACCTCACATTAAAAAAAAACTTCCTCTGACCTGAATTTACCACCTTCTAATTCATTGAATGCCCCTTTGTTTCAGTGTCCTAAGACATGGCCCCACTAATCTATTTTCTCTAGACTATTTATTATTTTCCTTCCCCTTTTAAAACCTAAAGTTATGTTACGGAAGGAGAAAAACAAAATCAAACCCAAACCAAAACAAAACAAAAACATAAAAAGGAAAAAAAAAAAAAAAAAAAAGAAAAAAGCTTCCCAGGAAACTGTTCTGATAAAAATTGGTCATATTTTATGGTGTGGCCTTGCTGCTCTCTACAGCTGTTGCAAACAAAGCCGGTGTGACGTTGGGCTGTCGGGACAGCTGCACAGGTGTGGGGCGCCGGCATGGGAAGGGCAGGAGCCAGGGAGCAGAGCAATGGAGGCACTGTGCTCATGGGCACCAGCACCAGCAGCACCCCCAGCACTGCCAGCATCACAGCTGGGCATTTGCTTGGATTTGAGGCCGTGATAGGCAAACCCTGAGGCATTTCACCATTGCAGCTCCCACCCAGACACTGCTCCCAGAGAGGTGAACGTCCCTCACTGCCCAAGCATGTTCTGATTCTCACGAGTTGTGCTTTCATCAACCCAATGGGAAACGACAAAAATATCCCTTGTATGAGTAAAAGCCCCTCAGCAGGGAGCACTTTCCTAACGAGACTTCCAACACCAGCTGGGAAGCAGCCGGCTGGTCAGGGTGTCTGCAAGGCTGCTGCGGCAGGTGGCTCCTGCCCTGTGCAGCTTTGGGGATGTGCTTTACACTGCAGCCACTGCAAGATGTGAGGCAGAGGATCCTCAGCCCCCTCTGCAGACACAGTCCCATCCTGCATCCTTTATGCTTTCAGCTGCATTCTTAAAGCAGGGCTGATTTGCCTGTTGATGCACTGCCCAGCAACTGTGCAGGTTCTACTGAGGAGCCCACAGAAGCTGAGTGACACGGGACCAGATTTAATATTGGTGCAAGCAAGGCGGTCTCACTGGGCCCCTGCTGGGCTGTTACAGTCCAAGGGGATGAATGAACACTACGTGCTCAGCCTCAGGAGCAGACATTTGCCCCTTGGTTGCCTTTTGTCTTCTGCCTTCCTTTGAACCAGTTGAACAACAAAAGCTCCAATTCTGCTGCGCAGCTTCTGGAGTCATTTCCCAAGAGACCCTTCCCTGCAACTCAAGCAGCTGCATCCTCCCATCATCCAGAGGCTCCCAAATACCTTGAGCAAGAAGACCTGGTACCACAGAGGTTTATTATTCCCTGTGGAACAGCCCAGCTGTTGTGCCCAGTCTAAGGCCACAAACTACTGGGACAATGCAATAATCACAGCCCCTCCAACTCCTCCACCCACCAAATCATCAAGCAGCTCTTGCAGAAGAGGGCTGGGGCACCAGGGGCTGAAGCAACAGCTTCTCACCTATCCCTGGCTGGAACAAGGAGCAGGGCTGGCTCTTCTTCAGGGCTCAACTCAGAAACTTCTGCTCACCCTTCCCTCCCTGGCACAAGAGGAGTCCAGCTTTGGCTCCTTATCCAGGCTGACATCATTTAGACCTTCCAAAGGTTCTAAACAGCTCTGAAGGGTTCAGAGCAAAAAGCACGCAGTGAACAAGCATGGTGCAAGCAGCTTGTTCAGGTACTTGTAAATTAGAATCATAAAACCCCACAAATGCATCAGGACATCGTCCCCTGAAGTGAGACAAAGCTCCTTTTGCTGGAATGGCAGACACTTGTCTTTTCTTGGGAAAGAGGCTCTGCCTCCTCGCTTTGCTCCCAGTGACCGATGTCCCAGGGGCAGGACATGCAGTGCATGAGAACAGCACACTCTGCTCAGTGCACTGGGACTGCCCCCCACTGCAGGGAGGAAAACAGCTCAAGACAGTTCCATCTGAAACTCAGGAAGATTCCTGTTTTGGCCAGGATAGTTTTTTCAACTGATTACTGCATGTCTCTGCAGCTTCTGCTCCCAGTGCAGAGAAGCTCCACCACGTATTGTCAGCAAATTGTCTTGTTCCAGAGCAGTATCAGAGTCTGGGTGCAATGAATCCAGCTCCGTTTCTCCACCTCAGGGAAGTCTGTCTGGGGCTGGGGGATGCTCTCCACCCCCAGGCCGGGGCAGCAGGCTCAGCCCGGAGCTGGGCTCCCAGCCCCGTGTGCGGTACCCGACTGCCCTCTACCCGAAAGCGTGGGATGCACAGTGCGCAGCTCCTCCGCGGCCGGCCCCTTCCCACCCCGCGCAAAGCAACCCTGTCAGCTATAAAAAATTAGAATAAATGCATCCAGTCCTCAGGACATACCCTCTTTAGTTTCTCAAGACTCATGCCACAATGCCCCGAGTAAGGAAAATGTGCCATTGCAAATGTTTATAACATAATGTTAGGCAGTTTCTCCCAGCCGTAAACCAGAACAAATACTCCCAAGATTTATTACATCCTTCCCTCTAGGGCCTTAAGCAATTGTACTTGATTAATTCAGCAGTTAAACAGCACTGAGCAGAAGCATGATAATTTTGCATCCAGGATTCCTAAGACACATACTGTTTTCCACAAGGATTTAGGTCTAAGACCAGGCAGATGAATCTTTAAATACGTACTTATCCATATGCATGGGATAGTATGTAATGGATGTTTCCTTCTTGCAGGGAGATGCTGAGCTAAGTCTCTTCTTGCTCCCTGACATCACGAATTCTTTATCACTTTTTGTAGCAGTAAATACCTGTTCCTCAGCCTACAATGTGGATAAGACAGATATTTGCAAACTTGCCTTAGTGCAGTGTCATTTTGAATGAAAGAAACATTTCTCCAGTAACACTGTTGACAGGAGTTAACAAGGCGGGGAGACATTCTGATGCATTTCTCCTGTAAACACAAGCAGTGTGGAGAAACTTTCCTTTGCCTGGACCCACATAGAACCAAATTTGACTCAATTCTGCTTCCTTGCAAATCTGTGGAAGAGTTTTGAAAGTCCACTATTTCTATTCCCTTTCTCTGCGTCAAAGCCTGACAGCAATGTCTCCACGAGGGGAGATTCCATGATGTTGGTAGCAGCCGGTGTCAGAGTACGGTGACAGGCAGCTCTCCTCCACAAAGGCATTGGAAAAACAAAGGCCAAGAGTTTCTTACACATTTCCTTGGGACCTCTCAGGGCAGGTCTATGCAGGTAACAGCTCTTCAAACAGCTAGAAAATATGAAAGGGAGCTGGATGAAAGCAGAGAGGCTTTCTGCTTCGTAGCTTCCTCTAGAGTCCCATTCTGCCCTGAGAGACACAAGTGTCCAAGAAAGGGTGTAAACCAAGGAAAAAAAGCAAACCTTTTTTGCATACAGTTATTTAATTTATGGAAGCAAAACCAGTACAAAGCACTTGTGGTCACTGTATTGCCCTCAAAGTTCTAGAGCAATTGAAAATAGCAAACCTACTTTATATCATCACTGCAGTGAGCAGTGGGTAGTGGATAGGGTGCACTTCAATTAACTATAATGTACAGAATTTATTATAAATGAAACTCTTTACAGTACAAGGCAATTTGCAAGTACTGTCAGGCTCACAAGGGTTTTTTTTATTTTTTTACAGCTGATTTTTCAAGTATTAAAAAAACAATTAATACAATATTAATTGAATGCTCCCTATCCCCTTCCATATCCTCTAAGACATTTACACATCTTCAAGTAATCAAGAAAAAACAGCCTAGATTGTTTGCATCTGATGGGCCATTACTGCTCTACAATACCCACTGGAAAACCATGTTAACAGTGCTTTGACAATAATGTATTTGAAGCTGCACAAAAAAAAAAAAAAAAATCGTGGAGTGTATAGACTAGTGCTTCAAATTCATTTGAGATATGGCTTAGCATTTGTCTTGCCTGCATTAACAAGGTCTGTTTTACCAATACATTTGTATTTATGATGACTAAGGGCAGATTATAGTTGTTAAAATTTGTCCTCCTGACATGAAAACACTACTTTGTCACTAATACATTTTGTAGCATAAACTATGATGTCAGGTCAATGTAAAGGGTAAAAACTTTCCTAAAGTATGCACACATCATTTTTTTAAAGCTATTGAGCCTAATGGAATAACAAAGGTCATAATAACAAACCATTACAGCTTTGGTCTTGGCAACTATGTCCACAGAAGAATCCTCCAAGAAACAATCATCATTTCTCCAATGTTATGGCATTAGGACGACAGGAATGGTTCACAAATGAGTCATGTGAGCCCAGAAACGCAGTAGCTATGTGAAAGCTGAGCAATCAATTATTCATTTGTTTACTGAGAGCTTTCTCAGCTGACATTAACCAGAACGTCTTAAAAAGAAGAACTTTACAGCTGTCCTTGGCTGTCCCATGAGGCTGCACTCAGAAGTTGAAAAGATTGCTTAATTTCTTTGTAAGTAATCTGGTATTTTTATTGAAATAAACAACAACATAGGGGTTAATTAACTGGGTTCAGCCTGAGACCCAGCAGGTGTCAAAATACCAGAGACCCAAGGCTGGGTGGATGATAAGATGGAACACCAGGGCAGGGAAGAGGACCTTCAAGCACCCAAAATTGAGCTCCTGCTCCAAATGCAGTACATGAAATCCCAAGTAAGCTTTCCAGTGAGTGGCGTATTGAGGATACATATACATAACTTCGTGGTAATAATGCATGCAATTAATCTGCTCTGACTGAATTACATTTTTCTCATTTCTTAGTGATTGTTTACCCTAGACCCTAACAAAGCTGCTAGACTGAAAAAATTTCAACAACGAATGAGTATGATTTAAAAAGGTTTAAATATCACACCTTCAGCTCTCTTTAATCTATGTTCTTTTTGCCTTTTTTGGTATGAAGGATCCATCCAAACCAGGGAAAACTACCACACAAAAGGAACTGAGAAAATTTGGACATAAACACAATGCAATGAAATGCAAAGCAAGCTCATAAAAAGAGCTAATCTGAGGGGAACTGAGAAGTTGGTTGGGTTTGTTAGTTGGTTGGGTTGGGTTTTTTTTCACAATTTCCTCTACATGCTAAAACCAATGAGGAACAATAAAGCTTAGGATACTGCATTTCTGCGGACAGCAGAAAAAAGTTTATATATGGGACTCCACCAAATTACATCTGAACTCTGTGAATATTTTAGATTAAACTGAACTGATAAAGACTTGAAATAGTAATATCTTTCATGCTGTCACTCCCGCTGTGTTCAGGCTGAATTCTCAAGATGCTATCTGTGATACCAAAAAAAAAGTGACTATGGAATTGGAAATTTTGGTTTTTTCAAAATTGCCAGTAAATCAGATAGGTCCTACCTTGAACTTTTGGTATTTACCTTGATCAGTTAGCCTCAGTTTAATTCCATGTTCTTTTCCAGAGTAAATGCAAAAAGCGTGTGCATATTTTAGGAGACATATCACCCTTTACATTGGCCTGCATCTACTTCTAGAAATAAGGACAGTTAAACTACACTGTTTTAAGAGTGTAACTTATGGCTGGACTGGATGATCTTAAAGACCTTTTCCAACTTAAATGATTCTATGATTCTTTGAAAAGCCTGTAATATTTATGGGGTTTGTAGAAAGAATTCAGATTTTGGCAAGAAGTCCATCAGGATTTAATAGGTGGTGTGGCACTGCTGTGAGATCCACTTGCTGAAGAAAGAAGGGTCTTACTTTTCATATTTTTTTAGCATTTCCAGAGACTTTACCTACCCATCCTATGCATTTTTATTGAACCCATTATCCCTCCTCCATCATTTATAAAAACAACTGAGTAAAACTGGCACTTACAGAAGGACAGCTGGGATTGCTGGAGTGCCTCACCAGCCAGGGAAAGCCTGGAGGAGACCCAGGAGTCCTGTTTTCACTTCTTCCCCTGATCATGCCTAATGATACTGACACTTCAGATAGATAATTACTAAGCACAGTTCCATCTTCCTACTTTATGAGGAAAGCAAGTATCAGTCCACCCATGTCAGAGATAAAATACAGGAGGCTTAGAAAGGTTGTGCAGGGTCACATTAGGCAGAGCTAGGAACAGAATAACAGAATCCCTGTCTAAACAAAAGTCTCATCCATTTCACTCCACCACTCTCCTCTAAATGATTATACCAGTCCTGTGAGCTATAGGTTCCTACACATAAAATACTCCCTGTCTACTTTCACTAACAGATAAATGAAGAGATAACCATTACCAAAACAAAAAGCAAATGAGAGAATCGGCTTTTCTGCATTAGACACTGCAAAGAGAAAACTCAGGAAAATTTAGGGAAATTCTAATTCCCATCATGCATCTACAGCAAGAAAATAGATGGATAAAATATGCATCACCACCCTTCCAATACAATTATCTCTATTATCACAGGCTTCTTCTCAAGATACTTAACCATCTAATACAAAAACCTGCATAGAAGAAATCTGGTAATTGTTGCCTTTGACAGACATACCTTTAATCATCTTCTCTTTTAAGTGTGTTACTCTTGTCTCAGAATAGTGGTTTGCTTTGTTTGGAGTTTTTTTGTGGCTGCACACATGAACTGAGGGATGGAGTTACACAGATACACATACACATGCAACATAAAGACCAGGAACCGATCAAAATGAAAGCCCGTAACCTTAAATCACGTGTAACTAAACACCATTCAAAAAAAAAAAAAAAAAAAAAAAAAAAAAAAAAAAAAAAAAAAAAAAAAAAAAAAAATCATCTGATTCAAACAAGCTTCTCAGCATTTTAGTTGGCTGGAGCTCTTATACCTGAAACATATCGTAAATGCACACACTGAGTGGAAACAATATTGATTTGTGCAAGGTCTGAGCTGCTTATTCAGATCAAAGAATGAAGATGTCAACAAAAAGTCTAAAAAGTGAGACTATGAAAAATGAGAATTTGAATATCTGAGTTACAGTCCTATTTTCAGAAGTATACCATTTGATAAAGTTATTTAGAAAACTGATCCCATATATGAATTAATTTTCAATGGTAAAAATGACAATATTTTTTCTATACAATTCTAATATGTCAAGAAAGCATAATGAGTGTTATTGGGAAAGAGAGCCAGGGTAAGGAACCACCTCACAAACACTTCTGAGTAAAGACAATGTAAACTTACAAGGACAGATTAGCAAAGGGAGAGCAGACAGGTGGTGAAGGATGTAAAAGAATAAAGACTATCACAATACAGATAATGGTGCTCATGACTAAGTGACCTGCAGCAGCTGTTTTACAGCATTCCCTCTGCTTGAAAGAAGTTATTCATGTCCCTGTCCAAGCTATAATCGCACACAGAAGAAAGCAAAACCATCCCATCCCTCTCATCTGAGCAAGTTCTACTTACATTGGTCTGCTAGAAAAAGTAGAGTAAACAAGAACTGCCTCCCCTGTCATATTCCTTCTGTTTCCTTACTCTGCCAACCAAATAAAACATATGGTCTAAAGTATAATTCACATTAATGTCAGTTCTTTTGTTCTATTAGACAGAGTAGGCATATGTTGTAAAGAAAACCTGAAGATCAAACATCAGTATATCACTTGGTGGCATGAAAGGAAAGAATAAATAAAGTTTGGCCAGTCACAGGATCTGTGTATGAGTAATATTTTTCCAGAGGTCAATATGATGCAAAACACAGTTCAGAAGGGATATGAGAGAAAGAGGGAGAGGGAGAGAGAGAGAGAGAGAGAATGAGAAAATCTTTCTCAAGAACCCAGCCAAAAGAGTTGCATTTTCCAGTATGACCAAACCACCTAAACAGCAAGGGGAGCAAAGTTCCCTGGTACATTCAGCCAGGGGTGATCTAAGCTCCAGTAATAGCAACAGTCCTGACAGGTGAGCAACAGCAACTGTATTCAAACGTGGGTTTAAAGTGTATTTATACTTTATCTATGATTTAAGATCCTAACTTTTGTATTTATTTAAAAAGCAGCAGCACTGTTAAACAGCTGACAGTACGAATAAAATACAGCTTTATGTCTCGAACATCTGGAAAAGGATAGGAGTAGGAGAACAGTTTGCTGACAACTGTAGAGCCAGCACAGATTTAGGACACTGTGTTGCCAAATGCAAATCTCCTTCAGGCATGAGTGAAGGATCCTCAGCTGGATCTGTCCTTTGGGATACAAAGGATGTCAGTCTCTCAAATAAATGATTCCCTTTCCTGGAACCCTACAGTTTGTCGTAACTATGGGAGCCTAAAGTTCATGCACAGTCCTAAGACACACTAGAGAGGTCATGCTGAATTCTTTGACATGGAAGAAGTTTATGAGTTTTGTAAGACGATCAAAAATAGAGTTCAGTTTAGTTGCTTTGAAGCCTGTTATTGACAGAGTTCTCATTTAGCCATACAGACACCCTAGTGAGCAGGTACATGGCAGCAGACCACATCAGGGCTTCTTGGATGTAGACTTCAGCTGGAACAGGCCTTACAGCAGAAGTGATGTTTCCAGTGCTGCGTTTTTGTACGTAAATAACATGGTAACGCAAACAGGGATGCTCCTGTGTGACGAATTCATCAGGCTCATCAGCTCAGATATAAAAAAAAAAGCAGAGCTCTGAAGGATCCAAGACAAACCCCTGCAGTTCCACAAAGACATCCTGAAGAAAGAGAAAGACAAAGATCATCTTCAGCACACTGAGACTCAAGTCAAATCCTACTCACCTTACTCAGGTGAACGATTTTTTAGTTTCAGCTCTTGGTCTTGGAGATGCTGGATATATGTTTTTTTAGGGCTTGCAAACCCTTAACTTTTACAGTATAAAGGAGATAAGTAAAAAAAGGCCAATGAATGTGTCTTCAACATGGAACATGTCAGTAAACAAAAAAAGGAACAAATAAGTCACCCTAAAAGCAATTTCCAGCGGAAATTGAGGGTAAAAATACACCATATTGCACTGTGAGCTTTGACAAGTATAAATAATTACTGAAGAGAAGCCATACAGGTTTGTTGTGCTCACTGGATATGTGAGGCCCGTTCAGCTTGTCAGTGTGCCCAGATTGGTACAACCTAGATTTTGTTTACTTTGTTTGTTTCGTTTTCCCCAGAAGAAGGTGCAGGGAGAGTTCAAGAGCAATCTAAACCTCTTTTAGCCTGCCTATTCTTTCTATCCAAAGTTATCTATTGCACAATAGGCAGGAATTAGCATTTGTTGTTAATGCTTTAAAATGCCAGATCTATTATGCAAGTGCCTGAACCCATGGGCTAAAATGTTTTGAACACCCTTCTGCACTTACACTTCTAGAAAGAATATAGAGAGTAAAGTAGCTATACAAAAAAGAAAAGAAGAAAAAAGAAAAGAAACAAACAAACAAAACCCCCCCCCAAAAAAACAAACAAAACCCAAAACAAACCCAAATCAAAACAAAACAAAAACAAACAAACAAACAAACAAAACCAAAAAAACCACCACCACCCAACCAACCAAAAAAACCCACCAAAACCCCCACACAACCAATTAACAAAAACACCAAAACAACACAACAAGGGGGTGGAAAAGACTGACTAACCATTCAATTTTAATCCCAGCTCTAAGGCAGGATCCATTACTATATTATACAAGGTTTGTCCAACTTATCCTTAAAAATCTCCACCAGCAAAGCCTCTCCTGATACCTGCACAGCCTTGTCCACCTCCTCTTTCTCTTGAAAAGGAGGCTCACGTGCTCTCTACAACTCCCTGAAAGAAGGTTGTAGCCAAGTGGGGGCTGGTCTCTTCTCCCAGGTAACAAGTGACAAGACACAAGGAAATTACTTCAAGCTGTGCCAGGGGAGGTTCAGGTTGGGCATTAAGGAAGAATTTCTTCACAGAAAGGGTTGTTAAACACTGGAATGGATTATCCGAGGAAGTGGTGGAGTCACTGTCCCTGGAGACGTTCAAGACACAACTGGACGCAGCACTCAATATCACGGTCTACTTGACAAGGTGGTGTTTGGTCAGAGGTTGGACTCAATCTCAGAGATTTTTTTGAACATAAATGATTTTATCATTCCCCCTTTATCACTCAGAGAGGCTTTCCTAATGCCTAACCTGGAAGAGGCCGCTGCTCAGCTATACACAAGCTGAGGGCTACCATACATTCATGTGTCTTAAATCCTACCTGTTTATGAGGGCGGACTGTTTGGGCTGCAGTAAAGTTAGGGAGATGGGATGCCCTGCAGAGAAGCCATTCTGGTTTCTGTTCCAGCAGGCAACATTAAATCCTGAATGAGCCTTTTGCCCTTCCCCTCAGAGAAATGAAATGCAGTTTTGCCACCACTGCAGCTGTGGATTAACACTGACTACCTGTGGTGGTAACACATGATTATCACCAGGCCTTGCTTCAGAAAGGGAGACAACTACAGCCTGTTCTGCAAGGGAAGAGGAACTGAGGTACCCAAAAAGCCAAGGACAAGATAAATAATCACCCCTGTAAGCACCAACCCAAGCTCCTCACAGCACAGCGGAGCACCAAGCAGAGAGCCCTCAAACAGAATTCAAGTGCTACCTCCATTCTGGATTCAACCTGGCAAAGTCCTGGCTGGCTGGCTCAAAGTTCCTTGGCCTGCACCACCATGGGCTTCCAGACCCAGCTAACATGCAGTCTGCCTGCTGGCACGCCAAAGGCTCCTGGATGCTGCCAGCTCACTGCACATGCCCTGCACAGCACACACAGGCTCCTGCCTGTCTCTGAGAGATGCCTGGCAGCCCTCCAGGAGCCGCCACTTTCTGACTGCAAAATGCTGGCAGTCTGACTGTCGTTATCAAAGCATTTTACCTCTCGTGCTTCACTCTGCTCTTCTCTGAGAGAGAGAGGATGATTATCCATTCCCCTTGGGGTTTATAAGGGACCAGGTGAATTAACACACCTGAGGTGCTGCAAGCCCTTTGCAAGGTGACCAAAGGAGTATTTCACAAGTGACTCCTGGCTCTAATTCAGATGGAGTTTCCTGCTCCTCCTGTTGGCTGCAGAAGCAGTATTCAACCATGTTTTCACAAGCTTGTGAAAGAGGGCTTGGAGATTCTCGGTGCCCTCCACCACCCATGGGTGCCACCTCCTTTGCACAGAGCTGGTGCAGCACTGTAGAGCAGCAATGTGAAGCAGGCGGGTGCCTGGGGCTGAACCATAGCAGCCCAGTGCTCAGAGGAGGAATTTCCCCAGTGCTCTTCCAAAATGTAGTGGAAATGCACCTGGTTTTTTTGTAATACATCAAGAGTGTTTTTTTCCATTTGTTCTGATCCATCAAAAGGAGAGTAAAAGAATGCTGTTAAAAATACCCAGTTTTGACCAAAATAAAAGGGAAAATGGGGGAGTGAGAGAGAGCAGTGTGTGGTTTGGGGGTGGGGGCACCGGACTGAGGAGTTCCATTCCTAAACCACAACACCACCTCAAAAGCTTCCCAGAGATTTCCTTTCCAGGTGATCATTTTCTTACTTGTTTAGCCCGTGTTGCAGAATTTGCCAGAGCATCTTAAAACAGAGAAGAGCAGCTCGAAAGGTTTTGATTAGCATAGTTATTCCTTCTCAGAGACTGATAGTACATACAGCATTTTCAAGAAGCTGATCTATGTCAAACCTTCATGGAACCCTTGTGTCCCTGCCTGGTATGAGCTTGTTCCATGCAATTCATGGAAGGCTCCCTGCTATTCAGCCATACCACTGGCAGGGACTGGTTCCAGTCACATACGCAAATGAAACAAACAAACAAAAAATGATGCACATAACTTCACTTGGGACAGGCCTGAAGAGAGAATCTTGGTCAGTTATTTATTTCTTAGCACTGATGAGTGCCAAGACTTAATTTCCTTATGGGGTAAAGATTGAAAGCAGGACTTCTGACAGCAATGGGATTAAACATAAATAAATGCACTCTAACTAAATCAGCCTGGGACGTCCTATATCCCAAATTGATTTTGCATCTTTCTTTCTTTTTCAGTATATCTTCAGGAGGTAGATATTTGGCATGCAGGTGATGCATTAATCAAAAGCTTCTGTGACAGGCACAACCAACATTGTAGGAAAGCCTTTCACACTGGAAAACCCCACATGTCCCAGCACAGTGCAAAAGACAGCAAAAGATTTACTGGAGTTTCAAAACCAAAATAAGTAACATTATTTTCCAGAGGCAGCCAGCAGCCAGTCCTCAGCAGAAGGGTCACAGCAAAAGCTAAAGCAGGCTGCAGCTGGTCGCTGGCACACACAAGGCTGCTCTCCCGTTCCACTGGTACCTCTGGGGATGCCACCTGGCACCATCCAGCACGTGGAGGCCTCTTTTACCAGGCCCTAGAGATGTGCACACATTGGAGCAGGGGGAGGCTGCTGGGTCAGCTTGTCACCTCCGTGCACCGTATCCCCACAAGTGCCACTAGGACACCTCAAAGGTGCATAGTCCTTTGATATAGTACAGCCCACCACGCACCAGGGGTTGGCATTTTCGAGAGAGGACCCCATTTATGACCATACAGTCTCCAGAAACCTGCCTGACATATTGGGGCAAAACAGAACCCCAGGAGGAGCAGTGAAGGTTCTGTGCTCCCAAAAGAACTTGCCCTTATCCAGTAGAAACCCATTTTTCACTGGGCTTTGGAAAAAAACCCCAAAAAACAAAAAACAAAAAAAACCCAAACCAAAACAAAAAAAACCACAAACAAACAAACAAACAAACAAACCCACAAAAACAAAACAAAACAAAAAACCCACAAAACACCAAACCCAAACTATTTTCTATTTTAATGAATTTTGATAATTGTTCTTCTCCCTTTCTTTTCCCTGACCTTACCACATGTTACGGTGAGCCGAGAGTCCCAATGCAATCCCAACACCCCCTTCCCATCTGCACTACACCTTGAATGGCGACATGGACAAATGGACTAAGAGCCACTGTAGGTCTAGGAAAGACGTTCAACCTGCAGAAAAGGAGACTGAGCACTAAAATCACTAAGAGATGCACCATCTGTATGACAGCGAGGGACTTCAAGTGTAGCAGGAAGCTCTGAGGCTGGACATTTAGAACAAACTTCCTTTAAGGTGCCTTAAACCAGGTCATTTTCCAGTCACTAAACATAGATGAGGAAAGGAGAAAGAAAACTAAGCCAAGAAAAATAATGGAAAGAAAAAAGAAAGCCCCCCCAACAACAAATCCATCAACTTTTAAAGCTTCAAAAGCTAATTATCACAACTTCATCTAGGGCTGGGACACTGTGTACCTTCCTGCTTTATTTCACTGATGCCAGGAGACTTTTAGTCCAGAGGATGTACCAAAAGCCATGACTCCGTTTTTTTAGTGGAAACCTGCCAGGAAAGAAAATAGAAAAATCCATGCATGCATCTATAATAGGTTGTGGTGAGCATGAAACAAGAATAGCAAGTCAGGGAACCTTCACATTTTGCAGGAACAGAGCTTCCATTCCTTTCTACAAGTTAAACATGCTATCCCAAAAAGATTTTCTCATGGGAAAAAGTGAGCAACCAGGAATGGAAACAAACTGGTTAGAACTGATTATGTTGCTAACTCTGAGATGCTTTCAGACATTTGTTTGGGGCAACCTTGGGGAACTTGACAAAACCAAGTATTTGAGTATAGATGCAAAGCACACCATTTTGAAACCAAGGTTGATTTCTTAGACATTCAATAATAAATATATATGCAT
This sequence comes from Hirundo rustica, assembly GCF_015227805.2. Taxonomy (NCBI): domain Eukaryota; kingdom Metazoa; phylum Chordata; class Aves; order Passeriformes; family Hirundinidae; genus Hirundo; species Hirundo rustica. The sequence continues at coordinate 19,833,541 of NC_053452.1, forward strand.
GCATATAGACACATAGACACATACACCACAAACAGCTGACTAGTTTATAGGTTACAGATGGAAAGAAAAATATCCATATTGCCTTACCCAAGGAAAAAAGCGAGAGAGGAGAGAAGGAATTGGACTGCTTTTCAAAATCACATTTGTGTTGTATGATTTTTTAATGGTGAATTTCAAGATTTTTGCAATTTTTGGGAGAACATGCAGACTAAACATTGACTCTCCACAAACAAACCTTAAATAAAACAAAAAGCATTATATGAAGTCTATTTTAAATAATGGACAATCAAATTTTACTTTTTACAAAGGATAAATGAGGTTGGTGTAAGTGTGGTTGCTTTCAGACTCACCTGCAGGCATGCATCCACCAAATTTACAAATTTTAAATTGTCTTCAAATTCAGCTCCAAATCCACTTTGATAGCTCCACCTAAATGAACAGATAAAATGCACTGACCTCTCCTTTAATTAACAGGATATGCTAAATAGCATCTGTGGGAGGCCCCTTCAGAACAGGCATGCAAGAAACACGTGCCCTCTTCAAACCTACTCCATTTAAAAAGGGCAAACAATCCCAGGAGGATGGGGAATGGCAGGAATTGTCTGCGATACTGACTAATAGCTTTAAATAGAGTTTATTTTCTTCAAATGTCTTCCTGTACATAGAAAGTTCAGTGGGGTATGAACAGTTATTTAAGGGTTGACAGAAGGTCAGCAGAACACATGACAAGCACTGGTGTTCCAAGGCTCTCCTAAGGATACTAAACTTGACAGGGCTTTTTAGGCAAATGGCATTCTTACTGAAGAGATGCTGGCAGAGGACTTCATAATCAAGTCCTGCATTAAGTGAAGGACTCACTTTTTGATCAGCAATGTGACTTTTCTACTGCTTGGAGCTGTGCTATCAGGAGTCTTCTTCATAATACACAGCAGAAAAAAGGCAGGGATTTTTAGTTTTGGGGTTTGGAGGTTCTTTATTGGGGGATGGAATATTTTTGGGTTTGTTTTAAATGAAATGAAATAGTATTTTAACATATCTATGCAAATAAGATGATAAATTTCATTTGGAAAGCAGACCAAAAAAAAAAAAAAAAGTTTTAAATGCAGTGATTTTTCTGGTCAAGCAAAGTAACTAAGGCTTCAGACACACTCTAAATTCTGTAGGCGCAGGAGCTCATCTCTTCTGCTCCCCATGCAAGGAGACAATCCAGCCGTGCCATCCAGAGCTCCAGTTTCTCTACAGCTGGCAAGTGCAGTACTTACTGCGAAGCTGGTGAGGCACTGGCACAGGATACCCAGAGAAGCTGTGGATGTCCCATTCCTGGAAGTGTTGAAGGTCAGGTTGGCTGTGGCTCTGAGTAACCTGGTCTAGTAGAAGGTGTCCTTGCCCATGGAAGGGGGTGGGAACTAGATCATCTTTTAAGTCCCTTCCACCCCAAATCGTTCTGTGTTCCATACAAAATTAAAAAAAAAGGGCAAAGCACAGTTTTGGGGGTTTTTTTTGTTGTTGTTTGTTTTTGTTTTGTTTTTTAATTTTAGCAGCTTTCCATAGTCTGCTGCACAGCCTGACTTCCCTCAGCTCCAGCTGCATGTTCAAACTAAAGGAAACAGATAGATTCTGCTCTGGGCAATCTTAAAGTAAGTATGTATGTTGCTCACCCCTTCATGGCTGCACACCACTGGTGCCAGCACTGCTGCCACTGCTTTCCAAGAAAGATTCCACAAGGCCAAGCTGAGCCCAGGTGATAAACTGAGCCAGGCTATCAGCAGTGCCACAGAATGCCCAGCAAGCTGTTTAAATTTTATCTGCTCTCAGCATCCTCCCAGGGGCTGATAAGGCCCAGCAGGTTCCTGGAGCACAGCTGCTCCCAGAATGGTTCCTCTGAGAGCACACAGCCAACACTGCCACTCCACTTAAAAAATAAGTCTTACTCTGATGGAGATCCCAGCTGACCACTTGGACAGGTGTTTGGGTAGCACAGCTCAGTACAGCTTCTCCAGCTATAGAGCAGTAACACACAAGGCTGTCTGCAAGCGAGGTGTAGCACACACCACCTGCTCCATCAGACCCAGTGGCCAAGAGCTGCTCTTAGTGAATCAGCCTTTGAAGGACTCCAGTGTGTGCCTTTGCACATCAAGCAAACTCAACCTTTTCTTAAAACTGCTTCCAGGGCTGAGAAAATACTTTCAGAATTCTATGAAAACTATGAGCTATTTTTCCAAACTTTTTACAACTAAGTTTAGAGTGATGGATCTATTTGTCTTGCTGGTCCCCTCCAAGGATTAATTACACAGTAACCTGCACCCCTAATGAGGATGTTTGTGACACACATTTCTGAGCACATGAACATGAAGAGGCTTAGTTCTGCTAAAAGTCAGGCAGTCCAGGACGTGGAAAACTATCATTGGACAGCTTCAGGTCTGTTAAACAGAAGTAAAGGACAACTGAGGAAAATGGAACTTCATGTCACCTGCTCCTTGAGGTAACTGCAAGGACAATATTCTGCTTTACCTTAAATAAACCCAAGGAATGGAGAGTTAATACGGACCACCAAACGGCACAGCTGTAAACACAGTGGAACATAAGGTTTTCAGTGATTGAAGTCTTTATGTTTGAAAGGATCTAGGACATTGTTGGTATTCTTGATCTCTCCCGTGATCTTTCTGCAGTCCAACTATCACAGTGGCTTTTGCCCTTTTACCAAAAATCCAATTTTCAAAGCATGCAGGAATCTGGCTCTGTGGCCCATGCTATATGAAAAGATGAAGCAGGTATTTTCCAACTCTGAACTTAATGTCTACTGCTTTGTTTTCCACAGCCAGAGGACATCGCACTCTTACCCACCTGTTTTGGGGTTTTTTGAGTCCTACATGTCTATGTGTGAAATCTTGAATAAACAGAGATTTAGCTGCCACCTTTAACTTGTGCCAAAGTGATGTAGGTAGGTCTGCTGAAAATAACGGTCCATGACTCAGTAAAAGTAATTGTGGCTGCTGTGACTGAGGAACTGTCACCCTACATAATCTCTCGAAGACAAGCCTCAATTAACAGTGAATGAAGCTGCTTTTTGGAACTCAAGAGTAAAGAGACTACAAGAGTTAGCACATCAGTGAAGCACAATAATTGTTTCACTGTGCTTATTATCTAGTGCCTAAAGAAAGTGAGAACAGTCAGCTGTTAAACAAGCAGTGATAAGCTGTCAGAGCAATTTTGTGCACTAGAGAAGATACAATTCTCTACAATACTGCTCCTGGAGAGAAGGGGTATTTCAGCCAGCCTAAGTGTCCCATGTATACCAGTCCAAGGGCAAAGGGGAGGTGCTTTAGCTTTACACAGTGTCAGAAAAACGAGAGCTTCCCACTCAAACTCTTCAGTGTGATGTACCATAGGCTGCTCCATGTCCTTGTTCTGCATAGGTGGAACACAGTCTCTGCCTGATGTTTAGCCCAGGCTACAATTATTTGTGGTTTGATTTTTTTTAGTGTCTGTTAGCACCCGAAAGTGTGTGTCAAGAGGATGGACCAGGTTCTTCTTGGTGGTGCCAAGCAACAGGACAAGAGGCAATGGGCAGAAACTGATGCATAGAAGTTCCACCTGAATATGAAGAACTTCTTTATTGCACAGAGGACCGTGCACTGGAACAGGCTGACCAGACAGAGTGCGGAGCCTCCCTCAGTGGGAATATTCCAGAACCATTTGGATACAATCCTGTGCCATGTGTTCTGGGATGAGCCTGCTTGAGCAGGGAGGTTTGACCAGATGACCCCTTCCAGCCTGACGCACTCTGTGATTTCCTGAAGTGAATGCGATGAGCTGCGGCCCACGGGGGAGAGTGGCATTCCTCAGGCCAGGTTATTGTTGAATACTGGGAACTGATGCTATTCCACAACCAGGGCTCCTTCTCAGTCCATCTGCACAGAAACACCTGGAGAACATGGAACAACCCAGTACCTTGCCTTCTTCGACAGTCCCATCTCACGCAGCCCTAACACACACCCTCTACATCCCTAAGCCTTGCCCATCTCCTTTCCTCTTCCAACCATTCCTGTTCCCTGGTCATGATGAGTAAGCAGTTTGTTACAGAAAAGGCCCAGCGTGTGAAACCCTTACTGAGTTTACCAATGTCCTCAGATAAAACATAAAGGATTACGAGCAACAATGACAGTCTAAGTTGAGATGGTTAACATTAACACAACGTAGATTGTGTAAAAATACGAACATTTGATGCATGAATGCTGCCTCTCTTCCAGCTGAAGACTGATACACGTGGGCTTTATGCCTGCATCACTTTTCAGAATCTTCTGTCCAGAAGAAACAAAGACTTTGCACGTGTAGTCCTCAGCCCTGCAGCTACCCATCACAGGGAATTTCTTATGGATCTTGAAGGAGAAAAAGGCAATTTCAGGTGCTAGGACAGAGCAGAAATGAACACCCTGGGGAAGCCCTTCCTGAAACTTTTGCCATTTATAGAGACAAGATGCGTGAATCTCTCATCTTATAGAACAGCAGAGTGATGCCTTTGGAAGGCTGTTTTTCTCCTTAGGATGCAGACACAGAATCTTTTTCAGGTTTTTTGTGCGGAGAGCAAACTTATCTGAAAAGATACCCCCCCACAAAACTTAAGCAACCCAGAAATTTCTACTTTTAACATTCTCATAGATAGTCCTCTGCAAGAACTATTGGTACAATAAATGCCGTAAAAAAAAAAGTTTTGGTGCTATACTCTGAGACATGACGTGGATTGACTTGTGTGAACTCTCATATCTTTAAACCCATTTCCCCCTATTTTCATACATCTCTGGGGGAAAAAAAAAAAAAAAGTAAAGTCTGTAAATGTCTTTTTCATTATCTAGATCATAAGGGTAACAAAACTGAGTCTGATGACCAATTATATCTGATGGTTCTGTTCTCTTACACATATCCTCTGGTTAACTGCATATACTTCTGAGCTCAGAGGTAGGATTAAAAAAGACAATCATCAGCATTAACTATATATGAGATCCTGGTAACAATAGTCAAAATTAAATGCTGAAACAGAAAAAAAATACCAACTCAAATGTTATACCTTCAGAAAGTAGAATTCATTAGAAGTTTATATTTTTTTTCTTTCTCTAGAGTTTAAAAAAATTAACAATTGTTTAAATACACAATTTAAAAAACAGTGGCTTATGATTGACACGTTTTCAGTCAATTTTCTAAATTGCTTAAACAAAATCAAACACAATTCTCACAGTTACAGCAAATCAACAGTTATATGAAGCTATGCAATGTTCTAATTCATGCTCTCAGCTTCAGAAAACCGCCACATAATTGATTTAAGAGTCATCAGCGAACAATGTTGTACTCAGATGCATGCCTGTTTTAGGATTGCAGCCATATTCTGCTAAGAAGCTATACAGGAGTAAAGCAGGGTTTAGATCTATGGCCTCTCCCAAACAGGAAGGCAGTTTCTCCTTGCAAAGGCAGCCCCATTTCCAAATCAGCCCAATCCACAGCAGCCTAATGAGAGGCAATGGAATCTACACCACACAATTTGTGTTATGTAAATGCCGATGTGCTGTTAGAACAGCAGTGGAAAAAACATATTTGGCCAGAAGCAACAAAATCAGCTCTTTTTCCTTCCGCTTCTTTGACTTAATGAAGAGACACACTCTTGACTAATTGCTTTGGCAGGCCAGCAGGCTGCCTGTGCTTAATGACACATTAGGAATTCCACAAGCTTTCAGCTTCAAACATTCAAGATGTGCTTTTTAAGATTAACCTCAGAATTCTTTTTCTTTTCAAAAGATGCTTTTTCTCTCACTTCTTCCCACTAGTTGCTGCATCAGGCATAACAATACACAAATTTACAACATGCACTTCAAACTGGGCACTCGTCTGTCCCAGGAAAACTTAATGCAGAGCACCCTGCTGACAAAATGGCATTCAGAGCAACTCGGAGTTCAAAAATAATAGAAAAGTACTTCCCCTACACAACTTCCTTCAGGCTTGCCACATACATTCACCTGCACTTTCTCAAAGCTCAATGGCTCTTCATTTACAGGTCGTGTAATACATGTTGTGAACATGCATCAAAATTCCCTTTTCATACTTACAACAGAAAATGAATAATTTAAACATCAGACTGGATCATATTTGTCTTTCACACTTAATTTGATTCCTCTTTTAGGCTAGGGCAACACTATTTTCAAATTTAGTAATCCATAAAAAAGAAACAAGCAGACAAGCATTTGAAAGATAGCAGGCTTTAGTCCTGGAGGCCACTTTTTATAAAAAATAATCATAGAGCATTTAAAGAAAATATAACACTGTTATAACTTAATTAGTTTTCTCCCTTATTTGTTTTATGCAATAGAAAATATAACTATCAGCTTCCTACAAATGGCTGACATTTTGGTTAAACTGGAGCAGGACTGGGGGACAAGCAGAGATTTAAATGCGGAACCAGTAAGGATGTTAACATGCTCAAACTGCAGCTTCCCAAACATCTGCTTAGCAGCCTAACTTTCTACACAAAGGGATCCACTGAGCCAGAGAGGAGCTGTGCACGAGCCCTATAATATTGGGCTGGACAGTGGCTTGAACAGGGCAGGCTCAACATCAGATCACTCCCTCCAATGTGCACGAGGTCTCTGACACAGTGAACATCCAGTTCTTTCCATCAAACTGGAAATTCTACTGCTATGTTAGCAAATGCATCACTGCTCTATAGCCTCAGCACTACGGTATTCTTCACAGGATGAAAAACTGACAGCTCAAACTGTCAAGCAGAGGTCACAAACTAAACAAGCCCACAGCCTTACACGTCATTACCCGGCACCCCCTCTAGACCTGACTATCATTTAGTCAGCTCAGAATCCTCCTGATGTTGCTCCAATCTCAAGAGACAGTAAAAATTTTCAGGAAACAACTTCAAAGAAAGAAACACTGCTAAAAACTACCTCTGGCCATAGACAGGGCAAGATGATTAGGACCAAAGAAGGAGAGAATCCTACAAGGATTAGGATCAAAGGAGGGAAGCAGAGCCCTGCCATCTGCACTCCATGATCACTTGTAAAGGCAGCTCTGTGACAAACATACTTTGTGCTTGGCATGACTGTTTTTGTGGTTCTTTATAGGCACTAAATGTATCTAACACATGATACAAACCCTTTACATAAATTTGGATTCCAATATTGTGGCTGACATGAAATTTTAGGAGGGGTGATGCTCACAGTAGCGCTGTGAAGTCTGTCATGGATCAGTTTCTTCTACCACATCCTCCAGGAAAACTAAAGATGTGGTTACTACAGGTATGCCAGCAGATTACATGATCTGAAACGACTGGCACTTCACAGCCTCAAAGAACCTCCTGCACCTTAAAAAGCACAAAAAATATTGCAAGGAAGAAGAAAAAGTTATGCTGGTGACTGTCTACATGGAAAAACAATCTGCATATCAAAGAGGAAAAGCATCTTCTGATCAAAGTCTCCTTCATTCCCAGACAATCTTGTACACAGGGTCTCCAACTTGAATCGTTCCAGTTTTGTCAACAGCGAAGTATTTCCCAAAGAGAGGGCTGGTTTTGTAAATGTGTTTCTCAGATGGATCACACAAGCGGTAACTGCAGAGAGAAAGCCTTTCTTTAGAACAAGTGGTAGCAAAACTTACACGTCCAAATATCAGTGATGAAAGAGCGGACATGCAAATAGCGATGCCTTGTTTTGGTCATCATACTAGGCTAAAAATGAAATAAATATTGTAGTTAAGAGAACCAAGCAGTTCAAATTAAGGGAAAAAAAGCCTGATTGCATTCACTCTTTCATGTCTAATATATACAAAATTTTTTAATAAAAAGGAAAATCAAAGAAAGAAAGTTAGACCTTCAGATACCTTAATATCTGCTACCCTAAGCTTTCACTGCAGCAGACATGAAAGAGACAGGGAACGTGAAGCTTGCAAGAAAGAAGAGAGCTTCCTGAATTTTCTTATTACACAGAATTGCAAGAAATAGACTGGAAGCCAACATACATAGACCTTCACACTGCATTTTGATGTCACACACACACACTTCAAACCACTTTTAAAATGCTAGTCTAACAACTGTTGGGGTTCAGCCTAAATCCTCTCCCACAGTCTAAGAAACAGTGGTATTTTTATGACCTTTTCAATGTTTCCAAGGGCTCCTTCCTGTCGATGACCCCAGTGTCTGGATTAACAGTTGTTAAAATACACCTGCAATGACAGACGGTGCCAAATCAGTCAGGGCTCCTTATCATAAACCTCTTTGTTCCTATGGAAAATAAAGGTCTCCAGTGTTTACCTGCCACAACACACGGTCCCTTTCATCTCCACATCACCAATAAGAATATCCTCCCAGGTGTCCTGAGGGAAATAAACATGAGGCACATATTAGACACAAGGCACATGCAATTACTTTTCCAGAAGTGGTGCAGTCATTCACAAAAAGGTGCACTATTCCAGATGAGCAACTTTGCTAGCACCTTCAAAATATGCAGTTACACTACAGTACTATTATGAAAACCCTACTGTCACTGCATTTATCCAATTCAGGACACACTAATAACTCTGTGCAAAAACAGAGACACACAAGTAATGAATCCCGTTCTGCAACATACACTTGCCTGAAGCACTGAACCTAAAGCAATTTATTCTTACTGCACAGGTGATAATGTGATCTGTGGCCTCCAGTAAATCTACAGTTTTGCAGAAAGGAAATTTTTAGGAGAAGTGAGTTTTCACTTCTCATCTACACAACCTTTCTATTGCAAACCTTCCTGGGAGATAAAAATCTATTCCTGCTTTAGGAACTTCTTCAGTTTGAGAAATAATAATTCAAAGACCTGTGTCCTCCATCAATATTTCACGTGCACTGATGTGAGCTGAAGCTTTATCTCTCTGGAACTGAGTTGTAAAAATCACAGTAGAGCAGCTTTCCTCACCCTTGTTGGCACCATCACACAAGGCAACTGAGTTACAAAGAAACACAACCAAGCCTTCAAAGAGACACTTCAGACAGTTATTTTACCTCCTCAAAAGCACTGCAGTCTGTTACAAAAATATTTGGCCTGAAGTTCTGTATCTTAGCTTTCTTTTCCAGCCTGGTATTTAAATCGTCCATTGAAGCTTCGGAGATGATCAAGACCGGGCTGCAGTCAGGGTAGGCAACCTACAAAAACAAACATCACCACATCCTAAGGTTGAGCATGGGAGGAAAGTCACTGCGTGGCAAAAGATAGGCACTGGAAACAGTGGCCTTTTAGGCTGCTCCATTCAAGTTTTGATTTTCCTGAAAGCAGGTTAGCAAGGAAAACAACATGCTCTTCCCTATTTCAGCCACCACAGCAATTTTTGTGTGCTCAAATTGCCTTATCTCAACACCAGAGGGAGTTCCACACCCAGAACAGCCCACACTCAGCTACAGCTGTCCATTCATCAGTTTGGGATGCCTGGGCAGTGGGAGGGCCATATTAGCAAACAAGGCCAATGAGCAGTATTTAAAAACCTCTAAACCTCCAAGAAGTGGAGTTCCACAGAGGTCAGGGAAGAAAAAAAAAAAGACATTTTTTTGGGTAAGAGTTTTAGGGAATAACCCTCCTGCCTTTCTCTTATATTATTCTTGTAGCTTTCAACCACACATTCTTACCTTTCAACCACAAGATGATAAGCATTGAAATAACTATTCAAAAAACTCAGCCTTTTCTTTGTTGCTATGATTCCAGAACATCATCCCTTCTTATCTGACATCCCTTTTGCTGAAACACTGTGTTTGTATTGGTCTCAGTGCCCTGACATAACAAATGCATATCTATAAACGTCTATAATTAAATATATCTTCTTCTCGTTGTACAACAAGCAAGACACGGATGCCCTACAGATAATAACGTCACAAAAGCAAAGTACTCACAATTTAAATTTGTTTAAAAACCTTGCACTTGATACAATTCAAAGCATCTTTATTTGAGAGAGTTGTTTAGAAAAAAAAGAAGGGCAGCAGCGGCTAAAATGATACAAGGACGTCTGAGCATAGCATCTCCTTTTCATACCTTTCCACGATATTTCTCTAATATCATACCTTCAAGCCTCTTCCACAGAGAGAGATAAAATCTTTGAAACTTCCTTTGAATTCTTAGGCCCACAACTATAACCACCCTGTTTAAACATCATTCCTTTAAACAAAATACAAAGTAACACAACTTGTATCAGTACATTCCCAGACCTAACAAAGGATAGGGAGTTGAATCTTCCTATGCAACACAGACCACACCATCAAAACATCACTGAAGATGTAACTTTTTTCTATTCATTGAGACAAAAAAGAGTATTGTACTCTGCAATGTAATAGTTCCTCTCCAAGCATCATTTTCAGACTCTTTAGCTGTGAATGGCCAATAGCTTAAACCCATTTTGAAGTAAAAATCAAGCAAGTCACCTCCTTACAGAAAAGAATACTCACATGGTTTTAGTACACAACACCACACCTTGCTAAAGCAGGCTCAATCACCAAAGATGGGAGGGGCAGGTTCTGGTGGCTGGAAAAGGCTAAAAGGACACACTTCTGAGAAGAAGAGCATTCATTTACCTCATCCGTGTTTCGGAAAAGGGCTATCGTGTCCTTGGACTTTCTTGGCACCATGGAGGGCTCAAAGTGCACCAGTCGACAGGGCTCTGAGTTCAGGAAGGTGGTGATCCACTGAGCCACTTCATCACCACAGTCCCTGCCTTGGATATCCTGTCCAAACACCCTGGAGAGCCACAACACATCGGCAGGTTAGCTGCAAACATGACGACTCAAGGAAGTTTCTTATTCAAAGGCATGTAAAATGTGCTTTAATAGAGGGAGCAATACACAGAAAATGAACCATTCCCAAAGGGCAATCTCCTTGTGGCCACAGTGCTTTGGAAGCTAAGGAACATGGACATGACCAGACAATACCAGCTGGTGAAAGAATGAGCTCTGAAATAGTGTTAGCATGCCCAGAGCTAACTGCCCCAGCAGTGACAGTAAGAAACTTCCCTGCCTGCCCTACACTGAGGAGAAAAAGGGCCTGCTCCTGCATTTGCATGGGAATGCTACAGCAAACGATTTTAACTGAGAAATCGACTGAAAGGTAACTAATTTCACAAAATGAACAATAGTTTGAAATTATGTGGTCAGATGTTACCACAACTGATATGTACAAATGTTATTAATTAAAAGTGTTCCTTCCTTCCGATTTTAGTGCTGTCAAACTTTAGCCAGAGATGAGTGAGACACCTCAGCTCAGACTTCACACACAAAATAGCTCAGCACCCTAAGAGAGGTTAAAGATTTGTAGAAACAAAGTCCATGGGGCACAAAAAGCCACTGCTAGCAGAATACAAACAAGTTTATGCAAGGAGCATTTTCCTGGCAAGAAAAGCTAAACCTTGACTCAATCTTACAATAAACTTATTACCAGTCATGAGTGGTTATGTTACACTTCTCAAAGTAGCCACTTTGATCTAAACACACAGCAGTTTCCTGTCTGCAATCAAACCCTGGGCAGCCTGGAGCATCGAGATGCCCGTGCAGTTCATCCAGAGTGAGCCCAGCTCCTAGGAATCCTTCTTTACTCATCTGGGGGAGTGATCATTTGGGTGCTGGCATCAATATCCCTGCTCCCGTTGCTGGGACTCCTGTGTCTACCCTCTGACACAGGCTGGAATGAAATGTCATTGCTCCAGACAGCATTCAGCTGCCTTTCTCCTCCCCCCATCCCACAGTTCCTGCATGCCTTCTGACTGGCAGGACAAGAGAGGCAAGGCTCTTACAGCTTCCAACACGACTGCTTTCCACTCAGGAAGTGGATCTATCCTAAGCACTCAGTGCTGTAGGGATCCATGGGAATAGATCACACAATTTAAGCATTACAACATACACTGACAAAGGGCACAGATGAAGAGCATGAGGTTACTTAGCCAGAAGCAAACACTCCAACATTTGTACAAGCAAAAACTGTACCTATGCAATGGCTTTGGTCCAATATTTGACCCTTCCAAGCACAGGATTTTTAAATACCTCTAAAAAATTTGAAAACTTTGCAGTTTTCAAGATCAGCATATGCACAGCTGTATGAGGCCAGAGGCACTAAGGCAATGCTTTAGCTCCAGCTTATGGGGCATGAGCTCCCAGGAGCACCCATCTGAAGGGAAATTTATTAAGGTAATGAAAGAAAAAGCAAACAAGCAAACAAACCAGAAGAACAAATCACCGAGCTCTAAAACTGGAAAATCCAAGAAATCCAAGCTAACTTTCCATTACTGCAACGTATTAGGCTATTTAAATATTCTTCTAGTGACACAACGAATTTTAGAAAAATGACCATCTCACAAACTGTGTGGTTTTGCAGCACATGTGCCATTGGCACTATGCACAGGTTTGTAAATGTCTGTTCCATTTCTAAACGAGAAATGCAACCATTTGGAACTTGCACCTGACTTGTATAAACAGAGACACTGAGCTATGTTGATCAATGGTTTCCACAGTAACAGACTTCTGCTAAAAGCAAGCAAAGGCAGTTCCATGCCAGCACTCTTCTAGTTACGATTACAACAGCCGGTGCATTAACCACCTCAGCTATCTAAAGAACAAACACTTACAGCATCTTTGTAGGGCCTTACACCACTTAGAGTTTCTAAACACTTACATATTAATTGACATTTTAGCAGAGAAAAGGTTTTCCTGTTCCTGCTGGCAGTTTTCCAGCATGGATTTCTATACATACATAAAATAACTAGGCCGGCATACTCATACAACAAAACTCTAGGCACAAAGCTAAATCACTGTAACCTATTGTCGTGAGTTAGTACAGTTTGGTTTTTTAGTTATAAAAGAATGTAAAATAATTCTCCAGGTCAGGACCTGGGAATTGCTTTAGAAGAGACAGAGACCTATCAGAGAGTTAGTTGGAATATTGACATCTATTCTGACCACTGAAATTGTTAGCTGCGACTTTGGGAAGTACCATATAAAACCCCCATGAATTTCCTGTAGGTGGGTCCTTTTTCTTCTTCCTTTGGCCAGAGAGAGACAGGTAACATCGAGCTGGGCCTGCTGCTCCACCCTTTTGGGGGGAGCTGGCCTGAGGCCTGGCCGGATTCCATCGGCTTCCGGGTGAAGGGGGATGGGAAGGAGAAGTTGCTGTTTTTTAACAGCTACTTTCTTCAGATCCTTTAGAGCAGAAAGAGATCTCTGCTGGACCCTGATAAGAGCTACGGGCACCATTCGGGCTGAAGCCACCCCGATTTACACTGAGGGGTGGGCTGAGAAGGCATTTATGATCCTGCTGTTTTTCTCCTGGTCTCTCTCCCACAAAAAGAGTAAGTACCAAAACCAAAATTTAGTGAACATAAAACCACTACACCCATCCACCTGAAAATCCTTTGGGGTAGCACCTACAGGGAATGCCCTATGTTCCTGGGATGCCAGTCATTCCCTTGTGACCTCAAGGTGAGCCTTGGACTACCAAGTTTTTAGCTGGGACGCCTCAGTTAAATGGCTAAATACAGGGGTCAGGGAATCTAAACTCCAACATCTCACCAGCTCTGAACAGCCAGCATGCGTGCAAAAATGCTGATGCACATAGTAGTTGTGATCCAGAAATACCAAAGTACATGACTGAGGCTCTGAGATGCAGCTGCTCACCCAAGCAAGAACAAAAACACTAGAAGTAAAAACAAAAAAGCAAACATGACATTCTACGAAGATAGAAGATCACAGTTCATTGGCAGATGTGTAACGCATGGTCTTTGATACTCTGTCATCTCTTCCTGAGATTTGTTTTCACCAGTGTTTAGCAGACTAAAAGCAGAACTTTCTTTATGACAACCATTCCTGGCCTCCTGTGTAACACACGGCAGAGGATTTCACAGAATTACAGAACAGTCTGGATTAGAAGCAACCTTAAAGACCACCTAGGATAACTCCCTAGCATAATCTGGGGCACCTTCCATTAGACCAAGGTGTTCAGAGCCCCATCCAACCTGTCCTTGAACACTTCCAGGGATGGGGCATCCACATCTCCTCTGGGCAACCTGTGCCAGTGCCTCACCACCTTCATAGTGAAGAATTTCTTCCTAATACCTAGCACCACTATACCTTGTCTTGTCAGTACAGGCTCTGGTTTGAAGTCTATCTCCCTTAAACAGTGAGAAATACCCGCACAGAAAAGACACACAGGTATGGACTTTTACACTCCAATTTCTGCATAAGAAGATGCGAAGCCTCACACAATCTTGAAAAGAAAAGCACATGAGAAAGCCAGTATTGCGAGAGAGGGAAGGGGGAAAGGAAAAGCTTTCTTCAGTACCTGCAGTTGCGGATGGGGTTTTTCTTGGGGAGGTTTACAGGCACGCTTATCCTCTCCATGTCCCCGGCCTCCAAGATCAAGTGCCCGTTTTCACAGTCGGCAGAAACAAGGACGAGCCGCGGCTCCTGGCGAGCCGTCACCATGTGCCCGTCCTCTCTGACCACGAGCCAGAACCTGCGGCGGGACGGGGCACAAAGGCGCCCACAGCGTTAATGCCGGGCTCGGCAGCACCCGCACGGCAGGTGCTCCTTCCCAGGCCCTTAGGAAAACCCACACCCCACAACCGCGGAGCCACGCGGAGGCCCCGGGGCCCGGCCGGAGCTCCGCGCCGGGCCCGGCCCGCCTACCTGTCCCGCAGGTCCCCGCTGCGCAGCCCCATCGGCGTCACCTGCGCCCGCCGCACCGACACCCCCCGGCACGACTTCACCGGGTACACGAAGAGCCTGAGCACCGTCCCGACCCGCTGCAGGCGGCGGCGGCGCCGCGGGCCGGCCCAGCGCCAAGCCCCGAGCAGGGCGCCCAGCGCCAGCAGCGCCGCCGCCCCCCACAGCCAGCCCTGCCGCGCCGGGCCCGCCGCGCCCCACGGGCCGCTCATGGCGACTGCGCCCCGCCGCCCGCACCGAGAGGCCCTGGGCGGGAGTGGAGCGGCCCGGCCCGGCCCCCTCACACGGCCCCGCTCCCTCACACGGCCCGGCCCCCTCACACCGCCCCTCACACCGCCCAGCTCCCTCACACGGCTCGGCTCCCTCACACGGCCCGCCCCCCTCACACCGCCCCGCTCCCTCACACGGCCCGGCCCCCTCACACGGCCCGCCCCCCTCACACCGCCCCGCTCCCTCACACCGCCCGGCCCCCTCACACGGCCCGGCCCCCTCACACGGCCCCGCTCCCTCACACCGCCCGGCCCCCTCACACGGCCCGGCCCCCTCACACGGCCCGGCCCCCTCACACGGCCCGGCCCCCTCACACCGCCCCTCACACGGCCCCGCTCCCTCACACGGCCCGGCCCGCTCACACCGCCCCGCTCCCTCGCACGGCCCCGCTCCCTCACACGGCCCGGCCCGCTCACACCGCCCCGCTCCCTCACACGGCCCGGCCCGCTCACACCGCCCCCGGCGCTGCCGGCCTGACGGCTGCCCCAGCGCTGCCCCGAGCCCGGCGCGGCGCGGAGCGGAGCCGCGACCTTCGGTGCGAGAAGCGGGGGCGGCGCAGCGGGGAAAATACACGGCTGAGCGTCCGGCTTGGCAAAGGACCGGCGGATGATGTGTTCTGTCTGATATCCGGGCTTTTAGTGAAAGCAGCGCTACGGGAAGAGTGCGCTGTGTGGGAATATACGAGTGCGTCAAGTTCATGCGTTTGGGTCTCAGAGAAGAGGGGAACAGGTGGATGGAGGCGTGAGAGCAGCAAATGGGATGTCCAGTGCTGTTGGGCCGCCTTGTGACATCTGCACGCCCCAGCTGCCGGGTACCAAACTCCTGAGACCACTCCGAGAGCTTCCTGTTTGTTGGCAGTGTCTCAGGGGAGTCACTTTGGGGGATACCCAGCTGCAAGGCAAGTATGACATCAAATACAGACTGGAGTGGCAAATGCCACTGTTGCCACAGGTCTGTCCTCACGGGCAAAGCAAGAGCTTTGGGATCTGATGGCTGACTCAAAAACCTGAAATTTTTAAGATCGGTGTGCTGAAAGCAAGTCCCAGAAGGTAGAAGATGGGGAAGCTCAGTGTTGGGCATTTCTGGGAGATTCAGATAGCCCAGGCACAATTGGATTACCGGAAGTACTCTGTCAGCAGCATCCTGGTGGAGAGGGACTTTGAAGATGAGGCTGTTGTGGCTCTTTTTGATAATGGGCACATGTGGGCAATTAAGCCAGGAGAATTCCTCACATTCACCTCAAGAATCACTGGATCACAAACCAGGATTGGAAAATGTTCCTGTTAGTGGGAATCACCATAGATTGTAAAAGGTATGGTGGGATTTGTGAACACCTGCTGGTGGATGAAGACAACGTGATGGATGACAGAAGCAAAGGCAGTGACAGCAGGTCTGTCCCTACTGGCATGACCCCCAAAACCCTGATCTTCCTCATGGGCAAGAAGGGAATCCACAGAGGGGTCCTTAATTAAAAGGACCAGGATATCACTGTGAGAATGAAAGCATGGCACAAATAGTGCCAAAGAGACAGACATCTGCTTGAGCATAGAGAAGGGAATTAAACCTAGTTTTGTTGCAGATGCCTTTGTCTGCTTCTTTCAGATGAGGGATGCTGGGCAGGCAGCAGTGCTGGGACACCAGCAGTCCACCTGAGCAGGTGTGGTACAGAAGGGGGAGTAATGTGAACATTCCTCATTAGGATGCTCTGTATTACTTTTGTGGTCTCCCTGCCATTTTGGGTAGTTGCTCCTTGTTATTCACATTTTACTAATTAATACTGGGACAAAGGTCTCTGGTAACATTAGCTTTGTGAAAAGGCAAGAGGGAGGGCAATGCCTTTGCCCTCTTGTGCACCACTTTGCTGTTTAAACCATGCCCTGATTCCACTTACGGGTTTTGAGACCTTTCTCCTTCTACAAGTACACATGAAAGATAAACAAAATCTGTTCACGTTGAATTTGCCCCCTGAACAGGCCCAGAGCAGTTCTAGAGATTACCTGTTGATCAGCAGAGCCTTGTGCTGCTGTTGGATTGTGGGGGGTGTGCAGAGACAGTCTGCTGCCTGCTCACCTTCCGCATCACTTGAAACCCCTTCTCATTGCTGCTTTACTGGCACACCCTGTCCTCCCTATCCCTGGAATCCCCACATTGCTCCAGGTAAACCACAGATGCTAAACTGCTTGGTCTGGTTTGACCAGACCTGCCCCACCACCTTCAAATCATTGACCCACTGAGTCAAAAATAATTACTCCTGACTGCTTTTATGAGTCCTCCACAGACACAAGAGGGGATCCAATCCCGCTGAGCAGACTGAGAGCCCTTGCACACTCTCTGGTGAATCTTCTCATTTAACACAGAGTCTATATTTTGTTGAATTTAATTGAATTCACACGGAGGTTTTTAATATGCACCTGCACCCACAGGAGCAGAAAAATGCTATAAGGGGGAACCAGGTATCTTATGTGTTAGCAAATGTTCAACAAAACTGCAGCAACTGTCTGATGTCTGATAAACAGTCCTTGCAAGCAGGAGTCAAAACATATTAACATAAGTACTAAAGAGATGAAAACAAAAACACAAACTAGTCTTAGAATTTAACAAGGAAAGTGATGCATCACATTAAATAAATGAAAAATAAACAAAGTGCTATTTATGCTGGCCACTCCTGACAAACAGTAATGCTTATTTCCACGAGCTTAAGGCAAAACTGAGTAATTAACTCCTGTGGTTTCTTGAGCACAGTATTCTCCACTGTGCAAACTGCAAAGTGCAGAATGATTTTGCTCTCTGAACTTCTGTCTATGAGGCATCAAAATAACAAAATTTGAGATAAGATGAAAAAAAAAAAAAAAAAGGGGGGTGATTTACTGCTTGCTTGCTTCTTCTGGATGCCAGAGAAAATAGGTCTGGAGCACATACATACTTTACCAGCCTGAAAATTTGGAGAAGTTGAGACCTTGATGGTTGTGAGAAGCTACAGCTCCTTCCTAGCTACACATTATAAATGCAGCACAGCAATGTACAGAACCAGATTCTTTTAGCTCAAAGGACTTGTTAACTGAAATCAGAAACAACTCACTTTGGCTAACAACTGGGTATTAATTTAGAGAAAAAAAAAACTTCAAAATCCCAGAGGGACCTTAGACTTTCATTCCCTACATCTACTGACCTAAGGATCCTAGGGGGATTTTGTTCAGACCAGCCCTTCGGTTACATTCAGCCCTGACTCTTCTTGGAGAGTATGGGGAGAAGGAGCTTAAAGAAATAACAGAAGGCAGCAGCATCTGTATAATCTCTCCTTTCCTGCTGTGAAACAAGGAACATAAAATCAGGAATAGCTGCAGAGAACACAGTTGTGGCTAAATATTCAGGCTAAATATTCATGGGCTTTGAGGAAAGCCCTCTTCACCCATGCACCAGATGCCTCCCAAACAGCATGATCAGCAGCTTTGTTGAATCCTCCATCCCAGGCACACTGGTGCTTACCTAGGAGCCGCGAGCTCCTTGTACTGCTCAGCAATGTGAATAGAGCCACTCAGACGAAATAGGTGCTGGTTTTGTTACAATCTAAATGCAGCCTCTTGTGTGACACAACTGTGTTTGTTGTAGCCAGAGCAGGCACAGTATTCCTGCCCTTAAAAGCAAACGACTGTTTTCAATTGCTGATAACTTCATCAAAGTTTGGGACAGTTGTGCTGAAATTCTCTGCACCAGGGTCTTGTTTCAGGCTTCCTTAAAAGGCGTCTGATCACATGAAAAATTCACAGCGTCAATCTTGCAGCAAACTGGGGCTGGGCTCCCTCAGCCATGAAAGTGTATGATGTTGACGTATCTTTAAAAAGCATCATGTTAACTCCGTAGCACAGGACAAATTATAAGGTGGAAAAAATTCTGTGGAGAAAGTAAAAGGCATATCTGCCTTCAGACGTAGTGGGCAACCTGGTAATTCTAGAGGCAAACCTAGACCTGTCTCTTGTAGCAGCAGCTCAGTCAGAGGCCTAAGATGAATGATGAGGAAAGAGTGGAACAATTTTACTTGTTTTCACTAAAAGAAAGACAAGCAGCTGGGCATCTCCTAGGCCTTCAATATGTACAGTGCTGTACTTTGGAAAGGTGTAAATTACTACATTGAGGGGAGAGGTTTGGATGGACATTAAGGGAAAAAAAACCTCAGTGACAAGGACAGCAAAATGCTGGCCTCAATCAGGTGTCAGTATGTTAGGATGGAGCTAAATGTAGCCTGGGCTTGTCTCAGTGAAGGAATTAAATGCACACACCAGGTATGTGGCAATTATTTTTTCAGTGTCTCTCTGATAATTCAGCAAAAGGCAGGGATGAGGGGATAACGCGGCCAAGTACGCTGATTTCAACAAGACATGATAAAATCATATTATACTCACACACACACAAATTATATGCTTTTCCAAAGTTAGAACAAACAATGAATTCAAAGAATTCCTTCACAGAGAGGAGGGGAGGATAAAAGCATTGCTGCTTCTTCTTAAAATCTTGAAGGAAATCAGAGTTCGATGAGTTATGCGCTAGAAATGAACTCAGTGAAATTCATTTGTGGAAAAAATCTCAGGCGAGTAATGGGCAATGATAGAGATATAAATAGTCATTAATGATAGATGTCTTTTAATGGGGCCAGAGCAAAGAAATAAAAGGATCTCTCTTTTTTTGGTGAGGTTTTTCCTATACAGAGAATTATTTATACCCAAAACCCAGGTGGGTTGATAGGCTACTTTGGTAGCTGACATATAGAAAGATGAATTGAAAATTATCTTTTTCTTCCAGTCAAAAAGCTCAACTTCAGTCTCTAAATGCAATAGGACAACACAGAAATTGTTGCTCCAGGCAAATGTTTGGCCCAGTAATAACTAACAGAGGCTGTTGACATTATGAGTTCTCCCAGTGTTCTGTAAATGCCGTTTTCCATGTGAATATAACATCCATCGGCAGCTTCAGGAGTCTGAAGAGTCAGGGTGGAGCCGTGTGTCACCTGTGAGAGCAGGTAAGGACCAAAGGAGAGGCTTTGCAGGAGAGCAGGGCATTTGTTCAGCAGCACAGACATTAACACTTCTGCAG
The DNA here is from genome assembly GCF_015227805.2 of Hirundo rustica. NCBI lineage: Eukaryota > Metazoa > Chordata > Aves > Passeriformes > Hirundinidae > Hirundo > Hirundo rustica. The sequence continues at coordinate 19,853,612 of NC_053452.1, forward strand.
CTCCGGTTTATCAACCATCACGGGGCAGGAAAGTCCCCACCCTAATTCAGGCACAGCTGAAAAAACATTCGGATGCTAGTCCAGTGTCCCAGGAAATGAAGGAGCAAGGATTCCTTTCAGAATACAGAAATACAGAAAGCATGAGGAGGCAAGTACGTGTGGTTTGCTTGAGCTGTGGTCCAAGGCACTCCGGGGGGGGTTGGGTCGTTCCAGTCTGCCAACCTCCGATTCAAAAATTACACGTCCTCTCATACGCAGCTGTCATCTCTCCAGAAAAAGGTGAGATTTAGAAATAAGACGTGGCCTTGGCTCATCCCCTCACCTCCAGTGAATCTTCCTTAAGGAATGTATTTGAGGCGCAGCAAGAACTTCAGGGCAAAGTGCAAGGCATTTTTAGGTGTTGAAGGAAAAAAAAAAAAAACGACAGAAGAACAATGTTCCTGTGGTTTTACATTTGAAACACTTGGATAGAGGAGGCTCAGGATTCCACTGGGTAGGAAACACTGGTATACAGAGATGCACATTACAATGCTGAGACCCCACATCCTGAGGATGGATCTGGACAAACAGGGAGGCCAGTCTAGGGAAAGGCAGGAAATCCCTGCAGGAGATGAGGCAGAAACGGAGCAGGCTGACGAGGCTGGAAATCCGTGGTTTTTTTCCCAGGAGATGGCAGTAAAGGACAATCGCCTTTTAGCCAGCGGAGCGCAGGGAAGTGGAAGCACGGGTGGAAGCTCCTCAGGCAGCGCTGCCACCCTCGCCCCTCGCTCCTTGTCACCTGGAACAAAGCTTTATTCTTCGCGTCAGTGCTTCTGGCGAAGGTGAGGAGCTCAGCCGCCTACATTTCCATACAGCAGGTAAATGAAAAGCTTTCTGCTTACCGTGGCAGGATCCCTCATCCAGATTGGAAGAAGCCCAGGAGGTCTCCCTCCCCTCCAGCCTCCCGCTCACAGCGAGGTAAACGCTGCATTCGCTCCGGGTTGCTTCCCACTTTGTACAGTCGTGCCTTGAGACACTCCACGGACAGACTTCAGCCTCCTGAAGTAACCTCTTCTCATGCTTAATGATGATCTCACTGCTTTCCCTGACTTGTTTCTGGCTGAAAACTCCCCAGTTTGGATTTATGACCATGACCTCTTGCTGTCTGGCTGCAGACTTCAGTAAAGAGCTTTGCTCCAATCTTGTTGGAAACCCTTTCTTATGTATTGAAAAGCTGTGGTCAAGTTTCTCCCAAGTCTTCCCTCCTCCAGCTGAACAAGTCCAGAGCCCCGCATCTCTCCTCATGCATGTTGCAGGATTCAGGAAAGTGCACCACCCTCTCTGAGCCCAGTCTAGACTTCACCCCAAAACAGGCCTGGCAGCCCAATGCTACTTCCTGAAAGGAGAATGAAGGGAAGGATTTTATTCCTTTACTTTCTCTTAATTATCTCCATTAATTGGAAAGTTCTTCAGGCTCTCTACTCTTTCTTGAGGAAAAAGGGTCTCCAAAGCACACTCTGTACAGGTACTTTGCAACTTTGTGCACATTTTAGGATCAATTTTGTCTGAGAAGAGGCCAGTGTTCAGCTAACAAGGGACTCAGGATACAGAAAAAGAGACAACTGGTTTTACTGCACCCCAACCCAAAACCTGCCCCTTTCCCAGTCTTACAGTCAGCAGAGGTCAGAAAGAACATGCATCCCTGAAGTGATCCATGACCTGGGAGTGGCAAAGACCTGGACGTGCCAAAGTGCTGCGGTATGGTGCAGCTCTCCTCAGTCACTGCACTTCCAAAGCAAGCTGTGCAAGAGTGCTTCCTTGCTGCTAATGTCGCAAGACAAAGGACAATAGCTCTGAGTCCTCTGCCATTTCCTCAGAGCCTACGGTAAGCCAGAGGAGTAATTAAATACTCTGGCAAAACCAGCAGAAATATGCTTTATTCTCTCTGTGACTCATTGAGAAGTCAACAGGAATAGCCAGGAATTTAAAGTAAGTGACTTGCCAGGCTGGCTGGTTACTGGAGTTGGTGGCTGAGAGAAGCATGGACAAGTTGACTACCTACTTCTTGCCACTCTTGCATGCAATCAGCTTCCTGAACCTATTTATCCTGCCGTTTGTTATAAAGTACAGTGAAAGGTGTATGGAAATCTGAAGGGAACCAGATAGGACAGTAGCACACCACTGAAGACAAAACCTGGCAAGTGAAGCAATAGGCAAATGAAGCAATGGGAAACATATTCTGTCCAGCTCTAACATCAAATCAAATCTTCCCACCATGTACCCACCCTCGTATCCACTGCATCCCACATTGTTCATGAGCGAGTCAAACATCTGTTTTGTTCCCCAGAGGCACAACTTTTTAGTAAAAGAGCCTGTGTGCACCTGTGGGTTGAAAGCTGTCCCTGCTGCGCTGGCTCCTCCAAGGACAACCTTGCCAAGAATCCATAACACCTGTGCAGAAGCCAAGATTCAGTCCCAGACTGCCCTCACGTCTTGGCACCTGCCAGGGCTGAGAACCCAGGCTCCTCACCAATCCCAGGCTCCTCCCCATCACCAACATCTTGTTCTCCTTCAACTCATGTACGTATTTCCAGCAGTTCTTCCATCTTCCACGGCAGTTCTGCTTCAGGTGGAGGCTGTCCATTTTGCTGGCTGAGCAGATGACGTGCTGAGGTGGCCAGGGAACATTTCCTCACCTCTTATGTCACCAAGACAACATTTAGCAACAGAGCTGCAGGACCTGCCCTGTTCCACCTGTTTGCATCGCAGCTAAGCCAGACCTGGCCCAACAGAGATGCTGCCATGACTGACAGGAAGTCTGCCCTCTGCCATCCGCCCAGCTGAGAGATGAACCTCACCCTCTGAATTCAGATTTTCTAGACACTGCTGCGTGAGCTGGCCTAATGAAGAGAGTAGCAAACCCTCAGGACAAGGCTTGGCCTCACAAATTCCCTTCAGGAGCTGAGGAGTGAATCACTGCTCAAGGAGAACTGATAAGCAGCACTAACTGGTAATCTCAGTGAGAACCATCAGCTCATTTTGAGGGTGGAAGATGAATCATTAGCTGGTTTATTGCAATAGCACAGGTTACTCGCTTACTTTTTCTTTCTCTCTCCTCTTTCTTTGTTTCTGGTCTATTTTAGAAACACTGGCCAGCCAAAGCTGACTCACCAATATGCCTGAGGCTTTGCTTTTCTCAGGCTCACACAGAAGCACCATGTTCATGTCATTCAGGTTCTCTATGGATAGCACCCAGGTTATTCCCTTAAAGTTGCACCAGATGAGCAGAGGTTGAATGTCAGCAGGCAAAAGTCCACTGTGCTGAGCAGTTCAGGAACTAAGGTTCATGTTTACCTCTGTGGAAGGACTGAATGGGCTGAACCCTGTGTGTTGCAATGAGGGAGCAGCCTTACTAGTCAGGGGACACACAAATAGATGGGACGCTCACTCCACACAGAAGAATGGAGACACAGATCTCTCCCTGCATGGCTTTAGTAATTTGAAAAAAAAGGTCTAATGTTTTACGCTGTAAGAGCACTGTAAAACATGGAGTGGTGTAACAAAACCTGAAGTTAGTCCCAAACTGCGCAGGCTGGTGTGGCATGTGGGTCTTAGGGCAGCCCTGTTCTTACTGCATTACCAACAGCCCTAGGGCATGCTCGTGGGGCAGGTAAAAGGGACAGGTCTGTCCCCACAAAAAAGCTCAAGAGAAACAACTGAAGGCATGAAATCAATGAGCAAAATGCCTTTGTGGCTATTCCTACCCCAGCCCCTTAGATGCTCTGCAGCCTCATCTCCACACCTTGCTATTCCTGAGCATTTCCACACGGTCTGGACTACAGTCATGTCCTACCAGGCCACTGAGGCCACAGGCAAAAACAACGTGGGGAAGTTTACACTGCAGCTTCCCCTCGCTGGCTGGGCTGCTGCTGAGAAACTCCTCCTTTGTGCGCTTACTTACGTGTGTAGGTAAAAACAGACGTGGATCTCGTGGGTTTTATTTACAGTCCAGTTAGAAAAGAGCAAAACACTCCACCCCACCCCCCATCAGATTCATTTGCTACATTTAAAAGAAATACAGTGTGGTTTGCCAAGACATACAAACTCCTTTGTTCAGAAAAGGCAAAGACAGCAAGTGAACAGCATTTTTTCCCAGTTAAGTCAACTCCTTGATTACAAAAAATACCATCAAAACTAGAAAGATATGTAACACAGAGAAAGTGCTAGCAGGGAAGTCATTGATGACTACCAAAAAACACTGACACAAACAAACAAACAAACAACCCCCCCAAAATTTTAAGGCCCATAAACCACCTTGTTCCTGTGTCATCAATATATGATTTATGTCCCTGGAGGTGTGACATGGAAGCTGCTGCATCTGCACCACTGAGCTGAGCCATCTGATATTGACATCCTCTGCTTAACAGCTTCCAGGTGCAGAAATGAAGATGGAGCTGCCAGGTTATTTGGCCCCGTTCTCCTAAGTCACATTTGTACGTTCTTATACCAAAAGCTGTATGTATTTTTTTTTTTTTTTTTCATGCAGCAGGCAATCAGTTGCTTTTCCCCTAGTGAACACCACAGAATTAGGCATAAAATGTCTCAGCTTCCAGAATCAAGTATATCACATATGAACTCTGTTCTCAGTAAAAGAATGTATGCAGATTTCATAGTAGCAGAGGGAAAGTTTAAAATGTTAATCACAGTGAGCCTTTAATGCCCCCAAATCACAGATTCTTTCTGGATTTTTACATCTTTCTCATGATTATTTAAAGGCTCATTATGTCCAGTGTTTGAAATGAACAACCATGATGCAGAAAAGCTCTCCATGTCTCAGGCCACATTCCATTTATGTCCAAGTATATTTTTAAGTACACTCATAATCTTAACCCTCTCAGGTGAAAAACACCACCAAACTCAGAATCTCAGTAAACCAATCTTCAGAAAACCTATCTTTCCTTAATCCTCTGTTACCTGTTTCCTCCATTGCTTTGACAATTCCTCTCACTACCCAAACTCACCTCCACCTCCCCAGCTGCTCTTCCATCCTTTGTTTTCCTTCATTTCTCTCTCCCTCATCTACTTGCTTTTCCATCCATCCTTGGCTCCCTTCCACACAGCTCTGGAAAACCAACTCATGCCTGAAAACAAACTTCAGTTCAATTAGTCAAAGATTATTTTCTCATCCTTACACTTCTTTGACCCGATCTGATTTTACAAAGCACTGGGATTTTTTTCAGAGAGGAGCACTCAGTCTTGGAGAGGGCCTGGCAAAGGGGCTCAGGGCTGTTGGTCCAAGAGGTTTTTCAGATCCAGGTCTCAAATTTACTCCTGAGAAAGCGGCAATGGCCTCGTGTCCTCTCCCGTGGGGCACAGGGAGCTGCGCTAGCGGACGAAGGATGCCACATGTGCTGACACTCCAAAGGGAGCAGAATAGGCTGCTGCTAATCCTTGCAGGCCGACCACCAAGTAGTGACAACCCTTCTGCAGAGCCTTCCCGACATTCTGGGGAGAGAGATGAGAAAAGGGGATAAAAAAAAGACAAGGTGCTAGAAAAATACCTTCACATAAAATCATTCCGACAGCCAATGTCACAGCCTCAGAAAATGAAATTCTCCCACTGCTAACGAGGGCTGGAGAGTGGAAAAACATTTTACCATCTATTTTTATATAGGCATACACACCCACAGAGTATAGTTAAACTGAACGGATGCAGCCTCCACAGGAAGCCAGGCTTTTACATGCGATTCTATTCAAGAATAAAATTAGTTTAAATTCACCCTAGCCTGTAGAAATACGTAATTCCCACTTACATGTTCTAACTATGTTAGTAATTCCTAGAAGTTCATAAGGTGCTAAAACCAGAGCTGAACAAGAAGACAAAATTCACTCAGAGTACTTTTATGGAAATTTCATTGCTTTTTGTCAAAATAAGATTTTTTTTTGGTAAGAAAGTTTTTGATCCACATTAGTACACATTCAAGAACTCATCTGTGTACTACACTAGAGATAAACTTGCCATGGATTATTTAACTGAGAACCTTAATCTAATTTTAATTTCATTTTTGATAGCTTTTGTTCATGCGGCTGCTCACGACTGGGGAATTAATACAATGTGATCAGATTTGGAGGAATATCAATTACTGTTAGTAACTCTTTATGGTTGTGTAGGACTAGATTAAAATGACCACTTGTAACATGGAAAACACTGAATCTGAGTAAATATTTTTAGATCAGTGAAATCCAATCAATATCTATTGTTTTCTTAAGATTTCCTAAAGCTGGATTAAAGAGGTTCTGGCTCAAAAAACCTTCAGCTGTCATGGTGCTACTACACAACTGAACTTTGCTGGTTTTACTTCTATGGAAACTTACTCAAAAGGAGTTAAGATGCCAAAATAAAAAGGCAGCTTGAGCCTGGGGGCAGATCCTGAGGCTGGAGGAGGAGATGCAGAGCCTTCCCTTCCCACATCTGCCCCTGCCTCACTGTGTCACGCTGGAGTCTTCTTTCCCCCTTCCTGCCTTTCACTTGCCTACCCAGACCTCACCTGTTCTTTCATGAGTTCTTCTTTATCCCACAGCCAAACTGGCAACCCTTCCCCGTGGGAATGTCATCTGAATGAACAAAAGGGAATGCACAGTGCCCAAGAACTGGCCTGTGCTCTAATCACCATTAAAAGCACCTTTATCCCAACAGCACCACCAGCAAAGCGATGACCCGCTGCAGCCATTCTCACAAAACTGCACTGTACAGATCAGGCCTACAGGCTCCAGACAGCTTCCTACAGCATGGGACCTGGAAAACAGTGCTGGAACTAAAAGAATCAAACTCATCACAAAAGAATGAAATATTCTGTTCATTTCTTTATGAAACAGTAGGATTTGAGAGGCAGCTCCTGACAATGTTGACATCTGTAAACTCAATTTCCAAAGTAACTTTGCCAAGCGAATGGCATTTTCTGCATGTCAGACATAGCAAGCACATCTTCACCAAAATCATGGGTTTTTAATAGAATGCAGTAGGAATAGAATGCTGACCTCTATAATCTCAGCAGCAGGAAAGGGTTCCTGACAACAGACAGGTTTCTCCTGCTAACACAGAAACTGTTTTTTGCTACGAACATCCAAGACATACCTGAGATGTACTTAAGTGACATGAACAAGAGAAAAACAATAGAATTCTTCCACATGGCAGTTTTGTAACCAAAGGCACTCATCTTCCGGTGGGAGGAAAACCAAACCACCAGACTGTAGGACTTGTGACTTCCCACACAGGAAAGCAAAAGAACAATTTTGATCCAAAACTGCTGTTACAGATGAAGAACAAGCTGCATTTTTTTTTTTTTTTTTTCCCTGTAACTCACAGCAGTGATTTCTAAGAGTCACCTTGGCCAAGGAATGTCCTGCAGGCTGTTTACCGTTTCTTTCGGGCACTTCAGTGGAAGGGAAAAAAAATGCAGGCCAATTAACTGCAACTTCTACGGAATAGTTTTAAAATTATGACGCCGAGGGAAACGCAGAACCAAGCGAGGCAAAGCACCCGTCACATGGATCAGCTTAGTGTCATTTTCACTTCGAACAGACACATTTTGCGCTCTTTGATCCAGGCGAGGGTCGGTGTCCGCCTCCCCCCGCAGCGACACCGGCTCCTTCCCGGGCACAGCAAGCCCTGACCCCACCTCGGAGCCGGGCGCTGGTTCTGGAATGCCTGCGGGACAAGGGGCATTCCGAGCCCCTCGGAACTGTCGGAGCCAAGGCCCCGCTACCCTCCCGGCACCGTAGACCCGTGCCGGAGGTCCCCATACCGACGATCCCCATACCGAGGGTCCCCGTGTCGAGGGTCCCCGCTCCGGCCGTCCCGGGCGCGCCGTGCCCTCACCTTTCCGTACTTCTTCAGGCGCTTTCCGTAGGGCCGCTTGCCGGGGCCCCGCGGCGGGCGCAGCGGCTCGTAGGAGCCGGGCAGGACGGCGAAGCGCACCTTCCTGCACCCGCTGCCCTCCTCCTCGTCCTGCTGCGGCGCCGCCGGCCGCGGGGCCCCCGCGCCGCCCCCGGCCACCGCCGCCGCCGCCTCCTCCTCGTCGCCGGGCAGGATGGAGACCTGGTCGTCGCCGGGCCCGCGGCGGGAGAAGCGGCCCCTCACCTTGGCGCCCAGCCGGGCACCCACCGTCATGGTGCCGCCGGGCGCCGACCCGTCTGCGCCGACCTCGGGCCCTTCCTCCGCCGCTGCGCCACAGGTGTGGCCGGAGGCGGCCGCCGCCCCCTCCCCGGGGCGGGACGGCCGCGGGAAGAGGCGCCCCGGCCCGGGGCAGGCGGGCGAGGGCTGCCGCTGCCCCCGGCTCGGGACCCTGGTCCCGCCGCCGCTCTGGTGCGGGCGGCCGGCAGCTGCTGCGGGAGCCCGGGAGTGGAGCCCGGGATTGGAGCTCAGCGGGGACAGGTGAGCGCTGACGGGGCGGCACGGCCCCCCACCGCCCCCGGGCTGCTTCGGCCTCGGCGCCGCAAGGGCCGGCCACACCCTTGGAAGATCCCTCCGTGGCACCGCACGCACTGCCCCGGCCCACGGCAGCACCGCTCCTGGAGGTCACGCTCTTTCCCCGTCAGCGAGAAAGGCCAGGCTCCTGGGACGTGCCTCAGTTATAGGTGTTCCTACGAAAGCCACGGGTGAACAGCCTCTTCTGCGTCCTGGGCTGCCCCTGGCCAAGGGGAAAGTGGCGAAGAAGTTTCTCGGTGGCTTTTGCCCAGATGCTGGGTGCTGCAGTGTTAACAGCTGCCTCTCCTCAGCTGGGGTACATCAAGGGACGCAGGGTTGTACAGGGAGGATAGATACAATTTATTAAACCAGTTGGTGTATTGATCAACATTCGATACGCATATGAACGCTTTGGACAAGCAGATACAACACCGGGACAGACCAATCCTTTCCCCTGGATTTTTCTTACCGAGGAACAAAGCCTTGAACCTGCACCTCCCCAAGATGTGTGCATAACATTCCTGAAGTAAATCCTGCACTTCACATTCTTATCTGCCCAAAGGATGGTGATTCACCACCTTCATAGCTGCAGAAAGCTGTGTAAAGAACAGCAGGCCACGTTCCTGAAGGGTGGAAGGTGCGAGCTGTCTCATGACTGTCACTACAGGAGAAGCTCTGAGGTAGATAATTTTTCCCTATCTCCCCAAGCGAGGCAGGCCTTTCCCCACGGACTTGGTTCGTACCTCACAAGTTTGCTTCCTTTTCCAGAATTCAACTATCAAAAAACCTCACAGAATACATCTCTCAGCTGAGATTCAGTGTCTCCATTTGCATGGTGGCAAGGGAATCACAACATGTTCTGAGATGAATAGGTCCAAGGTGTATGACACCCAATACCAAAACCTCATGTTTAAACAGCTCATGGAATTTTAGCATCATCCATTACCAAATGGCATAGTGACCCCCACTTGCTTCCCCAGCAGTGTCAAGAATTACTGTTTATTGTATTTTCACTGATTTATATACATTTCAGTGTTTTCAAACAGGAATGTATGAAAAGGGATGCACTAGTTTTGGAAATGTTGGTATGCCTCAAAGAAATAATGCAAGAAAGCCCCCCAACCCAGACCAGCTGAACCATGCAGTAACCTCACTGCTCACCCTCCACCCATCCCAAGCACCCCCCGCCCCAAGCTGCTGGCAACAAATTACGATTGAATTCATGAGGACTCTCAAGATTCAAGGCATCCCTATCCCTGCCTGGAGCTGGGAAATATGATGTGGCATTTAAAACTCTTCCATATTCCTAAAGTTAGCACTGTGTTGATAAAAATGCCACACCAGTCCCCTCCCACATGGAAGCTGGGAACATTTGGCTCTGAAATGCAGCTTATCCCGTTCTTACTGAAGGAGAAACTGACCCATGACAGGTCCAGCACAAGGCAGCTGTTGAGGGCACCCAGAACCAGGCACTGAGGTTGGTTAGGCACCATCTCACTGATCCCAGACCAAGAAGTGTTATTGGCAAGCAGAGTCCTGAGACCTTTTTCAGAACTGCTTTCTCTGATCTTCCCGTATTATTCCTGCTGGAACAGATTTGGAAAGCCAAATGCTGCACTTGTGTGCACCTACACCTTTTGCACTCAGACTGTGTCCTCGAGGAAGCTCTGGCCAGGTGTATTTGCTATGGAGAGCATGAGGTGAGTCTCAGCTCATCTTCCAGCAAGGCAAAAGCAGGAGGGCACAGGGTTTAGGAATCAGGGCAATTTCACACTGCTGGCAGCCACTGGAAAGAACACCATTTGCAAGCTGCCCTGATATATAAACATTAAATTGGCAGTGCCATGTTTCATGGGAAAGCTGAACTAAAATTCAGCTAAAGCTCTCTCCTCTGGAAGAGCTGTGTGTGTTTTATGGAAAACTGCTACATCTCTGGTTATATGGAGTGGTGAAAGCCAGCAGCAATCTAGGGCAAAGTTAGCCATGGAAAAACAGCGCCTTTGAAGCAGGAAGCTCTCCTAAGTACTTAATCTACTGTCTCACAGCATGACCTATATTTTTTACACTGAACCTTCTGAAAAGGCAAAGGGTTTTGTTTCATGACCAAGTTCATACACGACCTTAGATTAGCATCGCTGTTACATTCCAGCTGTGTATTTTTAAGAATAAAAAGCCTTCATGGACATTTATGGGTAAATTGAGCAGACACACAACCCCCTCCTCCCCAGACTGATTTTTGGTGAATTCCTGTAAAAGCTCCTGGACATCCATTTTTAAGCAATGCTAAACCACTGATAGTTTCTGAACAGTGCAGGACCAAAGAACCCATGCGATGCTAATCCTGAATTCACACCATGCTGAAGGTGGAGCCTCTGCCCCTTTAAACTGTTTTGCTACCTGCAGTAATGACTGTGCTTTTATAAAGGGCAAACAACAAGTATTTTAGTATGAGAACTGTTCAAGTAAGTTTTAATAGAGTGCACCAGTGAATCAAGATGACTTGCATCAGATTTGGTTCAATGAACATCAGATAAAAAAAAAGAGAAAAGGGGCTACAGTTCTTTCTTTCCAAACACCACCCTTTTTCTAAGGCAACAATACACGTCCATTTCCGAACATAACTGTTACATAGGAAAGCTACATCACAGTACAGTATGTAAAGTCCATCTCGGTCAAGAAGCCATTAGAGAATGGCACATTTACTACACTTACAGCTTTCTAACTTAGGGTTACAGAGTTTACCACAGCTTTTTTTTTCATTTTTATTTTTTAAAGTGACAATTTCTTAATGAACTTTCTATTCTTCACAAGAGTGTGCAGATGGGGCCCATATGTTGATATTACAGTAATTACGACATTAAATAACATTGCACAACCAACCTCTATGGTTAATTCAGTACAAAAGAACAAGTATTAAAATGTACCAGTACTAGTGGTTTTACATAGTTTATAATCATTAATTACGAAGGAAAAAAAAAAGTGGGGCTGTTTTTTTTTCTTTTTCTTTTCTGTAGGCAAGTGCCTAATTACAAAGCTGCACATTACAGGCATAATGATGTGGAATAAATACAAGAAATCTGGTAAAATATTAAACACAAACAGGTTACATGGGAACAAACTGTACAACCACAAAAGCATAAATCAACGATTTATCATTATAAACAATGTATGTTTAGCTGTAAAGTGTTATGTGGAATTGCATGTACTCTTTGGGGGCACATGTTCCAAAAGCCAAGCTAATTCCTGAGGTGGTATTATTAACTTACACAATTGGTCAACACTTCAGATTATCTTGTGCTATTAAACAGTCCCAATGTTAATAGATTTCCATAAAATGGAATTTGTAGTATTCTGAAGGCAGCAAATAAGTGATATTTTACACCAAGATATTCAAATGAAATAATTCCGGTTCTCCATTTTGGTGCTACATTTGTTAATGGGCCATGAGAATAAGCACTGGAATTTGCAGACAGAAATCACTTATGCCTGGTTTCTGTTCCCCCACAGCTCAGAGCTGGCCAAAGGCAGAACAAAGTATCTAAACTGTAAGTGCCAACACTGTAAACATATTTGTCTCTTTTTTTCAACTAAACACTGTCCAATAACAAGGATAAGAGCCAAAGATAAGCAGGAACAGTCTCACGCAGAACAAAAGCCAATTACTCATCGACTTTTGGTTCAACTCATGAACAATTTTTAAATAATTAAAAATGGTCATGCTACAGTTGTGAAAACTAGTTTGTGCATTTGACTCAGGACACAAGTTTTTTAAAAAACGCATGGTAGAGGTAAGACTTATAAAACCCACCAAAAATGTAAATGATAGGGAAGAACTTTTCCAACTCAAAGCATCAAACATACATTTCTGTGCAGAAATCTAGACAACTATACAAGATCTGAATTTAAGCAGTCATCTTTTTATTATACAACTCTATGAACATAAAATGAACAGAATGCTCTATATACTTACCTGTACATGTGAACATAACTTCTTTAGCTACAGTTATTTAATATAGGTCATACTGGATTTAACTTTACAATTCTGAATAACTATGTATAACCTTATTGCAATAAGGGCAATTTCTACATGGGGAGTTTCACAGGCCAATCACATTAGGCGAAACCAGTACATTCAAAGTGTAGATCATGTATGAATCTTCCCTGATCCCAAAGAATTTAGGTTCTCTTTACAGCTTAAGCTCATTTGCTATCTTGGATGCAATGTTCTTAAATGCGATAGAAGTCCCAGATATTCTCTTGAAGCGAACTCCATTGAGAGACAATCGTGGCAGTTTGCAGACTTCCATCTCCCACTGAACAAGGCTGTCTTGTCGTGCATCGCCGTGGACACAGAAGAGCAAAAACCTCTCTTTCTGTTCATAATCACAGTTATTGGCATCTAACACTTTCCGAATCTCTCTCATCATATCGTTCGGGTCCATAGAACTCGTGGTCTTCATGCTCCACGTGAAGCGCAAGGAGCGTGGCTTCGAATCCTTGCTATCCTCCTTCTCTCTGTCTTTAGGCTCCCCAGAAACACTCCTGGAACAAGTGACACACAGCAAAGTCAAAACCAGAGCAGTTTAGCTGAGAGAGAGGGGAGAAATACAGTTCTCGAACAGGGGTTTCTAAACTGCCATTGCGACGCCGCGAGTCACGGGCAAGCGAATTCAGGGAGTGGGATGGACACTGCTGGAACAGCCCTGCCCCACGCGTGTGCTCAGCACAGCACCGTGCCACAGTAGCGGCACGCAGCAAAGCAAGTTTGGAAACCCCTGCTCTACAGTGTTCTGATGACAACATGTGCAATGGGAACTGCAGCAGACACACGTTACTCCATACTGCTCCAAAGAAAGTGGGATCTATGTAAAAGCATGACTGAAGTTCTGCTGATTTCATGATCTGGAGCATGCCATACACCAACAAAACTGAAGTTGAGGGACACAATCCTGAAGCGGAAATCATACTGTAAAAGCAGCAGAGGAAGAAATCCCACCCCACAATTCACAAGTCTTTAGTTAATTCCCTCCCCTCTTTTCTGCCTTCCTCCCCTTTTGTAATTGTTTAGATTTTTGACCCCTCTCTGTGTCAAAAGACCTTATAATAACGTGTTTTATTTTAACTGGTGAGGCAGAATTTTGGACTGTGATTTGGTTATGAACGGCCTGTTCATCACCATTTGAGTACACGGCCAGCAGCTTTTACAAGTTAGAAACAGCGACTTGTGTTTTACAAATACAGACACAAACTATTTTATTTGATAAAGGACAAAATTGCAAGGGAACAATTTCCAATTAATGCTCTTAGTCTGATGCTTCCTTATCAAACAGATTGTTTGTTCCATTGCAGAAAACATTTTGAGAACCAGCACTAATTATTCAAAAGTAATTCCACAGTCAGCTGTATCTGTTCTTGCCCCAGGTACTCCTGATGCTCTCCATCCATCACTGGGGAGAGGTGCTGCTCTCATACTGAGTCTATAAACCATCATTATTATTCAGAGAGGAGTCAAAACAAGCACTTTTAATTCAACTTTGAGTGACCCCCAGAGAACCACATTGATATCGAAGGATAGAGCAGGGATAAGATCTCAAATGACTTTCAGCCCAAAACAGACACTGTAGGATGACCAAAAGCAGAGAAAGCTAGAGAATGAAAGCAAGAAACTTTAGATTTCATTTGAACACTCAGTCTCTTTTCCCTTTCCACATCCAGTAATTTGACAGCTAAGAGACTCTGAATTGAAAAGGGCTAACTTAGATAAATGCATTGTGTAAGATATACAGTGTATCTGGGTAAGAATGTGCTGTTTACTTTTTTTAAATAGAGGCTTTCTGTTTAGAAAACTAAATCAATACTTTCTGTAAGTGGCCAGTTTAGAATGAATGCAAACTACAATGCCTGTTCATTAGAGAGCAGAAAAATAAAGAGGTATGCACTGTGCTTAAGCACACCAAAAGCTGACATGGCAAAAGAGCAGATATACTGGAAAATGAGCATATGAAGGAATGTTTTATTGCTAACAAAGCATCTATAGATTTGTGTATTGTGGTTGCCACAGAAAGTCAATATTTGGCAGTCACCACCCCTTCTGTCTGAATGTCACTTGCTTTATTTCTCAGAACAAGTGACATTCATTTCTCAGGGACTATAAGGTGTTTACTTATGGCAAGCAGCAGCCTTAGTAATGAGCACATAGTATGTAACTATAGTAAAAATTTAAGATACATATATACACATAGACACACGAAGTATTTACACTGTCCACTGAAACCAAAAGTAAACACCATTAAATATTTGTAAGTCAAAACATGATTTTAAGTGCCTAAAGGATTGGTTAACTCCTACAGGGGGCTTTATTATTCAAAGGAATATGCTTACATAAAGTTTTGTATTAAATACTTCGCAAGAAAGCAGAAATGAGGGATATAAAGAACCTCGCCAAGACCCCCTCCCCCCCCCAAATAGAAAACATTTTTGAAATACAGAATATTTAAGCACTATTCTCTTTTACATCCTGATTTAAAGGCTTTAAGAAATCACTTGATTCGAAAGACCTAGGAGCGAAGTATTAATAGTGACTCCTCACCTTGAGGTGTCAGTTCTGCCACTGGCTTCGCCTTCACTTGGATCCCTCAAAACAAAGTTAAGGTTGAGATTCAATGATAAAAGTGAAAAATAAAAGTTAAGAAAACCTACACCTAGAACAATGTTAAATAGCTACCGACAAAAAAAAAAAAAAAAAATCAGTATAATAATGTTAAGCCTAATACTGTTTAATAGAATTTTTTCACATTTTAGTTTCCCTTTGACACCTTAGTTTTTTCCAGCTCTGACATGTAATTGTTTAATTTCTTCTCCCCCACTGACAGCAAAATTAACATGTTGTTCCGAACCTACTGTAGACAGAGCAATGGCCACACGTAATTCCAGCAAGCACAGAGGAGCAGTTGGTCAAGGTGGTCCAGGGAGGCTCCACTCTGCACCCTTGTGGGTCAGGCCTTTGTGTATCCCTGAAAGCACTTCGAGACAAGCCCACACTTAAGCACACTCAAGCAATTAACAGTAAGATGTGCCTAAGAGTTTGACACCAAATGTTTGAAGCCCAGTTCAGGAAGGTCACTTCAACATCTGCTTAACTTTAGGCAAATCAGCTGTTACACTGACTTTGGTGAGATTATCAGAGGACTTGAGATTAAACATATCTTTAGCTTGTTGCATTAGAGCTGTGCTTTGCAACGGGTTTATATTATGTCTTTTTAGTATGAAGCAATTTGAAATATATCCCCATATTGTGTAAACCACCTAGGTATGTTCCTAGTGCTGCTGTACCATTATTGAGCACCCAATTTCAATTACCTGATTAATGTAATACCTTCAAAAGAGAAATACTTTTGAAACTAACACCAGGGAAGTAACATTTGACATAAACCATTGATTCAAACTACTTCAATACCCTATACACTAAGCATTCTCATTATGCATTCATTTTATATACTTACCAGAACAGGTATTTACCCTTATCAAAAGTTAGTAAAAAAAGTCTTTCATGACACCTTCTAGATAAAATATGCTTTAAACCATTATGTCCTGAACAGTACAGAAGTTAAAAATTATGTGATCCAGCTCAAAGAATAGCAAAAAAACCCAAGCCCCTTGTCTTCCACCCGTGTAATTCCAGCCATTAAGTCTTAAACAACCCAAATTAAAACAAACAAACAAAAACCACAAAAACAAAGAAACAAACACAAAAAAGACCCCAACCCAAAACAACAGCAAAAAACCAACAAAACACCCCACCATCACCAGTAACAAAACAAACACACACCCTACAGGGCCATGACAAAATACACTTTTAACATTATAAAACATACTAGGAAATTCTATAAAATGTTCTATAATAAAGATAAATTTAAACCACATGAATTTAGGATATCTCAATTCTAAACACATAGCTTAAATTATTATTTTAATATTTCAAGATAATGAAAATATTATTTCTTCTATCCGACTCTCAACAACCAAGTCAAGATACCATTCCTTGCAAAAACCCAAGGATCTCTTATACAAAAAAATCAGCCTGTACTTTTGAAATTGATTAGTTACTCAACAGAAAATACCCTTCTTCCCATTTAGAAATCTACATTGACAGCACATGACCAGCTTTGCTGTAATACTTTTTTTCTCTTTAAAATCAGAGAATAATTCTCTCCTTGCAACTATGTAAGAGATACCAATAATGGAGGATCACAGTCCTTTATGTTCAGGTTTATGGAAAAAGAAAAGAATTGATACACTTTTTTCTTTTTTAGGTCTTCATAGGCAGTATTACTTAGACACACACTGATGCACTATCAGCTTACCAGGTGAAATCAATTTTGTGAGGAACATCACTGCATCTCCAGCTTTCTCTCTTCTCTTCCCTTGCAGTACAATCTTATGCAATTCATGATATTTTACTTACAAATTTGCAACTATGAGCTTAACCTAACTTTCAATTTCTCTTTTTCCCCCCTGCACACAAATGGTAGAATTCAGTGTGCAACAGCCTGATTCAGCAAGGGAAAGAGAAATTTCCAGGATGTAATGGCGTGGTAAAACGGAGAATAATGCATTACGGACACGTGCATAAACAGGCTTGAGAATTAATAGATAAATCACTGGTAGGAAGAGGCAAACTGCAAATTAAGTCCCCTTTTGGGAAAGCTCTTGTGACTGTTAAGTCAACATCACTTGAACAGTGTATCTGAAGACCTTTCTCAGCACCTCTCCTCACAGGATTATTACTGACAGCATCATCACAGGAATGCAGGCAGATCCAGGATGTGTGGGTTTTCTTCTTTCATAAACCTGAACTTATATTTGAAGAAGCTGGTGACACAATAAAAAAAGGCTGTAAGATACTGAAATACTATTATTTCCACACTTCCAGACTTCTGCCTGCTTCTAACTTCTCATTTATTTGCAGATTTTAGAATTACCTGAAATAACTTGTGAATACCTACTTCTTTTAAGCATAGCAATAAAATGATTGAAATGATTGTAAGTATAGCCCTTGCAACAAACTGCATCCAATTAAAAAAGTAAAATATTGTTAACATTAAATAAGGACTCATTTTGAAGTCCCTCTTTTCAGTATTTAAATGCATTTGATTTTAATTGTGTCACAGCTGTGAAACAGAAGCAAAAGCCCCTTGTGAGCAGCATTTTCATGCTCCTTTAAGATAAAGAAGCAGAATAGCTGGTCAAACCATGGTTACAACATTTATACAGAAGTGAAACAAGGCAGATTCTGGAAGGAACACACAAACCAAGCAGCATTCTAACTAAGTTTATATTTACTTCAGAGTTAAACTGGAAATCGTCAAAGACTCCGCGATTAAACTCCCGCTTACGGGCTGGGCTTTTATAAACCCTTTTTCTCTTGAATCTCGAGGTACCAACCTGCGAACGAACTTGGAGGTGATCTTGCTGATGATGCCCGTGGACGTCCCTCTCCTGGCGTGTGCGAACGCCCCGGTCTCGTGGGAGGGCGAGGCGGGCGGGCCGTTGTAGGTGGCGTTGCGCCGCTCCCGCAGCTGCTCCCCGTGGAAAGTGCTGCGGCTGGAGCTGCCCCGGGGAAAGCGGGTCCGGTCTGGAGTGGTGGTGCTAATGCTATGAGCAGATGGGGAGGCAGCAGGCACTCTTTGAGTTGCACTGCTGGGAAAACAGAAGCGTAAATAACGAGAAAGACCAGGCTAAAAGCCCTCCTAAGTGTTTTCTCAAAAGACGGGAAAAGAAACCCCGCTCTTGATTCTTTTTAAAAGCTGAGTGTGCTACTGATTTGCTTTCAGGATTCATACTCGGTTTGATTTTATAATGAAAATACCTCTTGATTATTTCTATATCAATTATTAGAGCTGTTAAAAAAATATACAAGACAATAGGACAAAAAGAAAAAAGTAAAAAGTCTGTAGTGAGATCTGAAAGTGTCCCCAGCTCTCTTTCAGAAAAATGTGTTCAATGATACCCTTAACATGAGCACTCCCAAAAAACTTAATGGATATTTCTTAAGTCATAACCTGACAGAAATAAATATATAAAGCTATTCAGGCAGTTAATAGTAAGAACAACAATACCATGGTGCTTTTAGACACCAACAAGCTTAACAACCTACAAATCAGAGAAGTTAACATTCCAGTATTTCATTTCAGTTTATGGTGGCCTGTGTTGTACAGTCCCATCTAAAGTAGTCGAATTTTTAACTACCTAAGTTTCCAGAGGGAGGCAGTCAAGGAACTTCTTTAACTATATGCAAATATGTGCCATGAACAAAAACAGGTTTAAATCATCTGTAATACCCACAATACTCGAGCAAGCTCCTGTTTAAAACCAGAACGCAATGTGGCAGTTTTGAGTGAATTACAAACACCTTGAGGTCTGTCACAAACTGAACAAGAGCATTTCTGAAGTGCACACAGTAAGGAAACGCCCATCAATCGGTTACCTTGGTCGGTAAGCTTCAGTACCATCTTTGATGGTTGGCAGTGTGACTTTGATAGGGTGACCAGAGGCAGACATGGACTTTTGATGCCGAGGGCGTGTGGACACAGAGGCCACTGCAGAGCCTGCAGAGGATGTGCTGCTTGCAGACATTTCCGTCAGGCTTTTCCATGATAGCCAGGCAGCAGGGATGGACAAATGACAAGGGAAAAGAAAGGTTAGTGTAAAACCCCTTATTAAAAAAAGAGAGAAAATTAGTCATTTCTTCTTTTAGAACTCAGCACTGCTGTTTAATTTAACAGAAGACTGAGTGACCAGGCTGCCTTAGTCAGCTGAAGTAAAGAATACAGAACTCTAAGAAAATTATGTTCATCCATAAATGTATTTTCCATATATGTTAACTTAGGCCTTTTCATTCCTCCTAAGATTAAAGCTTAGACACAGCTTATTCAAAGCAATGAAGAAAGACTACAACGAATACAAGGACGTAAAAAATACTGAAAAAGAAATTCACTAGACTTAAATAGATCGATCAAATAGACTCTCCTTTCCTGAATACCCTTACTTGCAGTTAAAACAAACATCTAAAACATGAAACATTTGGAAATGCTGTCACATTATCACTCGGAAGTGACTGTTTTTTAAAGGACCAATTTGTCCTCCTCTGGACAGTGTCCTCCAGGCACTGCTGGGCTGAGTCAACCCTTTCAAAGTACCATTCCTTCTATCCATACTTTTATCTCTCCCTCCTTAAGCGGCAAGAAAGATGAAAGTAGTGGCAAAACTATTGTGCCATTAGTTTTTAAAACAAAAGTCAAATGAATTCAGGCAAAATGCAGCTTTGCCTCTACAGGCGTAAGTGAAATTGCATCAATAATGTATTAGCAGCTGGAGCCCCACAGCTAAATAATATCTGTAGCAAAGAGGTAAAGATTTCAGATGAGTAATTCGATGACACAAGGCATTCAGCAGCACCAAATCCAAATTCAACTGCAACACAACATCTTGTAGGAAAGGCAAATAATACAACTCAAAAGAAAATTCTTCCTAATTTTTCAGAATATGCTCAAAGAACTGAGCACAATATTCACTGCACTCATTAAAGGAACAGGGATTAAGAATATTTCAATACCATAGAAAAAATCAACTGTAAAATGAAAAACTTTGAAAAAAATTCCTCCTCTTTACAGTGTTTTATGTACTAAGTCTCTTGAAAGAAAAATATCTTTGTCAGATCAGAAAAAATACTGCAATATATATTATACCCCTCTATCTAAAAAACATCTGTAATCTGCTTTTTTTTTCAAAAAAGGATTGTTACTGCCTCTGTTCAACTATACACAAAAAAATTGGGAAAACACTTTTGAAAGCACCCATCCAATAATTTTAAACTAAAATGCTTTAAGGAAGTACAATAAAAAGCAGAAAACTAATTAGGTGTTTAATTAAATAGTTGCCTTTTATGTGTTCCACTGCTCATCATTTTACTGTAAATGAACAACCCCATACTTCTTATTTCCAAAATTTTATACATAATTAAAAAATTCAAACACTATGACAGAAAAAAAAAGAAAACTAGTTTACAAGATGATGCTATTTCGTGCTATTTTTTTTTTCATTTTACAGTAACTGTTGTATTTGAATAGCCTGAAAAGCATCAGAGTAAGTGCTGTTATTTGAATGTAACTTTTAAAAAAATCCAATTTATTGCTCTCCATTAAAGCCAGTCTTTTATTTTTCAGTCAAGTACAGGGGTTAATTAAAACCGGTGATGAACAAAAGATTTTTAAAAAGACTAACTGACACTGTTAAACACAATACTACTAAACAAAACATACTAAACTGAGCTTCATTGTCATCCCACAAATATAAACAAACTGGTTACCATCACTATGAAAATACTATTTAGGCCAAAAATTTGTATTGAAAACAATCAACAAATATTAACCATTTCAGCTTTTTGAGTGGTTAGGGGGGAAATGAAAAAGGATCAGGCTACACTCCCAGAGTAATCCATCTGCAACTCTCCACAGCACAACTGCCCACTAAGCAATTAGTTGTTAACAAAGTTACTTCACCCTGTGTTGGAAGACAACCCTCAGTAATCAATGTGATTCCATAAAAAGAACCAAAGGCCGACTGATGCGTTTGGCTTAAAAATTCATCACAAACAAAGACGCAGCAGTGGAAGATGAAAACGTACACTTGGACTTTATGTCTTTCACACTGTAATTCATAATGGTATTTTGCATAACCTGCTTCTTCTGTGCCTCAGTTCTTGTACCTGAACTAATAAGCAGAGTTGCACAATACCTGTTGTCCTTCCCATTCTGTATTGCAGAATAGCGATCCGAAGAACGTTCACAAACATAAGTGTTCCTCCTTGTCATCCCACTACCAGAAAACACATTATTCTAGAAGAGAATTAAGACTAAAGTTAAATTAAGTACTTTCTGCTGTACACCATGTTGTACAAAAATCTAAGCATTGGAAGAAGCAAATCAAAACAGCGTTTCAGCCACTTATGTATATTGTTAATGCTTTCAAATGTACTAAGTCAATCTGTCAACACAAACCATTTACATCATCAGCTGCTTTTTCCCATAGCTCATTCACCATCTCATTACTGCACCATTGAGAATACACTGAGAGAACACAAGGAAGTTTAATTTTGCTGACACATGCTTTACTAAGTATTATTATGCAATTCCTACATGCTGTGCTCCTGTATTATTTGTCCTTGGGATCAAACAACCTGGGATCCCAGAGAACACACCTATGACTGGCTGAAAGGCCTTCCCGCACAGCAGAGTTTTCCAACAAGGGCTCCAGGTTGTTGCCCCTGCCAAAAAAGCTTTCAAGAGGAAAATGGAAATACAATCAATGTATGTCAGTCAACCCAGAAATTATGATGCAGATAACATGGCAAATACGTCTTGTTGCAAAAATACTGATGGTATTTCTTTCTGTTACTAATTTAAGTTCAGATAGACAGGCTCTCCATCCCTACCAAGCACAGGTCAGCTGCTGAAAGCTTGGCTTCAGTAGGTGACATACAATTCTTGCTTTTTAATACACTACATACTGAATTTGGGGTGGGAGAGGTTGCACTGTGCTAACATTACATTCTGATGCCCGCTGGCAAAAGATTTCAAATACCCTAGACTCAGGTACTGTAGGACATCATGAACTCTGCAAGATTTACTATGTTTAGGTCTTCCATGTCTACAGTTTTTCAGCATTAATATGACCCCACAGAGACCACTTAATAAACCGTTTTAAGGCCAAATTGTAAAGAAGATTAACAACTGCAATAACTGTTTCTGAAATTAAACTCTCCTGAGTTACACAAGTATGGCTGAAGGTGATAAATACGTTTTCAAGAAATTTCACCTTTCTGAACATCATGGTACCCTCAAAGTTACACACAAGTATTTTAAAATTATCCATATTAAATTAGCTTTCTTCACTTTAAATGTTTGAGTTTTAAAGAAAAACATTCACTATCTGTGTAAGCTGCTCAACCTTGAACTACTGTTGTAATATCAGACACCAATATTCCCTAATCACACCCATCACAAAGCCTTTCAAAGTCCCCAGAATAGTAACAGAGCTAAAAATGCACAAATATTGAAGTTGCCATTAGCAAGTAAATCAATTTCTCATTCTTCCTATCAAAGTTACTCCATTTAATTAGCTCTCACAAAGCAGAGAAATGCTTGTGACATATCAGCTTGTACCACACATGAGTGATCAGCTTTGGGGCAACATAGTTTTGGGAATGTTCAGATATGAAATCTAATCTTAGAAGACTCAAAGTTCCAGCATGCAATCCATACAGCCATAATTTCAAAGACTTCTGCCAGGGTGCGAAGACAACAACCCTATTTAAAAAAAATAAATTAAAAAAATTAAAGCATGTGCAGCCTGCAGAACATTAGCAGTTAAATGAACTGCAGCATTTATTTTGCTTTCAGAAAATTCTAATAGAAATGCACATCATCTTTCCAGAATACCCAAGATGGGAGCATGTAGAATCCCAAAGGACAATGAGAATTCCTGCTGCCAGTCTACTGTACTAAAAGATGGCAAGAGTTTTTGTATTTAATAGACCATGTCTCCTAAAGAGCACGAAGTATACTTGAATCTTCAATCATGATTCATGCATATTTTTTCTCCCCACATGAACTCTTGCTCCTAAGTAGCTGCTTAAACACCATGCAGTATTTTTTCACTGTGAATCCTAAACACCACTCCTATTGCACAGGAATTACCAAAAGGCAAAGCAGATGCTTTCACATTAGAAGAGACAGACTCTCCGATTTGGAACAAATGTGTTTGGGGCAGTAATATGACAGCAGTTTCCAGAACTGTGAATATCCTAACAGAAGCATTAAAAAGTTATTAACTTGCTAGTTGAGCCCCTTAATACAACAGCCAGGTTGTAAGTCATATCAGCAGGTACACGCACCAGGGAACAAGTGGGTTGTTCCCTCTCATCTCACTCCATTTCTGAAGTCCAAAATAAAGTGGAACCAAACACCCAAATTTACAGAGAAAATTCATGAGAGATATTATGTAGGAATAATCAGATGAAATCTCTGAATCAGAAGTCCCTTGACTTCCTTGTAGATAGACAAGCATTAGAAACCAGAAAAAGAGCATGCCATATCGGCTCCATTCTTATGTTCTTTCTTTAAATATCCAGTATTTTTCTTGACAGAAACAGAAGCTTGCCCAAGTGCAGACATTCTCATGTTTACTCTTAACGTTAGTGTTAGAAAAAGTAAAGCTGGGGGGAAGGGAAAGGTTTGTTTTAAAAGGCATCTACTGTAGCCTATTTCTGTCTGCCCATAAAAGTTACCAGAAATAGACTTAGTGGCTTATTCAGTACCCATTATGTCTACAGTAATCTTATGCTGCACATTTTGTTTAAATAGGGAAAAATAAATCTAACAAGCCAAAAGCACACCCAACTCACACTGGTAACTGCACTTGACTTCTTTCTTTCTGGACCCACAAGTGGACTTGCAGCCATCTCTCCTTTGGATCCCACTGTAGTGCTGCCGAGTTTGCGTGAGACATCCTTGTCCCAGTCTTCTTTCTGTTCACTTTCCACACTGTTTGCCTGAGACCTTTTTGTGTATGACACAGCAGGAGGAATCGAGGGGCCAACTGCCAAATAAAAATAGAATTAATAAATATCTAAAAATAATCACTGCATTTTTCTTGGCCAAAGTAGTCTAAATATAATTCCCCGAGTCCAAAAAAAGCATTTGAACAACTCTGACAGCAAACTCAACACACAAACCAACCTACTAAATTGAGCTGTGACAGCCTGTGTTCTTTTTACCCACTCTCTCTTCACTACCAATTTGCAGTTCAGAATTCCTTCCCATTTCACATCAATATGTAAAACCTAGAAGAACATTTTAATTCTCATTTTAAATCCATGCAATTTGCACAATATTATGAAAAAAGGAATTAAATTATATTTTTCAATTTTTTTTAATTTTTTTTTTTAGTACTTTTTGCTGCGTACCTTTTCCTCCAAATACTATGAAAGGATATTTTCCCCTAACCGTAGGCCTACTTTGTTTACAAGCATGTTTATACTTGGAAAATATCACAATTTTTTTCCCCTCATCATTCTTTAAAATGTTTTGGGAAAACTCCTCCAAAGGTCAGCAGACTTTTACATTTTTTTGAAATAAAATCACATCAGATAACAAAAATGCAGAAAACAATAATGTAAATTAGGCAGAGAAAAGGGCCAAACATTTTAGAAATATTTATAGCAATTTAACAGCTGAGGAACAAAATCATCTTTCATTTAATGCTTTAAATATGTATTCCTTTTTGCTAGAAGCATTTTCACCTGAAAACCATTTCCTGAATACTTGGTAAAATCGTTGTCTCTTGGAAGGAAACAATTTGGCCCCACATTCAAATGTAATGATAATTGGTTTGCTGCCCTTGGGGTTATCCAGAGCAACAGCTGCCATTAGTTCCTAAACAAAAAACACCCTCACTGTCTCATTTAATGAGTCAATCAAGTAACAAGTCCGAAGAATTAAATCTGAGAGTTGCCTGGTTCCAGATTTACCATGGAAATCTTCATACAGAGACACATCATGATGAGCTACCCAACAAATGCACCGAGTGGGGGCACTGCCAGGCTCACAAACCCCTGCCCATTCCCACTAAGCTGTGTCTGGAACTCCACTTGTAGGAAGGTTGTACCCACCGTGGTCGCTGAACCGCCGCTGTTTCTGGTTGGTGGAGATGCTCCGCTGGACCTTCAGGTGGGCGGGCGACTGCACCGAGCTGTTGTTGAGGTCGCTGCTGGGACGAGACCTTTGACCCAAGTTGCTGCTGGACAAGGAATCACCTACTTCAAACTACAAGGAAAACAGGTTTGCAAAGCATAAATGAAATTCAACGCTACTGATACTTTTACAGCATTACAAAGCAAAAAGTTTCAATCAAAGGTGCTTTTATTAAATTTAACATTGTATCCAGAGTTGAATATTCTTCAAGATTAATTTTATCACTTCATCTGTGTTTAATGTGCTTTAAAAATACACAGCTAAAGCTACGTAGTTAATGAATGCACAAAACAAAATTAGAAAAATCTTGACAGAAACAAATACGGTGCTATTTTAAAACCAAAGTGACAGAATGGCTTTCCCTGCCTTTTTAAATTTTAGTTCAAAGCCTAAGAGCATTCATAGCTCCAGAACAATTTTAAAATGCATTGGACTGAGTCAGAAGGACTAAAAAAGCAAGTACTGACTAAAGGATTCTTTATGGGTTTCCAAACATCTTTATAAGGTCTGTAACTCAGCCACTGATTTGTTCATATTTAAGAAGCATAAGTTCTAAGTGAGAGCAGAGGAAAAGACAAATACCCTCTTCCAAGCAATTTGAGCCAAAAAGATTTTAGACAGATTCCCTCCATGCTCTGCCATCACAAGGGAATTCTGGCTCAGAGATGTGAGAAAATGCACTCAAGGATGCACATATCAGATCTACACTTTCTTGGAATTGAAGGAAGGCCAACGAAGCAGCAGGGAAAAAAAAAAAAAAATCTTTCGACAAGAAAGCCTTAGTCTCTATTTTCTTGAAAAATCTGTGTGGTCCCAAAAGATGTACAGATCCTTCTAGCTCCAAAATGAACACGAGATTTTCTGCCACAAATTTATTAATGACTACAATGAAATAACTTATTGAATACTTCAGTATACTATAAAACAGTATATGAGTGAGAAAGGATGAGCACATTTCTGAGAAATAAAGGATGCCACATCTGAGTAGCCAGAAAAAGAATTGCTATTAACTATTTCAGATTTTAAGTGAAAACACACATGACAAGATGAAAACTCAGCGCTTAGAAGTCACAGCACTTCAGATTAACAGCCAGCTTTTAAAAAAATCAATTCAACACATTTACAAGCAAGCATGAACATACTGGAGATTTCATTTATTTCTTCATATTGAAACAAACAAAATATCCTCTTGGATATGAAAAGGGAAAGACATTCATAAGTGATCAATCACAATTTTAAAAAGAAAGTTACAAAATAATTAGTAAAAACATCATTCAACCCAGCAACATATAAAGGCCAAACCAGAAAATGTGAACAGCACTTACTTCAGGTGGTTTTCTACCTAGAAGCAGGTATGTAGCCATGACTTCATCATACTTTTGGTTTACCAAAGATTCATGGATTTCTTCTCTTGAAAAGCCCATTGTGACCATAATGTCTAAAAGTAAAAAGAGCCAGATATATAAGCAGAATAAGTGTTTGGGTTTACTGACAACTTAAGAACAGTGAAAACAGAAAAACAGCCTTATAATTTACAAATAATTAAGATTCAACTCAACACACTGAAGTTTTTTTGCTGTGCAAAGATAAAAAAACGCTACAAACTCCTCTCTTTCATTGTTATTTTCATCTTGAAAACTCCTAACTATATTACACAACTCTTAACTAATTTATACTATATTCAATATTATTCAACAACAAATAAAGCACAGGCAGATAGAAACTATGAACAGCTACTGGGCCAAAACAGCAACTCTAACTGCAGCAGGCAAGAACTGCCTCATAACAAAATCTGTCTCTCCTTCGGTCTGTTAAATTCTGTAGTCTTATTTGTCTTTTACTTTGCTTGTAGATTGATGTCAGCTCAGTGAAGTCACAACAGTAGTTATAAGGAGGCCATTTTAAGGGAATTTCTCATTTAAATGAAAAGAATGCATTTTACTTGTGTGATGAGATTGTAGGTCAAATTCGTAAGAGTTTTTAGCTTGCCTTCCAAGATAAAACTGCCTGTGTGCACCAGATGCAATATCTTTCTGAAAGTCTTACCTATTCTTTTGGTGTCATTGAAATCTGGTTCAGGCTCGGTATATGGCTTTAGTTCTTCTTCTTCATGGCCAACATTCATCCACCGATCCTTCATGATTTGCTAAGAACAGAAAAGAGCTTTAGGCCAACTTGCTCTTTACCACACCCCATGAAACTTGTGTTAGCTTGTCTGCTGAAAAGTAATTTAAAATTCATCATAATCTGAATGTTGCCCTTTCCCTCATACCTTTTCTCCTCACATCTTATTTTTCTTTTATGGTTCACATCCTTATGTTCCCATAAGTTCATTCCTCCTATTTACCATTCCCTATACAATCACCCTGCCTAAAATATCAGAAAAACCACTTTAAACCAGAATCTTTCATTTCGTACCCTTCACTTCCACTGTCTCCTTAATCTCATTTTGCCCAGTGACTGACACTCATGTGCTCTTGGTTAACACCCTAAGATGCTAATGCAATTCCAGTTCTATGACAATAAAGAGCTCCTTTAAATAATAGCAAAGAACATGTTTAGAAGCTAAGGAATAATTCAGGAATGTGCTGATGCTTCCTACAATCATTAGTTTCAAGATCACGATGCCAACTGGTCATTTTTTCCTATGGATCTTCTCACTGCACTTGACCTAAATATGTTTCCAAGTTTGGCTGGAGAGAGAAAGGCCTCTTAACTCTCTCTATGCCATGCAGTTATTTACTTCAAAAATTTCTCCTGCCTTCTTTGGAAAATTTCCTTCTGTTGTGGCCTGGATCTTTTTGTAGGCCTTCAAAATTGATTGTCTGGAATCCCTAATCATCGCAATTCTTCCTTAAGGGCATATTCATCTCTAAACAGCTAAAATCATTTTCCCTCCTACAGCAACAGGCACACATGTCTCTTCAGGGACAGATGCTAATACTGCTCACTACATGGACACAAGAATAAAACCAGTGCCAGCAAATCAAGTTTCCCACAGGCTCCAAATATGCCTTGCAAACAACAAATTAAGTTATTTCTCACCAAGAGCCAAAGGCTCAATTTTCCATTGATACAACCAAATTCTTTGTGTGTAGGGCTGCTGCCAAATTACAGACCCCAATAGCTGTAACCCTTACAAGGACAATACAGAACTTTGTGCCAATTAACATTTTGCTGACAATAACACTTAGATATTTGTTCTATCATGTAATTGATTTCTTGGCTTTTGAGGGCTTTTATGTTCCCTCCAAAAAGGGAAGGATTGTGAACACATACTGCTATACTGCATTTCTGACACACAGAACATGAGCCTAACTTGACAATAAACCTGGGTTATGGATTTGTAGCTTTGCAGGAACAGGAGAGCCTCCCCAAAGAGTACTATGCCGTCCTACAACCACAATTTTCTAAAGATACTGTTAAATAAGTATGAAGTTTAAGCATGATGAAGTGGATGACAGAAGTGACTTCTCAAATTCTACCTCCCTTTCTTGATCCTTCTTGAATAAACAGGCAAGCCTGAAAATTCCCACTTACAGTTTTTCATATCTCTTCAGTAGGTGGATCTAGAGTTCAATGTAACCCGCTCTCTGTTTCCATCTGTTAAATATCTACATTTCTGCTGGCTTCTGTCTTTTAAATACGTGATCTCAGAGGCACACTGAGTTATTGTACAACTCTTAAACAGGCTCTTACAATCAAGCATTTTGAAGCGACACAAACAATCCAATTCCAGGATCAATACTACATTTGTGTAAGTTCTGCTGGGCTTTCAGTCAGCTGATTAAAGAGCAGCAGCCTTGGTCTGAATATTTAGAAATCTGACCCAAACTGTAGTACTTAAACATAAACCCAAACTAAATTTCAACCAGCTAGATATTACTGACGAGTTTTTCCTCAATTTTCAGAAAAACTAATAAAAATCTGATCTGGCTCAAGTCCTCTCTGTGTCAAAATCACTTTGCTTTATTACACTCTGTAATTATAAATCTGCCTTGGAGGAATTTCAGAGCAACACTATGCAAAAAAATTAAAGACTGGTGGAGAGGGAAAGAGGAATTTGTTGAAATCCTGACAGTTAAGATATTTTCTGACAGTACATTTTCCTCACCTCTTCCTGAGAAGATTTACTGATTTATATCAACATTATCTTGTTTCTAAAATGTTTCTTCTCAGCTGCAACAATGAAAAAGTCTAGAGGAACCATTTTAATAAAGATTTGCCTGGTCCTTACCAGAGGACAAGTGCTAAGCCTAACCCATACAGTGTCAATCCTGTGTGGAACTCAGCTTTGATGCTGACGTCACTGACAAACATCTTTTTGGATGGTCGGCCAAAAACACGCATGGGAACTGAGAAGATGTATGGCTGGGACTGAGCAAATAATCAAAAGGCAAAGCACAAGAAAATCCTCCCCACCTAAGATGACATCGTCTTTCTACTTTTAGAAGCTTCCAACAAATTTATACTTTCATTCTAAACACGTATTTTTAGAAGTGTTCAGACAGATTTCTCTCCAAACCACATACCACACTTTTTAGTTCAGCAAATGTAACCTCAGGAATATTTCTTAAAAAAAAAAAAAAAAAAAAAAGTTGTGATGCCTCTCTCTCTCTCTCCCCCTCAGGTTAGCATATTGATCAATGTCTGTTATCAGTGTTTTTGGATGGCTCAAGACCATTGGTCACACGTAACATTTACTTGCTCCCTTCCACACCATCTGACCACCTTGGCCTTTCAGTGAGGCTGCTAGCCAACACCTCTCTCCAGGGACAGGAAAGAATTTTACAAGAGCTGGATAACATTACAATGCCTAGAATGAAAGTGAAATTAGATTTGAAGAGAAACTACTGAAAATCTGCAGGAAAATTCAATAAAAGAACATCTACTTCCCTAAAACCTAAACATGACACAGGTAAACAGTGATCTTTGAGGTGACTACACTCTTACCATTATGTCCTTCAGACATAAATTAGTAATCAGAACATAATGAGCACGTATCAGTAAAGCAGTAACCATCATTCACTATTCTCTTCAGCACAGACTTTATTCAGCTTAAAACTATTTATAAAAAGCCATAAACCAGCATCAGCTTGGACTGAGTTGCATGCAGACAGAGCTCAGTGAGTGCATGCTCCCTTGCCCAGGTAGCCTCCATGCCAGGAAGCATAAGTCACGCCACTACTAACAAAAAGCTGCTTAAATGGGATTTATTCTCTGGAACACATCCACTGCTGCACAAGTATGTGTAGAAAGATGAAACAAAAGTCACTAGTGATTAACTCATGCAAATACCATTTTAAAAGTATTCTATTTATCTTCTGCTCTACTTTCATTGCTATGGTAAGTAGATGTTATTTAAAAAAATCCCTTCCTGCTAAAGAATCCACACAATAGAACCAGGCAGCTTTTAAAGTGAACTCTACACCAATTATTTGTTAAATATCAGCTATGCAGCAAGTACTATCAAAAACATCAATCTTGAACAAAACAGCCCCTTAAAAAACACTAACCCCTTTAGACACCTTACAAGTTGTGCACAGATATTTTCCATATCCCATGAAAAGAAAACCTAATTTACTAACAACAACAATCATAACCCATTAGAAATTCCCAAATCAGATTTTACCTGAGGGACGCAGCAGGAATTTTTACATATATAAATTTTGCAGCTATTCAGAAACAAAGCTACCAGAAGAGGGAGAAGTAAGGCTTGAACAGTAATAACTAGCCATTATTAGCTTATCATTCACTGAGTTCTTAGTGTTTACATGTATTATGACACTAAAACAAACAAAAACCTACTAACATCCATCAGCTAGTTATTCTTCTTGTACCTATCCTTTTTAAGAAGTTATGAAAATGGTCAGTCGAAAAAGCTTATGGTACTGCCTGCTGCTGGTCTTGTTTTTCTGAAAAACCCCAGGAAGATATTTACAATCTTGTCCCATTTTCCACAGATTTTGAACTAGCTCCATTATCTGACTGAAACATGTGGGAACAGTTTGCACTTTGAAATGCTCTTAATTTACTCGTTAGTCAGCTGTAATTAAGGTTAGATTTTCATTGATTAACACTTTCTATTTTCAAGCTGCAGTGTGTTTCTGGGACATTTCCTCTTTTTTTTTTCCACAAGACTTTTGGGCCCTTAAAACAGGAAGAAAGTATCTATCCTGAAAAATTAAGAATTCTCAAGCAACAGTCGTATTTTATTCTTTCTTAATTTGAACCTCCTTTTTTCCAAGACAAAATGACTTACTTCCAAGCTGCCTCGTTTTATTGGATTCAGTACTAGTAGCTTCTTCAGTAGATTTTCACAGTCTGTGGACATATAGAATGGAATGCGGTACTTCCCCCTCAGCACTCGCTCCCTCAGCTCCTGTAAAATTAAGAGTTTTAAAAGATGAGCTCCTGATGCCACAGAAGATCTAAAGCCAACAGAAGCCAAGCTTTCCTGTCGTGACCGTACCTTTAGATTCTGACCGTCGAACGGCAGCGATCCGCTCACTAGCGTGTACAAAATCACCCCAAGGCTCCACACGTCCACTTCGGGGCCATCGTATTTCTTTCCTTGGAAAAGCTCAGGAGCGGCGTAAGGCGGGCTGCCACAAAACGTGTCCAGTTTATTACCAACCGTGAACTCGTTACTAAACCCAAAGTCTGCAATTTTAATGTTCATATCTGAATCAAGTAGAAGGTTTTCTGCCTAAGAGGAAAACAAAAGAGGAAGAGGACAATTTTGATATCAAAGTATAAATATATATATAGTACAATATATAATTTATCAATAAATACAGAAATGTCTTTTCCTAAAACGGTTCACCATCTGCCTCTTTCCCGCAGAATAAAAGAAACTAATCCCCCCACGTACGTTACAAGGACTGAAAATCAGCAATGTTTACTCAAGAAAATATAATTATTAAAAGCAGCTAAACTTAAAAGTCAGCTAGTGAATCAACTACAAACGTTTTATTTTCTGGAAGAAATAATTTAGTTCAGCTTTGGAGTGAAGTATCTAGACATCTCAGAACAGCAGTTGAAGCTTTTGACAGCTTCCTGCCAATTTCTGATGCCAAGGAGAGTAAAACTAATCCTAGACATCATCTACCATTACAGCAGTGTAAATGTTAGAAGGAACTTAAGACTTAAGAATATACCTTCTGCTTCTAAGATGAAACACTTCCAGCTACATGCTGTACCTTAGCATTCTGTGCCAAAAAATCCTCTCCCTTTTATTATTAGTGTTTGCTTCAGCACCAGTAACACCAAGGTGTCAGCGCTCAAGTATTTAAGTCTTTTCACATAGAATGCATTCTATATATCTAAGACAAATGCCTGTGCAACAATCATGTGAATGCTGTGTATATGTGAACATATACACAGATTCAAGTGTACAGGTATCTGGAGAGTCAGTAAACAGTATTTTATATTTATATTTAGTATAAATATTTATATTTATATTTAGTATCACAGGTAGGTAAGAAGATTAAATGGGTTAAGTTACAGAAATACTAATAAATTATTGGGGGAATAAAGTGATTTCTCAAAATGTCAGGATGCTGTGCACAGAGTACAGCAGAACTGGGTAATGTTTATTTATCTAAGTGGGTCCCAGCTCCTTATTTGCATGTCAGCAACACAAGCCGGCACCAAGCAATGCAGGAATCCTAATTTTTCAACAGAAGGCCAGATACAAACCAGAGTAGAGGGTTCACCTTATTGCCAAACAACAGTTTTACAGCAAAGAGATGTATCTCATCAGATGCTGTGCTCAGAAGTGAGCCCAAAAAATATAAAAATGTTTCAGCTCACAATCATAAAAGCAGCAATCTAATTGTCAGCTGATTTGATTAAAAGGGTAAACATGATTTTACCTGGGTTTGTTTGAGTTTTTTTTTAATAATTTTGCTTATACTCAGTGAACAGAAGAGGAGACAATTAGCTACCACTATATCAAGCCAATAGCTGCACAACAGAATTTAGCCTTATCAGGAGTAAAATACAGCCCATTTTTACAAACTCCATCCTGGAAAATGTTTTATTTTTCCACTTCATGACCTGTAATCCCAGCTGGTTCCAGCTGATGTGCCTGCAGACAGACTCACAGAGCTGTTTTCCAGATCTGACAGCCTTCTACACTACTTCACAAAGACTTCATTTTCCTTGTGGTGAAAACAGCACTGTCAGTGCAGCTGCTCTGTGATTACAATAGTCCTTCCAGTTCAACAGCACTCTGCTACCCAAGTGCCCCACACTTTCAGGTTCCTTACTTCAACCAAAACCACCAAGAGATGCTTTTAATATGCCAAATAGAAAGATGATGCTCTTGTTGATTACATGGTCAGACCAAAAAGCATGAACTAAAAGATAAGTTCTGTGCATCACAGGTTGAGCAAAGCTGGAATTGCTTACAGCCCTTTCTACACAAGTTGTTTATAACTATAAAGTAAAAAAGAGACAGTTTTTCTACCAGAATAGCCTGGACAAAATTGCATATTTTCTTACACATCTCTCCAGTTTATTCTGAAATAGCTTGTAAATAATAGAGTTTACCCTGTTATTAAAACCAAAAAGTCATATCAAAAATATCCAAAGTGGTGCTAGACCTCTGCCTTGCTGTGCTGCAACATCAATTGCTCAACGTGCTGACACCATGGAAAGTCAACAGAAGCAGATGAGAATGCAGACACCACTTTAAAGTTACTTTTTCCCTCTCTGCAGCTCCATGAGAAAAATTTTAAACAAGACAGAGATGTCATATCACTTGGAAAGCAGAGATGAAGCAAGAACACCTCCTCAAAGCCACACATTCAGCCTTTTTTCCTTTGGAAAATTTATTTCTCATCAGCTAGGCTGACTGGCTCTCAATCACACTTTACTCTGAACTTTTCAAATGAGTCTAGCATAACTCCATAGCCAAGAGAAGATAGGAAAAAAATCAAACAAAAGTTATTTTGGAACCTGCCTGGCTGTCTTGCAAATAGGAAGGAGATCAGCAGCAGACTCCTCGTGGCAAGTGAATGCTGCAAAGCTGTTTTGCATAAGCTTGAGAGCACGGCCTATGAGCAGTGTGTGTGCTATGGAAGTAAGAAATGGAAGAGAGGTGGAGGCTCTAAGGGGCTCTGGGAGAAAGAGCAAGATGCAGGATGCTGAGTAACTGCAGGGGTTAATGCAGCAAGATTCAGTCACATCGCTGGGCTGAAGGAGCCAGAGGAGGTGTTTGCCCCCCTACTCCCAGTGGAGTGTGGGACTAAGAGAACCAGTGAAGGGCTTGTCCTGGCTGGCCAAGAGGCCCCTGGGTGCAGCCTTCTGCAAAGCACAACAGCAGTGGCTGCAGAGTAAGCTCCAGGGAGCTTGACAAAACACTCACAGGCTCCAAACTGTCAGGCAAGATACAGAGGAATTTTTTTAATCAAGATTTCAGTGAGATCCAACCCTTTTCCTTCCTTGCATTCTGACCTCAGAGTGCTGGCCAGTCACCTCCACCATCAGATGACAACACTCCTGGGGCAGGGACAACTCAGCAGAAAAGGATGTATTTATTATCCATCCTCGTGTGCACATGCCGGAGCCGGCAGATTGACAGGTACCAGGGAACAGATTTGTAAGAGTGAGGTTGAAAGAATGCTGCAGTGCATTATAAGATAAAGCAAAAGATACTGGTGAAAACAAAACTCTCAGGAATTGTTCAACCTCAGCCTTTCACAAGTAATCAGAGACATTAGTAAGAAAGAACCTACACCAGTATTTTCTTTGTACATGTTCAAATACATCAAAGCAAAAGCGCAAGACAGCTTTTAAGTGGGTGAGGATGATGTCCAAGTCCCATGATACCTAAACTTGGCATGAAGACAACTTCAGGCAAGGCTTAGGTTGTACTTGCATTTGCTGAACTCTTAATAATGGCCTGGTGGTTTACACAGATAGATTACTAGAAAGGATATTAAAAAAAAAAAAAAAAAAAAAATCAACTAATTTCTCTTTACCCTTAATTGATTTTTCCTGCCCAAATTAAAGGATATAAACCAGAAATTCAAATGGATTAAAAACCTGCACATATTTCTTATAAATCACTAAGGAAAGGCTGTTTTATATATCCTTGCAATATACTTTAACTGATATTATTTTAAATAAGTAGTGATGGCTGGTATCAATTGATCTTCTGCAGCTTCACTGTGTAGATACCAGCGTGACAGCAGGTATAATTCTTTGGAAAGCATGTCTTTTTCTTAAAGCCAAAACTGGAATGAAAGTGACACATGTTCTATTCTTGTCTCTCCCCTGTTCCAAGAGGCAAGCTACATTATTTTTGTGCTTCAGGAAAACTGAGAATAAAATACAAGTGATACTTCCCTCATTCACATGTTTGAGGAATTCACAGGCAGTGGCAAGGACTAATACACAGAATGAAATTAGGTCTGTATGATAGGCAGCAAAAGGTAAAATAAGTAACAACCTACCTTAAGATCACGATGAACTATGCATTTTTGGTGACAATACTGTACAGCAGATACAATCTGAAACACCAAGATGACCAGTGAAATACTTTATTTCAACTTCACTATAAGTTTTTGTGTATAATTCAGTAATTTTGTTTCCTGATATGTTTCAATAGAACGTAAGAGATCAATAAAGCGTTTATCTTAAAAAATGTTAATCTAAGTTCCTTTCATCAAAGCTTAAATACTAAAACTAGAAAGTCCCTATAAGCAGCTCATTTTCCTACTAAAAAGAAATTTAATGCATACCACTCAAGATAGTTGGAGAAACATATTTTTAAATGCAAATCACCCAATAGCAATAACTATTCAAAGGAAATTAATCTACCCTTCCAACCAGTAGCCAGATACATCATCTCAGATTTTATCTTCTAAAATATCAACTGTGTATCTTTGCAATTCATCCCTAGAACAATTCATTCAACACTTCCATATCTTCCACATATGCAACAAAAACCAAGTCTGAAACAGCAAGCAAAGAGTAGTTTCTTTAAATGTTAAATATATAACTAAATTCTGAAAACCACCAAACTTGGTATATTTATCTGATTAAAGCTTTTCTGAAACAATCACTAAAACCAGGGTAAGAAATGGATTAAAATGAGAAAATCTGTAACAAGAATATGAAAGCCTATTACAGAATAGCCTTCATACAAAACAAAGTGACATGACATAGGAGTACCTGTCATCATAGAAACATCTCTAGATAGAACAGCTGTAAAATTCTAAAATACTCAGAAAAGGATTGACACCTCAAGTGAGTCACAATTTTAAAAAGTGACCCTTAGAAACACTGACTACTAGAAAATGTAAAACAATTTTACTATTTTTAGACAGTACGTAAGAAGCAGGTATTTTTCTCTTTTGGGATTTTTTTTTTTCCCCACTGCAGCTTTAATAAACCTCATCAAAACAATTTTTTGTCAAGTAAAAGAAGTTTGCTCATGCTCACGTCTATCTGAAAACAACACAAATAGAAACAACAAAAGAAGAATGAACACAGTAATTTCATACCTGCCTGAATTTTGAACGAGCCTCTTTCTCTTTCATTCTTCCGTGTGCAACTAGGTAGTCAAACACCTCTCCTGATCATGACAAGGACAAAACATCAGTGTTAATTTTTTTTTACATTTTTATCATGCACAATCAAAACCCACCCCATGTTGCTCCCCTTCTTAAAGGGAAAGGAGATAAAAGCAGGCAAGAAAAATTCCTTTTGACTTTTCGCATTGGATTTCATTCAGACAAATAATAACTAAGAAGTAAAAACGGAACCCTTCATACTAAGGCTTCTTCAATTTTTGAAATAAATTTACTTAACCACTGTGAAACAAACAGAATCAATAATGAAAAATATTCATATCGTGTGTAAGACACATTGGGAATCAGGCAACTCATGCACCAGATTTGTTTTGCACATCTCTAGTGGCTTCACTTAACGTTATTTATATTATTTCTGTTTATTCCTTCTTGTTCTTTTCTGAATAAAGCTGCTCAAATGCCTTTCAGATCCTCATCTTTGCACTGTCTGACAGCAGCCTTTCCTGGCTGGTCACTGGCGCTGTGCTGGATTCTCTTCCCACATTCAAACATTTCCCATTCAGATGCTAAGCAGCTTCTCAAGCAGGCACTCGCCATCCCTCTCACTATGAGCCTGCTGGTTCCCCTTCCTGTGTTACCGATTCCCATCCACGGATCTGCCTCTTCAAGTGCTTTGGCACACATTCGCAAGATAAAATGAGGCACCATGCTCGCCTAAATATAGCGGGTAAATACCAGTGGAGAGTTCTTGCCAGAATCTGTGCCAGATTATCTCTTGATAGTGCAGCATGAACCTCAGAATGGGAACTACCCTCAAGCATAAACCTAAGAGGTGACTTAACAGAATCAAGAAATCCTGCCCTGGGAGCTTGGCTGAGGCTCTGAAGGCCAGATTGGAATAACCCATTAAATCCTTAAGGCTTTTCTACACATGTAACTGGCATTTCAGTTTATCCTTAATGTACATTTCAGAGTCCACTTACCCCCACTGGCATATTCCATTACCAAATACAACGTCTTTTCAGTCTCAATAACTTCAAATAATTTTACTGCAAGAAAAATGAATGAGAGAGAGATTGCAGCCAGGAGTAAAAGCAAAGCACAAACAAACCATTATACTCACAGAATGAGTATAATTTATGGCTGGTGATAACACTAAATCGTATAGAAACTTTATATCCTTTAGGTTAGCATTTTTTGAAAGGGAAAAAGACCAAAAATTAATTTCTAAACCACAGTTGATAATAAAGCATATTAATTCACAATTTATTCAGAAGTTTATGCACACTGTACAAATGAGTTCATGCTGAAATTAGTGCTTAATTTGACACAGACTTTATTTAAGATCATACAAACCTCCCGTTTTGCTAGCAAACTGCTGACAGTCAGAAATCTGAGATTCTGACCAACTAAAAAGCCAAGTAGATACCAGAAATGTTAAGTCTGACTTTCCTCAGATTGCAATATGACCACTCATTTAAAACAAACACACCCCCACCACCGCCCCCAAGAAAACAGAAACCAGAAGCTATGAACGCTGAAAAAGCAACAAACAATTCAAGGGATGAGAAGGGAGTGCCTAGCACGTAATAACTTGTACACCTCGTCCATACCTTGTATGCAACAAGCCCTCTGGCCAATTCAGGACCATTAACTGTCTCTGGAACAAGACTGTCCAGCCCTCCTCAGCCAGAAGAATTGTCATCACAAAGTAGGGCCCTGAAGCTGTGGGGTAGGTGAAAGAACTAAAGCAGAAAGGGAAAATTACATACTTGGTAATTCTAATTTTCTGGAAATATCAGTCAGCAGGAATCTTTCCTACACTGAACTAATGGAGTTCTGCTACTCTCACCTAAGAAGCTCATGCTTTTGGGTTTCAAGAATAATTTCAATAGAAGAGGGGAGTTGTTGGGAGTACTTGATTGACTGGAGAGCTCCTATCTCCTACTCTGTGTAAGGCTTTCCTGGACTGACAAGTCTACCTCCTCTGAACAAAATTCTTGATGCAGAGTCAATAAAGGAGGTGAGAAAATGAAGACTGGATGCTTACTGTCCTATTAGCTCCAAGAAAAGTTTAACAGCAAAACATTCAAATACAGCCAAACAGAGTAAAATGTAAGCAGCGTGAAAGAAAATAAGTCTGCAGAAACGCAGGGCTCCTACCAATATTGGGATGATTCAGAATCTTCATTATTCGTACTTCTCGAAACAACTGTCAAGGAAGCAGGACAATTTCCTTAGAATGTGTTTATTAGAGAAAAATTATACAAAATATGCAATTTTAAATGTCAAAAAGGAGACAGAAAGGCCACAGAAAGTAGCATTAGCATAACATATATATAAATATAGTGCAGTGAACTCCAGAAAACATAATCTACATCTTATACATTACATAAACATAACCACTACAAATAACTACGTACCAAAACCAGACTAATTTTTAAGCTTTATGCCAACAGACACACTAAGTTGCACAGCCCTTTCTGGAGTTTCACCCTGACCAAACCCCACAGACTATTCACACAAGTATTCACTCTCTCTTTCTCTGACTTCTTTGGTGACTGGCAAGCTCAGCCAAGTACCCTGAACACACTGAACTGCAGGTGCAAGTACAAGGTGCAGCACTAGAGAAAAGTCACACACAGATGTTCAGATGGAATCAGATACCAGGAATTCTGATATCCTCCAAGCCCTGCTCACCACAGAGGTGAAGCAGGCAAGTTTGCTTTTCCCACAATTACCAAATTTTACATTGGTCACAAGCAGCAGCAATGACCCCTCACTCCCCCAGCAAGTCCTGAAGATTTATAATTGCTGAAAATCTGCTTTATGATACTGAATCACATAATTATAAACAACTGGACAAACTTAAAACCCTTAGTATATATACTTCACACAGATTTAAAAAAAAATAAACAAAAAAAACAGAAACAAGAGATTGTTGCTCTTAAATTTCTACATTCATGGTTTTATTAATTAGCAGTGCATCAAGACTAACGTAGGGGCTCAAAGGAAAGAAGGCAAATGAAAGAAATCAAACCTGCCTATGCAGTTTGGAGCTGTGTACTTGAGGCTGGCAATACTGATAGGCTTGCACTGTTTAACTGAACAGCATAGCCCCCATTTACTGCGCTGCACACTCTTTGGTACCTTATTGGGCTAACGGAGGAAGCTGAAGTAAGTGAAGAAATGCTCACTCTTCAGTGTAATGCTTAGACATTTTGGAAACATCTTAGCACTACAGTCCTCCTTAGAGAGAAACTGGGCTCAACACATTAACTGTGTTGTTGCTGTTTTGATTCTCCGATATCTCAGAGACCCCCCATTTTCAAAATTAGTCCCATCTGATCAGATGCAACCCTTGCAAAAGGGTACAGTGATGCAAGCCAGAGACTGAAAAGCTCCCCAAAGAGTAGCATTTTAATGTATTTTATGTTTCTAAAATTCTGCATTTATCCTACAAGTTAAGGTTACAGAGCAACATCTAATTGAAAATCAGATTTTGATGAGGTACAATTACTGCAGCTCAAGTAACAATATTACACTTATACTTGCATTATTTATTTCACGCAAGTTACTATGCACTTGCCTTATAACTCCCATAAAAACAATTTCAGAGGGAAGCAAAGACTACAAAAGCATCTCTCTGAGCAAATATGAACAGATGCAGTTTACAAACAAGGGTATGTAACATTATGCACCAGAATTAACTTCAGCAAGTATCTTTTCCCCATAAAACAAGTCATTGTTAAGAAAAAACATCACACCAGGATGTTCTTTGCGAATTTATTGTTTTTCTAAGTATTGGCATTTGTTGCACAAGAATAAATTTCTCAGCTAAATCAATATAAACTAATCAGAAGCTAACTAATCTAATCCAATAGATAGTATAGCATCAGAAGAGCTTCTAAGCAGGTATGTGGAAAATCAGTTCCTCACAAAAATTAGAAAGCTATTTCATGACTTGAAACTATTAATGCTGGTATAAGACGTACAGTAATGAACACATACCTTCAGAAACACAATTAAAATGACACTTCTACAGAAAATAATTTCAACCCTCACAATTTTACATTTAATACAAAGCACGTAGGCATTGACAAAAAAAACCCAATAAGATGTGCATTAGTCTATTCAATATTCTCACAAGATTTACAAGCTTACTAATTGGTTTAAGATTCAAATTGATTTTACAGTGACATGAGATTTTGTTCCACAAGTATTTCTGAATAAAAGCCTTAACAGTATTTGAGGACATTATTTTACATTGCAACTCTGCATTCCATGAAGCACTACTCTGAGACAAATCCCCCCCCATGCTTTTCCCATGCAGAAGCATGTTGGTCATTAACACTTGCAATGCCAATAACCATGTATTTAAAAATATAAACACCCTTAAACAATGGCCACTACACCCCTCAATAACACTCAGGATACATCTCTTCTTTTGCATATAGAAGAATTTAAGCAAAAAGACCATAGTTATTTCCTACAAAGCCAAGTTTGTTACATTTATAAAAATCTGGACAGAACACTGATATTTGTTCTTCTCTGAGGACAAGGCAACCTGCTGCAAAATTATCATCTTTTTACTGACAGAAAATAGCATTTTCAGAATTCAGACACACCTGTATTTTCCTGAGCAGCACTGTCCTTCTCTCTCAGAAGGTGTAAGTGCCCCCTGACTTCTCTCTCCTCATCCTACCACATATTTATAGGACCACTTTTCATTCTTAAGAAGTGCCACCATTCAAAAAAAGCTCTTGAACAAGCATCTCCTTGTTGGAAAGGTGCTGTAGCCTCAAAAGCTTCACTTACAGAAAGAGACAGCCAGCACTGTACTTAGTTCCTAAAATCAGTAGATAGGAAAAAGCTACAAGACTTGAAAAATTGCTTCCCATGCTTCCAGCTTAATTTTCCAAGGCACAAACTGCAGAAAGCAAAGATTTTCCACACCATTAATAACATTTCTCCTTGCTGTCAGATTGATAACT
This sequence comes from Hirundo rustica, assembly GCF_015227805.2. Taxonomy (NCBI): domain Eukaryota; kingdom Metazoa; phylum Chordata; class Aves; order Passeriformes; family Hirundinidae; genus Hirundo; species Hirundo rustica. The sequence goes on from NC_053452.1 coordinate 19,895,406, forward strand.
ATGTTTAAGATTTACTGTTTTAAGTTACTACAATCAAACCAAAACTATTCCGTTAACCAAGGCTTTGTCTTGCTTTGGAAAACATGCTTGAAAGCTACTCTACTTTCTAAACAGTTACTGAGAAGGGATGAGGCAAAAGAAGCACAGCTCTCAATAGGTAACATATTGAAATTGTTTCAAATCTTCCACACTACTTCACTCCTGTTCTGCTTTTCTCCACAACAGAAGGAACTTAAGTTAGAGGCTCCAAACATGTTTGAAGAATAAAAAGCTTGCTGACCCCTAAAAGGGGCATATCTGAAATACCATTTCCTAATTAAACCTATTAATGAAATAAAAGCACCTTCTGCTCCACTAGCAGTTCGCAGAAGAGCAACAGAATGCTGTTTCAGAAACATCCCCGGTGAAGCCAGTAGGAGACAAAATTTTCAATGCAGCAGATATGCAAAAAACAGACCCGCTATTTTGATACAAATCTGTGTTATGACAAAACCCAAATGCTTACATTTGGGAACACATTACAATAGTGACAGTGGAAAAAGCTAGGTCAGTACAGTATGTTACTATCAAGACTGCAAGTCAACAATAAGCCAGCTCTGTTCTAAACAGATGCCCACTGAGTACAGTGGTAACCATATACTGGATAAACTGAAAACAAAATCAAAAGGCAGGACCCTTCATTCAACATGGGTTTTCTATTTAAAGAGGTAGAGGTGCTGGAGTAAGAAATATAATGTAAGTTAGGACTACCACATTGCATGGATAAGAAAGCAAAACCTAAAATTCACAAGGTCAGCTTACTCAAGCCATCAAATGTTAGGCTATGACACAAGCTAAAACATAGTCTGAAGTCTGCCTGAAGTACCCTGTCCATACTATAGGGCCTGAAAACCACTGGTGAGCAGCTAAGAAGAAACAAAACACTCTTTGCTTTCATACCCGTGACTAACTACAGACCCAGCTTGTATAACACCTACAGCAAGTGAACTATGCGCTCAAATATTCCTGTTTACAAAACAGAATGGTGCATGTGAAGCCATGATGACTCATTTCGCTTAATTAGGTCAATGGCAAGCACTGTAACAAAACTGACTTGCACGTGGTTTCTGCTTTGGTGAATGGAAAGGGGATGGCTTTGTGAATGACCCCATGCTCAAGATAACTACAAATTTGTCTTGTTTGATTAATAATAATCAGTAGTGATTGAAGGTCTAGAAGTTTTGCTGAACTGCATTCAATTTATCAGCTTGAAGTTCTAGAGACCATCCTCTCAGCCATGAGAATTTAGATGGGTTCAGACTCTGGAGTGGTATTTTTGTGCCAGTAACACACTCCAGTGTCCTCTATAAGCCTTCATTAGATAAGTGTCTGTTCCTATTAACACAATGCTACTATCACTGCTTCCCATTCCCAACACTGCCTCTTGAAGAAAAAAGCCCAACCACTTAATAGCCCTTTGCACAGTATAAGCCTGATGACAAAATTATAAAACTTCATGTTGCTGTGATACTAAATAGTACATGAAGAATCAGAAACAAAATATAACAGTTCAATGCAGAAAGAAAAAAAAAGTGACTCATTTCATAGAACAGAAAAAAAAATAATTTATTATTTTACTTACAAATCACAAATGACCTATTAAGAACTAACAAATTATCTTAAGCATGCTAATAAACCATCCTCTCATCCTTATTTGCTTTATATGCACAGTTGCTTCGGTGACTGTGCAAAAATTGTGCTGAAGTTTACTTAAGAGCTTTCAGGCAATCAATATGCATTCATTCAGTCACAGCTGAAAACATATAAAGCTTCAAAACAAAGATTAGTTTTTCTGAAATTCATATTTTACAAATAAAAACATCATACCAACAAATTACTCCATCTTTCAGTGCGAGCAGAAGATGTATGGTTTCAATATATTTAGAGAAGAATGGAATTACAGTAAAATCACTAAATGTAAACAACTATCATTAGTTCTACTATCAGCAGCTTCTAACAGTACCTAACACTGTTTCTCTCCTTGCCATCTTCCCACTCAGAAAACCAAACAACAGCGTGTCCTAGTGCATGAGTATTTTATGTACTATCTGTGCAGCGTGACAGCATCTTTTGTATGCCACAAAAGTCTTATTTATACTTGGAATGGTTTATTGAATTATTATCAAGTATTTTTGTATGAAATACAACTTAACATTAAAACTATTGTCCCGAAGCTGAGCTTTTCTTGCTTAGTTTTCCAGAAAGTTTTAACTTTTTCTCACTGCTGAACACTGAGACAAACCCAGCTCTGCAAGTGTGAGCACCAAGCTAGGTAGGAAACAAGCTACATGAGCAGCACAGGATTTCCACAATATGCTCTGTCACACACTGCCTCTGTGGGTCCCTCTTCTCTAGCTCAAATATTAGCAAGGAGATTTGCTTAATATAGGATAGAGGACTTAAAAGCAAAGCTTCTGCATGGGCTGCACAGCAGGTTGAATTAAAGAAAAAAATCCAGAAGAACTCACTCAAGTACTAGAAAGAAGACATTAAAGCAAATAAAGTAAAAAAGAGGGAAAAGAAAAAAAGAAATTAAAGCAAAGCTGTTTATAACTCCCCATAACCAAAGTTACACAATAAAATAAATTGTAACAGCAGCCAGAGATAACAGCAATTAGTGCTGGCATCTTCCTCTCATTTGTACAGCTACAGACAGCAGCAGTCTAGTATTTGTAAACAAAAAATACCCCAAATTTTTACGATGGACATCCTCCAGTAGGACAACACAACATTTCTGTGCTTCACCCACAATAAAACATACACAGAGTTAAATAGTAAAAATCCAAAACAAACAAAAATCCCCAGGGTTTTGATAAAACCCTTATCACAATGACTATGAAAGACTTCCGAATTTCTATCTGCAGGCATAAACGATGCTGTTTTGATTATATTCACTCATTTTGTCAATTCTGTGCACAAAAAGTAATTGCCACAGGTCCCCTGAGTTCAGCAAATAATTTATTAAAGCTGAAAGAGTATAAAACAAATGCAGAAAAACCCATTAAAGCAACAGAGTTTGGTACTCCTAGTCCACAAAAAAACCAATTACTACATTAAAGAAAAAAATACAAGAAAATTCCACCCTTTACAGCATTAAATCTTGGTTTAGCATGTAGACAAACTGGTTTTATACCTAATTGGAAAGAAGTGTTACTGCTAACAAAAAGAAAAGCTGGAGGAGGAAGGAAGAGCAAAACAAAGCTCAGATAGGAACCACATGGAGTCACAGCCCTCAGACAAATGTGTGCGCACATTATAGGAGGGAGACCACGGTCCCCCAAGGTCACTCACAAAAATGTTGTTTAGCAAGATAAGGGGATCAAATATTTTTGTCAAGTAAATAAAGGATCACGGTTCAACTGTTTACAGGATTTCAGATGTTACGGTCTATTCTTACCTTTTGCAGGCTAGTAGGATTTAGCTGGGTTTTATCTATTATTTTCACAGCAACCTTGGGGAAAAAACCAAACAACTATGAATTACTAAACTCAGAAGAAGGTTTGAACAAAAATATATTGCACCTCTGTGAGCAAGAGATGCACCTCTAAAACATGCATGTGTCTACTTCTATACATTTCATCAAGCAAAATTCTCTACACTATTAAGATTTCAAAGCAGAACTTGGAACTTTGCCACCAAGAAATCAGTTTTATGCTTCTGTCTGTGTTTGGACTGAACAACGTTATCTTGTCTAGGCCCTCCAAACACAAGATTTATCTATTAAAAGATCACCAATATCAATGAAATCTGCCTATCAATACATTTCTCTTCTGTTTTAGAAATGCTTGGGGATGAAACTTCCCCGCCCCAAAATACCATTTCATGCACAACAAACATTTTGATCCTTTCACCGAGAAACTACATTTTAAAAGGGGGTGGGGGGATGGTTAGGTGAAAACTCAGGCACGTCAGGTAACTTCTGTATCCTAGAACAGCTTCTAGAAGAAATACTTATCATAAAGATAGCCAAAGAAAACAAATCAGACTGTCAGCCTTTTTTTTTTTTTTTTCCCAAGGCTTACCTCTCTTCCAGTAAGCACATGCCTTGCCAGCTTCACTTTGGCAAAATTTCCTTTTCCTATTGTTTTCAGTAAGCGATAATTTCCAATGTGAGGATGCTCTTCATTTGTGGATGTGATGGAGTTCCTGCATCGGGGGATGTTTTGTCTGCTACTTGACTTGATGGGCTGGATGTGTGTTTCAGTGTATCCATCCACAGAGGTGTGCTGCAAGGCAGACAAAATAGTTGGGAATTCAGCTCCTTGCATTTTAGACAATTGCAGCAGAATAGATCACAAGCATAAAAAAATGTAAAGGGGAGTCGTTTATTTAACTTTTACAATATAACTGATAAACTCTGGATGGCAGCCTAAGGAGAAAATGCTGCCTTTGGGCAGAGTTTGATACATGTCTCACGAAAAAGTCTGCAGAAAGATTTTACCAGCTCCAAAAGCAAAACTAGTTACCTAGGCAGCAATCTACAAACCATTACAGACTTTTTTAAACATGCCAAACCATAACAGTATAGCACTATGATTGCAGATAAATTTGTCTAATCATAATCAAAGTTAGTCTTTTAAAAATACACTGTACAAAATATACTTGTACCTTGGCATATTTGGGAACAAGGTTTCACTCTATTTTTTTGTTAACTTTCTTCAGTCAAATGACACTACCAATTTCTTTTTTCGAGTAAGCTTTGTTCCCCAAATATATTTGCATCTTTTTAAGTTCTTATTCAAGTAGCAAACTGTCTATATCTTCATTTAAAAGTAACTCTTCCTTATAACTCCATGAGATTGCATAAAATATTTTAAATCTCCAAAGTCTGAAGAACTAAAAGGAAGTTATTTTTAATGCATGCCAACACATCATCCCACATTAAATGTTAGTCACTGAAATCTGCAGTGCTTCTGTACTCTAACTTCCAAGTATATAAGGGGCAAGTTACAGATGGGGCTTGGAATTTTTCCAAGGAGAAACCAAAGTAATGAAAAATGTCAAAGGAGTGCTAAGTGTTTCAGTATTTCAAATACTTTCTAAGAGTGGCAGATGGGTACAAATGTTTAACAGGTAAAATTTAGCTTCTAATCTCTTAAGTTACAGACTTTGAAGGCTGGCAAATACTGGAGATAGAGAGTCTTCCCAGTGCAGTTTTTAGATCTGTAGCAGAAAGGCATGCTTACTCCCAGCTAAGCATAAAGCACCAACAGACACCGGAATATTTTCCCATTACTGATTGCCACAATTAAAAAGTGGATATCTTTGTACAGAGCACTAACGAGCCTGCTGCTAGATCCTTGACCTTAAGCTGTAAGCAGAGTCTGAGGGCAGTTGGAGTTTTACTGCTTCTCCCAATACCCAGCCTAACGTTGGGCTGTGCTGATCTCATTCATCATTCCTTATGGAATTATTTTCACATACAACCAGAATTTAAAGCAGTACTTCCAGCTTCAGTGCGCATTTGCTGGAGACTGAAGTCAATCTCCTCCTGTAAACACTCCGGCTTACAGACAGTCCCACTGAACCAGACAAGATTATTTCAGGACATGAGCAGCAGTGGAACTGGGAAAAGAAGCAAACAGCTGCAACACAACCGGAAAAAACAAGGAGTATACCACAACCAGAATGTTCCTCCCAAATGTAGCACAACCCTGCTTACATCACCTCCAGCATTATTAATTATTCACTATGGCCAAGAGAACAGCCCTAAATATAATTTTGTTTGTCTTTTCATTGCATGAGTCCTTCTGCAAAATACTACTGTACTCCCAACTGCTAAACTCTTTTCCAAATTACTGGAGAACCAAGCAAGCCAGGCATGTTTAGATTCTGTATATCAGACAAATTTATTCAGCTGTGAAATAACGCGCTAGTAATAGTATTTATTCTTTAGAAGCACATCATTAAATGTTTTCTGTGGACTTTGAAAGAGAAGATCAGAAGGGCAGCTCCAGGCAAAGAGGCTTTGAAACAGTCCTTCAGCATCGGACACCAGTCCCACGTGTGATAAGCCACAGCCCAAAGAAAAGCCTCCTCTAAAAATACACCCCACAAAATCAGTATCTGTGTGGTGCTAACAATGAACATTTCAGCTGTACTTAGAACCCCATCCAGGGCTGCAGCACTGTGCTACACAAACAAGTTTTAGAAGTCTTTGAGCCTCTTTACTCACTGAATTAGACCGCCACTACAGGAAACACAGTGCCTACCAGAAGCATAGCAATGCTAATATCAGTTGCCAATTTCCTATGCTTCACAGGATTAGCCTACTCCCAGCAGATACCTGAAGGGATCTCTTAGAGAAACAGTTGGACAGACTCAACCAATGCCACGGGCAAAGAGGAAGATACCTCCACAGGATAGATCATTTTAATGCAGGTTGAACAGGGAAAGCATTATTTAATCAAAATGACAGTATAACAGTACAAAACCCAAAGAGAAAAATAAAAGTGACAAGGTTCATGGTCATGATGATTCTGGATTTTGGTCTTTTTGTGACAGAAAAACTAAGCCACTCTGGATGGGTCCTAATTATTCCTTCTCTAACAGATTCTCTTCAGAGTTAACCAACCATTCTCTCCAGCTATGCCCAAGGATGACAGAAATCATGCATAAAGGTCAAGTTTCTTAGTTTGTGCGCCACACAAAAATAAATATATACAATTTCTGAATTTGAACAGCACTGAATGAAATTCAAATTTTTCTTGCAATAGGCCTCTTTTCTACACATAAACAGCTTGCTATTGTTGGAAGGTAAAGAGGAATTTAAAGTAGAAACTTATCAACTTCTAGAAATCAACATTCAGTGAAATTGAAACAAAATATTAAGAAGTTGGAAAAAAAAAAAATAAAAATCAAGGTCAAATAATAGTATCTCAGATTATTTCCAAAGAATACTAAAGCTGAATTTCACCTAAGTATGCAATATCCACGCTGCCTAGAAGGCCAGGCTACATAGTTTTCAGATCCTTCTGGTCCATTACAATATGTTCATTCATTATGCATCAGCTACTATGTGGCTATTTAAAATGCCATTTCAGCAGAACAATCTCTAAATTCTGAGAAATTTTTCAGGGTGCTGGAAACAAGGGGGCTGTAAAAGCCAACACTCCTTGAAGCTCACTGTCATCTAAAAACAATTCCAGCCAACAAGCTGCATTTCCTACTGAGGATTTTAATTAGAGATTCTGTTATTTCACTAGATACCCTGATTTTATATATATATACACACACACAAATGTAGTGGGAAACATTACCTTACTAGTACATCATAACCATGACTCAATATATTCCGTTTATGTCAGTGTAAAATAAAGTCTCTAGAAATAAACACAAAATTGTGTTTCTTAAAATAAAATAAGATTTTAAACAAAAATAGGGTGAAGTATCAACAAGTTTGGAGCTGAAACAGTTTATTATAGCATTTAGATATTTTGCACATTAGCCAATTATTTTAAAATAAGAAAGTAACTTGTGCAAAACAAAATCCACCTTTTCAGGAATCTCAAAGTATTTCTAGCATTCAATTTTATATTGCAACAGAAGAGAGCTTGATTAACGCTTACTGTTCCATACTAGCATAGGTCTGTTTCTGACAAATTCCACCTGGCTTGTTACAGAAAGCCAAGGCAGTAAGAGCACAAGAGAGTTAACCTGACCTACTGCTTCTCAAAGCTATCATTTTCTGTGTTTACCCAAGGTAACTTTGCCAAAGCAAGATGACCCGATGGCCAGACACATCATCTTTAACAAAGTGCAGAAGAACCAATCCCACCAAGTAGGTACAACGTGTGGGTTTCACTACTTCACATATTCAGCATTCTTTAGCCACTTACTAGCCACTGAAGTAGTACTCTCGGGGATTATACACTGTAATCAAACTTACAACATCACCTATATTAACTGCTGCTACAGCTTGGTCTTAAAAATTCCCCCAAACCATTCCAGTCACCAATCCACACAGCCTTTCTCAATCAAACAACACTGAAGGCCTCTACAGTGCTTCATAGTAAGAGGGTAATTTCCACACATGAATTTCCCTACAAACACACCCTTGATGAAACAAACCTCTTAGTCCTGAATTTTCCCCATCTTGATTTATCACAAGGCAAATTCCTTGGTAGAGGCAGCCCATGGAAGCAAAGTCTACACATGCAGTTCTAGAAAAGGCAAATCATCACACTTTTCTCTCAGTATTGTCTATCCTCTCCTGGATATAAGTATCTTGCAGCCAACTATATTCATAACTCCTACTATTTCCAAGCATGTGCCATACACATGAGCATTTCTAACAGCTGTCATATTTTGCAAATATGCAAATATTTTTCAAAATAGCTAGCCAGACAGAGAGAATCTGAAGGGTCGAGAAGACAGTCTTCTAAATAGCTCTGATCTGCAACAGCTTTGCTCTTAATATATGCATAATGTAGTGGGAAACATTCCTTTACTGGTACACCATAAACATGACTCCTGATATACTCAGTTTATGTCAGCATAAAATAAAGTCTCTAGAAATAAACACATAAAATTAGATGTTTCTTAAAATACAATGCCAGGAAAGGAAAGGGGACAGAGATGTGAAATACTGTCCTGGATGTCCAGCTGCTGTCATGTTGCTGTCTGTCACTATTCCTTTGGACCTAGGAGCTTCTAGCAAGCCACCTCAAGCAAGATTTTTGCTGAAGTAACAATCAAACTAAACTGAAAGCGTCAAATTTTTTGAAAGCTCTTGGTAAAACTCGAAGTAGAAACCACCAGAAATGTTCAGATGAGTTTGTTCTCCATCACGTGTCAAGAGCATCCAGGCGGTACAGGTATGATGCAAACTGCACACAATTACAGTACCTGATCCCACAGTTAGGGGAAGAAGAAGGGGATTCCCTCCTCCTCCAGGTAAGCCTCACATCTGCTCAAAACCACTCCTTACTCCTGCCACATGTATCTATCACATCATACTACAATTCCTAAAGCACCTCTGCTCTACCAGAGCACTATCTAATTTTTCCTCTCAGACACGTGAAGAAGTGCTTTGGAAGGGGCAATTTATAAGACTGAATGTACGTACACATGATTTTATTCATAATTTCTTAACGGCAATTAAATTCATGCGTGATTGTGAATGCATGATAGAAGCTTTGCTATTAAAAAAATCCCACCAAAATGCAAAGCAACCAACCTTCCCCTCCTGAAAGAGCGGATAATATGCAGGACTAAGCTCAGAAAAACCAAAGCAACAATGATGGAGAGAGGAAAGAAGTAGTTAAAAAAGAAGTAGTTTTAAAATCAGATACCAAGATCAGTGCATGACAAACAAAGAAGACAATCAGGCAAAACTGTGACAAAATGTAGAATGTACCCATCTCCTGTGTCTGCTAATGCATACTTTCCAAAAGTGCAAGAACACAATCAAACACGTGCATGCGCATCCTTCTCTTTAGATTATTTACATAAGATGTAAAAATGCCAGACATCATCTTTTAGAATAGCTTGAATCTATCAGTTGTAAGATACAACAATTTGAATGAAGCTGGCCTGAGTCAAGCATACACAAAGATTTCATTAACTGACACTGCAACTCTGAAAAGCATTTTACAAAACTTCTTTAAAAACTCCAAACCATACAGCACCAAGAAAGATACTAAACAAAATAACTCCCTAGTTTTATTTTTGCATCTCTTCCCTTTTCTTCCCAGTTGTAATACTGTGTATCTCACAAAGACAACTTCAATGGTAACAATGGGAAACATTTGCACTACAAGGTGAAATAAAATCCCTCAATGCCAATAGACAAATAGTGTTCTCCTTCTAAAAGCAGACATGTACACAGGTGACAGGTTAATTTATGCTGAGCACTGAGTAAATCTTAATCTGTGCTGGTTACTATGGGATCTAAGCCCCACAAAAGTTTTGATCTTAATCTGTGCTGGTTACTATGGGATCTAAGCCCCACAGAAGTTTTGCTGATTTGTTTTGTTTGGGGTTTTGTTGTTTGTCTTTTAAGTGCTCAACATATGCGGATCTATGTGAGACATACAGAAATAAGTTTGCCAACTTTGAGACAATTGTTTTTCTCATCTCAAGTTACACAGGATGCAATGTTTACAGCTCCATACTTGAAGCAGTCTCGGAAAGAAAACATCCCACGATCTATCAGCGCAGAATGAGACACAGATAATACGCGTTTCAGAAGTTCATCCTAAAGGATCTTTCGAATAATTCTGATTTTCATACGGGTATATCAGCCTGTATTAATCCTGTGCATGATATAGTCTGCTCATTCCATTTCTTTTTTTAAAACGTTGCAGTAACGTCATGTGGAAGGGTGGACCTCATTATCACACGGAATTACAGACCCTTTTTATTTGATGGATTACAAAAAAAAAACTTAAAAAATGTGCTGGACCACCCCCAAGATGACAGCCAAAGCATTTCAGAAAAACAGGTACCTCCAGAACATGAAATCAGGTCTTGTAACCTGAACCCAGCTAACACGTTTCCTCCTCTCCCTGGGCCTGAAGCCCTCAGCCTGGCCAGGAGTGCAGGTGCAGCAGAACAGGACCTTCCTGCCTTTGTTCCATTTCACTCAGAATTGGCACAGTTATTTCAACCTGGCACTTTCCTTCCTGACTCATCCCAAACACACAAACAAGATTTTCCAGGGCTAATTCAGGACAACCAGCCCGTATCATCTCCATTAATTGCTAGGACAAAACGGAACCCTGCCTGTAGCCCCGTGAAAACTGAGACAAGCCAGCTAAAAGCCGCTGCAGTAAACCACAGGTTGAACCCAACATGAGGGGTGGGGGGAAAAGGAAAATTTTTGTAAAATCCTCTTGTGTACTCATTTTTGTCATTTGGTACAATACTAGAAACTACCATCAGACCTATCAAGCAAAAGAGCAGAACGCTTCTTGTCAAAATAAAATGTCAAATGTCCCTCACCCATGAGACCTAACACAAAACTTCTTTTGAAGGAAAGCACTGATGGGAGAGTGAAGGAAGGAACGAGACTATTCCTGCAGCCTCCCTGGACACATCTAAACACAGCCCTTCACAGACATGAGTTCTTTCAACATTTCTTGCCAGCCATTGCTCTTTCCTCAGGATGTGAACAGTTTAACCTCACCAGTCTTTTTTAATTTATTTCATGAGATCTTCAAACCTGCCAGCACAGAGCTCCCAGTGAGCATTCCCATCTCTCCCAGGACCTCCTGCCAGCACTTGGAGGCACAGGCAGCTGCAGGGCACTACTGATTCCGAATGCCACAGCACCCACAGTTTGCTCAAAAGTCCCCTGTGAAACAAAAAGAAAACTAAATGCAAATGTTGGTTGCTAATTGAACCAACCAAACAAGAACAGGAACACACCCAGAAAGCGAAACTTCTGGCAAAGGAAACGGGCAGGAGTTTTTATTGCACTTATAAATGATGCAGCCAGGTCATTTTTCAATCAGCCTGATGAAAGGCAGAAGAAGGGAGACATGAAACAACTTACAGTTCAGGATCATGTCAAGCACATGGAGCTTCTCAAGCATTTGCAGGGCTCAAGAAGTGGAAAATGCTTTAATATCAGACTTCAAAACTGAGGGGAAAGGGCTGTTTCTACAGTCTAGAGACTTCAATCCTGAAACCTGAGGCTTGCCTCCAGACCAGGAAAACAGCAGCAGGAGGCAAGGTTTACTCACAAATGAGCGACCAGATTAGAGTGTGAAGCATGTCTGACACTCAGGATCAAACAACTACTCTTCTGGGCCAACTGAGGTTTTCCTACAGAAGGAAAGGATACAGCAGCTAATTGGCACCAGGCTCTGAATTGCAACTCATTCTTCCTCTCAAAGTTTATGAAATGGCCATTTTTTCCTTATCCACTGCACACCTACAACAACTCTGGATGAGTCCCCGTGTGGCACGACAGCTACTGAAGCTGATCCAACACTGCTCCATGCCCACACACATCCCTACAGCCCCACTACTGCTGGGGCAGCAGGACAGCCAGCCAGCACAGGCTGCAGAGCCAGACAAACCCTTGCAACTCTGCTGCCAGGGTCACCTCCAGCTCCCTGAGCACAGGCACCCCCTGACACCTCCCCAGCAGCAGCACAGGCACAAGGACAAAAGGCAACACCCAGCAGAGAGAAGACGGGATCACATCAGCTCTATGTTAAACTCTTGTGGAACTGCGCCATCAGGACAGGAACAACATGGAAAAGAAAATTGATCACACTACTTTTCTTGATAATCCAAAGGCAAATTGACACCAGTAGTGAAACTTTAGCTAGGAGATACTTATTCCCATTCCACAACAAGATAAAGACACACAAGGACTCAGAAAAGAACCAAAACCAACAAAACAACAAAAATTCCCAAACCAACAACAACAACAACAAAAATCCCACAAACAAGTAAACAGGCTTGCTTACTCATGTTGTTTACCCTCAGAAGAGCACACAATGTGAGCTTAAGAAGCTCCCCTTTAGAGATGACATGAGTGGGCAAAGCACCCCAACACTTTGCTACACAAAACAGAAAGTTCCTCCTCCAGCATGCTGTACAGTATTTCTAAAGTCTTTATATCCCCAGCACTGGATTCATCCGTGGATCCAATGATGAATTAATCAAGACAGATCACCATCTCGTTTTGAAGACTATTTTACCTCAAGGTCTTATTAACCAGCTTCTAAAAAGTGATGAGATGACCAATTAAAATATCCAACCTGATAGCAGTACGTACTAATTGATGTACACATGTCCTAGAAAAGAAACTGTCTTGGGGAATGCAGGACTCTAATGTCTGAGGATCACATCAAGCTCTGTTTCAAATGCTGTTACCCAATGTTCAGCATGATTTTCCCATATTCTCTTGACATGCTCCTTTTAGGCATCTTGGAAGTCTAATCTAAAGAGTATGGAGACTCATCTCAACAATCTCCTTCATACAATACAGTACATACAAAATAAATGTAACTAGAAGTAATTATCAAAATTAACTTGTTGCCTAGACACAGGAGAGGAACAGAAAGCATGGATCTACAGCAGTTTAACAAGGCCTATCTCAAGCCCTTCCACAGAGCCTTCAAGGGAGGGACAGGGAATCCTTCCTGACTGGAAGAGCACTCTCATGGCCTCCTGCACTAGAGCGTACCAGTTTAGTTTTTCCACCTTCAAGACTTGATAATATGTGCTGGTCCGTCACTCCACAGCCAAGGACTTCTGGCATCAGTAACAAGCCTTGCCTCAGAAGACTGAGCTGCAGAGGGCCTGATGGACTTGATCTATCAATGACAAGTGGTCCTCATATTTAAGCCAGAATTTCATCAGACTCAGCATTCTCCAGACTTTTTTTTTTCATAAGCATAAGGTTCATTCATAAACATAAGGTTGACTCTGAGGAGTAACAGATACTTTCACACAGGAAAACCAGAACACCTTTCTGAGAGGAGGAAGCACCTTAGCTGGCATGGGCATTTCTACCAACAAGCCTGCACTCAAGCAGCACTCAGTTACAAGACGTTTGTCTCCTGAGGACAGGCTAGCAGAGCATGACCTGATGGTGGGAGATGCAGATAAAGTTATAAGGACACCACTAAACTTAATTCATGCTTTCAGAAGACCAGCTATACTTTACGAGATTATGTAAGCAGAGCAAGATTATGAAAATGTATCCAAGTCAACTGGCTGGGACATGGTGAACTCAAACAAGACAGCGAAATGAAGAGAGTCTTCTGCTGAGTGCTCTCTACCTTGTTTTTCACGTAAGTGTTAATTAACAGATCAAATAAAATGTCCTCAGTTGAGCTGTAGCAATTATTTACCTTTATCTGGATAATGCTATACCACATTTCAACTTAGCAAATATATTCCCAGGCTTACACAGATCTATGGTTAATTTCAAGCTGTCCAAACAGCGTCTGGCCCTTGGACCAGCTCCTATCTCATGATCAAAGAGCGCGTTTTTCACAGAGCTCAGACTACAATATCCACAGAGCCCCTTGTTCCTAAACTCGTGCAACCACCCTGTTTTAACCTTTGGGCTTCAATTATTCATGATCACAAACTACTGCAATGTAGCACTCCAGAAATACATGCAACTAGGAAGCTAAATTGATACATGGAAAAAAGCAAACAGCAGCAATATTCCTCAAAGATTTTGCAAAGTATGTAATATCGCTAGAAAAAAAAGAGCACATTTCTTTAGCTGTTTTAAACTGTAAGGTACAGTGATACAATAGATAATGAATGCTGACAACCACACATATACAGCAGACAGACGTCAATGTGCTGAATTCAAACCATGGACAGAAATCACACGAGTGAAACTGAGATGTAAAAACCAAGCACAAGAAAAAGAACGAATGAAACAAATTTAATATACCACATAACATAATTTGGCAAAGGAAGTAGCAGAAAAATCACAGGATGCAACGAAAATATTAAAACTAGCAGATACGGCCTTTACCCACACCATTAAAATAACAAGTTAGGAAAATGTGGAAGAAATAATGTACACATATATAGAGGTAAATCTTAATAAAACAAGCCAGATAATCTGTGATTAGAAGTTTGAACAACTCTAGTATATATTCAAAATGAATACAGTCATTAAAATAAGCAGACAATCCAACAGTAAGAAAAAAGTTGTATGATCCCCCTCTAGAGTCCTTGACAATCTGTGAGTGAGGAATCCCAGACCCCCAGCTTTGGGCTTTACACAGCAGCCAAGACCGCAGGCTGTGAAAATTCGGCATTTCAGACCTCTTAATCTAGATGGTGAGACACATCAAATAACCAGTAGCAGCAACAGCAGCCTCCAGCCCACCACGAGCAGGGGTAACTCTTGATTCTGTCTCAAGTTGGACATCAAAAAGGTTTGTATAATACTAGAGCGGCATGCCTGGAAATCTCCAGCTGAAGTGCCTTGCCGAATCAGATACTGTTTCACATTAAAACAGGAATTAATTTGATTCAGTCTCAAAGAAGGGAAAGTCATAAAAGCAGAGAAAGTCATGAGGACCTGAGGGCAATGTCGCAGGTTATAGGGATTATACCAACCTCCCTACTGGAAACTGGGAATTTGTCCCCAAACCTTAAAGGAATGTCATCCTTAAGCAGATTTCAAATGGGCACAACTGAATTTTTCCAAGTCTTAGGATGAGCTGCCAGCAATGTTTTGTTCTCTCTTCCACCACCAATCTGCCAAGGGTCCATCTCCCACCCACAGAGCTAAAATGCTCCTTGCCTCTTAAAAGGTGAGGAAAGCAACAGCATGGTAGAAGAGTTGATCACATATCCCTTTATGCAGCATTGCAATCCCTTGCAATTATCACAGGCTCGCTGGGAACTCTATTTTTTTTCCTTAATTTACCAAACTAACTAGAATGCTCTCAACCACTGTTGATGACAACTATTGTGTTAAATATTTCTTTTCACTGAACAGTTAAAGAATCTATTAATTTTCTACTGCCTTCCTATGATCCAAGTGGTGACCTGAAATGAGGCATAGTTTTGGAGAAAGGGTAGGAAGCCATCTGGAGGGTACACTTAACCCCAACATGTAACTGTTCTACCAATCAATAAACTTGACAGTCTGCTTTCTTCTTTTCCACTCCGAGTTTTTCACTCGCCGAGTATAATCTTCAATTAAATCAAGACAATATTAGGAAAATGGCTGATGCACCATTAACACTTCACTTGATCGTAACTCCAATCTAATACTCAGGTGCTGTATTTAATTCAGCTTCTTCAAGTTAGAAATTATTTTGTGAAGGTAATGAAAACAAACAGATGGATAGATGAGTCCACTTTGTCTCTTCTACACCACTCCAGAAGGCTTGACACTTCTCACTTGAAAATAATTCTATCGAAACGTAACGTTACACACCACTAGGAAATTAATTTAATGAGTAATGGGAAAAAAGCTTGTACACAATACCAAAATACAAAGTTTCACAAAAGATCATACAAAAAACTAACAATAACAACAGCAGCAGTAATAATAATACATTATCTTGTAGTATTTACAAAACATCAAACTTAACTTTTATATGAGCAATGTACTTCTGCAATCACTGGGTAAGCAAGAATAGCTTTCTTAAAAAGGACCTATGAACGCAATTTTATCAGTCTACTTTGCACAGGCTGTGGGATTAGATTTCCCTTAGCTTGCCTAAAAACACTACTGGAGGCATACATTCTCTGATAATAATTATGTCTTCCACTGACTAATTCCAGCATCTATATTAGCTCAACCCTCATTGCTCATACCAGGTTTGAGGATAAGATTTCACTGGACTCTGCAGTAGATGGAGCAAGAGTTACACTGTGAAGAGCTTTCATAAATTTTCTTTGTTCATGTGCACCTTATGTCCATCACTGAAAGAAATAAGTCTAAAAAGCAGCCACTCTTTTTCATTTAATATCAAATTAAAAAAACAAATTTAATATTATACATAGGTATTTCTGCTAAAGACTACTCAAATCGGTATTATTAATATTTTCTGTATTCATTTCATTGTATCGAATGATTAAAAATGCTATTCCTTTGGGAGTCTGATCTTGAGGAAAAGGTCTTATCTTGAGGAAAAAAATACCATTTTAGTCCTCCAACAAGTAAAAACATATTCTTTGATTTTTTTTTTTTTTTTTTTTTTTTTTTTTTTTTTTTTTTTTTTTTTTTTTTTTTTTTTTTTTGTAACCACCAGTAGACTGTCCTTACTATAATGGCAGGGGGAAGAAAATCAGATTACTGTTGGAAAAAAATTACTAAATAAAACCCCAAATGCTTTAAAGAATTATATTACCTCGAATCAATAATATTATCTGGAATGAGATATGAGTAAATACATTACACATGTAATCCATTTGTGGAAAACAACCATATCCTCTCTAAGAGATCAATGTAGCATTTCACAGACTAAGGTAATTTCCATGGCAAAAACAAGACTCCTCTTAACACATAAGATTCTTTGAATTTCTGAGCTATGTCTCTACTTATTTTAAGTGAAGACAAACATCTAAGTAGAAAGATACTTACATATGACTGAAGCCAAGCATGCACTCGCAAAAGGAATTTCAGATATTTACTGTTTAAGCACAAGTAATTTACACTGCTACACAGCCTGCAGTACACCCTACCCTCCTCCCTCCCCTTCTCCAGCTCTCCTTCTCTCACCCATTAAATTCCTCATGTATCTGAGTGTATGGGAAAGATCTCTAAGAGAACATGATAAAATTGTATGTCCTGTCCAAGTAATCAGTGTGAAGCTTTGGCTACTCTCTGCTGTTATCTGAGAGAAGAAAGCCCAGTAACTTTTCCAGAGTGGAGGGAAGAAAAGGTAGAATGAGGAAAATATGGTCTAACTGATGAATATTTGAAGTAGTAATAATCATTTTTGCTAATATTTGAAAGAGCCCCCAACACAGAAACAGGTCTTCCCACCCCACCCACAGCAAAGAATTTTTTCACTCCCTTCAGCTTTACAATTCAGATTATTCCCACATTAAAATGCTCCTTGGGATTCATACATAAGGGTATTACTTGAAGGATAAACAGGAGCTGCAACTACATGGCTTTTATAAAGCTTTGTATTGGGTTTGCCTATGTCATTAAATGAGCAAAACTGGAAAAGGTCCCAGAAAGAGTGAGAAGCATAAGGAAGCTGGCAGCGAGTATGCCAAGCTCCAGCACAAAAACACATTAGTAAGCAAAATGGGGAGAAAACAAGGGGGCAGGGGGGCCAGAATGTGAGATTATAGCAAATTGCAGGGGTTTAATGACCAGAAAATTAATCAACAGAGTCAACTGGGATCTCAGAAAGATGGATATTGGATATGGAAGGATAAAGCTGATGTGATGGCAGGTTATGGACTAAGCACCAGGTTTAAAACTAAATTGGTCAAATTTTTGAGGGACTACATAAGAGAAGTTATATATATAACAACCTTAAGATTACAAATAAATGGCCTTTTCCCTTCTGAAAAAAAAAAAAAAAGAAAAAAAGGCTGCTTGAAGACAAGTAAAAGATGTCTTACTTTATTTTTCTATTACTTTCTTCTTGAGCATTGGGTTAAGATGAAAAAAGATAAGAACCAGCAGTTGGGAAGGGAGGAATCCAGGACGAAACCTTCCAGGAGGTCTTAAAATAGTACACTACCCCAGTGACTAAGGCTGAGCCTCTGCTTACAAGGAGGTGTGTGTTTTACTGCACCATGAGCGAGGTGTGGGCCCTCCTACAGAAGCATAGCAGAGGCACTACAGGTTTTACCACAGGTCTCACCTCAGGCAAGAGCCTCTCCAGCAAGCCCTGCTACTATCCAAATCTCATCTATTTTCTTCAACCACATCTGTCTAATGAAAGATATCACTTCTGTTTAACAGCCTTGCCTAATTCTGTGTCTGCTTGAGATTTTAGAAGTTATCATGCACTACTTTACTTTATAATACAGAAGCAATTAGATTTTGTCACCAGTAATATTATCATTATCTGCTTTTGCAAAAGACTGCCATGGGCTATCCAGTAGCTCTGTGTTCAGCAACATGAACACTGATGTACTACACAAGTGCTTTCATTAGAGGTGAAGTAAAGTTCTGTCTTATTATTCAAAATATCACAACCGTGTATGTTTAAAATACAGTTCTGCAACTCAGCTGGACGAAGCTCCTTATGTTTGATCACTTGAGATACATATTAAATTTTGACAGCATTCTCTGCTTTGATTAATATTCTGCTACTTTTGTGAATTCTACAGGTGTTTAAACAAAAACCAAGATAATTATTCTGCTTCTTCCCAGCACATCAGTAGGGTCACAGTGAACAAGGCAGAGGCTGGTCCGAAGTCACAAACCTGATTCATTGTGACCTCAATAAAATTCCATTCCATGTAACAACCCTTAGCTCAGAAATCATTATGGCTGTGAATACACATATCAGTGTGTCGATTCAATGCTCTTTTACATTGGGTATACATCTTCGCAATATAAACAATTACTCCGGCTAAAGCTTACTGTAACCTAAAGTCCTCCTCTTCAGGTACGGTCAGACTTTTGAAGAAGCCAAGTGTGAAGAAAAAGAACTCTTTTCTTCAACACAAATTGTGTTGCTGTATTTTATATTTAGGTCTCTGTAACAATCTTACACTTTTATAAAACACTGCTAACTGAAATAGTTTGCACACAAAGGGGCAGAAGTCATTAGTACTGAGCACTTAAATTTCGAACAGCCGTGAAGGGTTCTTTACAAAAGTCATCTGATTTGTAAGGTACATTCATGCCAACCCAACAAGGGGAGTGTAAAGCATTTCTCATTCCGGCATCACAGCCTATACTTAAGATGTCCCACAAGCATAGGAACACCAAGATAAAAAAAGGAAAATTACTTTTCCCTGAAACCATATACAACAAACAGCAGAACAGGAGAGCTTGAAAATCCACAAACACATTAATTCC
This sequence comes from Hirundo rustica, assembly GCF_015227805.2. Classification (NCBI taxonomy): domain Eukaryota; kingdom Metazoa; phylum Chordata; class Aves; order Passeriformes; family Hirundinidae; genus Hirundo; species Hirundo rustica. The sequence goes on from NC_053452.1 coordinate 19,914,889, forward strand.
AGCAAAAAAGCCTGCTTCCCACAAGGATTTAAGCCATGTGAAGTGACTGTTCATCAGCTGTCCTGATAAGATGGAGAATTTTAGAATAACATAATGATCTTTCACTCTACAGAGATGCCAAATAAACCCTTACTTTTGGGTTTCACATAAATACAGCTACTGATCAATCATTAGACACTAAGCTGTGGAAGTGTTCCATGAGCATGTCTGGTTCATTGCTTTTAAGGTTAATTGCAGCTGAATTTAACTGTGCAAGCACCCTACTACAACTGTCAACATATGTCTCCCAGCAGAAGTTGCTGTTTTCATTGTAAGCATACAAAAAGAAATCCCTGAAAAAAATGCATATGTTAAAAAAAAACAGAAACAAAACCCCTCAACAAACCAAATCCCACCACCAAAACCAACCAACGCAACTTTTTTTTCAACTGCCATCTCACATCAGAAAGAAGCAGGATTATGACAAGAACAGAGTGTAATTTCAAGTGCTCTTGCCTTCAACTATTTTCCCACAATAGCTACAGCCTGTTTGGTCACTACTTAGAAAATAAAAGTTGAAACAGTCACAAGGAAATGTACTTTAAAAACAAGGCCCATCTTATCATCTTGGAATTGGTTAAAGTTGGTTTTTAACCATAGTTTCACTAGGATGCTCACCAAAACAATCTAAGCTGAATCACCACATATAGCTATGAAGTCTCAAACTGACCTTGAGATCTCAACATGCCTTTGATTTTGCTATTTTACTAAGTTGTTCACAGAAAAACAAAGATGATTCATTCTTACGTGAAATACAACTGGCCCAATTTAAAGCTCTGTTTAGCATCGAGCACAGAGAACACACCAAAGAAAAGCTAATTGACAATGTGAAAGAAGTGGAGAAAGGCTAACAATGAATCAGGTTTGGTAGCTGATGTGGAGAAAGAGCTTCTTATTAAAACTCAGATTGAGTTGCATTATATTCATTACACTGAACAACTTGAATGCTTTGATGAAACTTTCCTCTTTTCATGGCTGTTTTCACAGTCAACTCCGAAAAACATTTCTTCCTAATTTACCACTATCTAGAGCAGAGTAGACTTTCAAGAATCAAAATCCAGAAAAAAAATTGTGAAATCCTAACAAATTTTTTTTGCCTATTCTGAAATTCCAGAAAGATTAAAAAAACACAACAAATCCAACCACAAAAAGCAAGCATTGTGTTTCCAACAACAACAACAACAAAAAAATAGATGGTGTCATGACCACAACATAAATAAGCTAAATTTGAAACTTGTCACTGTCTGCAGCAGCTCACAAGTAGTATGTTTAACCTGGAGGGCAGCACAGATTGTAAACATGTATTTTAAAATAAAGGACAAGCTGAAGTTACTAAAAGATAAAGTCTAAATAGAAGTGATGAAATGCTTTGTCTCTGATATTGCAACATACGTCAAGTTTGCTTTGACTCTCAAGTTGTGAGTAGGCCTATCTGTAAGAAACTTGTCTTAGGGCTTCAGTTGCACTATAGTTTTCTAGCTCCACATTAATTGCAAAATCACCTCCTTCTTACAGGATAGTTTCTTAATGAATCTATTCTATTGAAACGCTGTTTAAAGTTCTCTCAAGAAATCAGTAATATATTAAGGTCAGGTCTATCTAAATTCTGAGAACAAGAAGAAAAACTCCACAAGTACAACTACAAATCACTGATTGAGAATATAATTTTAGATAAATCACAGTATTCGCACTTAAAAGTTAAGTAACTACTTCTGTGTTTTAACTACTGATATCAATTAGAAGCTGGCAGAAGATTCCTCTGCTGAGCAACAGCAATTGTGATGGTAGAAACTTAACACATTTATAGTAGAAACATTAGTTTGCAAATGTAATCAGGTGTCATGGGGAAAAAAATAAAATTCCTGTCTTTACTGACAATTGAAACATTTAAAGTGCAGAGATTAAAAAAAAAAAAAAAAGTCTCTTAATATAAACAGTAAGCCCACAGGATCAGCAACATACAATAGTAAAGACCCCACTGGTCAGTTTTCCTAGAACATACTCTCCTTGTTCCAGTTCGGTGTTTAAGTCCATTGACCATGTAAGTACAGTTTTCAGAACATCAACCACAAACAATCCAACTTGATGTTTACCTATGAACCTCAAAACCCCATGAAGTATGAAAGGAAACAAGTGCTGCAAGCAAACTGCATTAACTCTTTCTGAACTTTAGCACTGTACATCACCTGTGATGCCTAAAAAGAACACAGAGCCATGAACATTTTCAGTGCATTGTCCCAAAGCACTGAAATACCAAAATATTCCTCTTTACATAAAGAAAATGAAACTAAATATGTGTATCACCTGTCCCATTATTCTCTCTGATCCACAGGGAAGGTTAACTTCAAAATGAACCTTGCTCTCTCCATGCATAGCGCCCTGGCTCAGCGTGTGTTTTCCCCCCACAACATAGGAGCTCACTCCAGATGTGAAATAAAACAACAACAAAAGTCTGAATAGAGGAAACACAAATCTTCAAAACAAGATTAGGAGCACATACCCTCTTCTTACTGTACTGTTCAAACAAACATAGAACCTAATGGTGTATTTATGATCAAGGAAAATAAACTTGCAAGGAAAAAACACAGGCATTCTTCACTTTGCTCAAGTCCATCTCCTGTGGATAAGAAAGATACAGCTGTACTCTTGAACCCATAAGGTTTGGAAATTAGGCCATTCTTCTGCTTAAGGCACTGAAGGAAAGAATTCTTGTCAGATACTTTCTCCCACGCCCCCTCTGTCCAAATCAAAACCATGTGTTCTTATTGTGCAAAAGCAAATCCAGAAGGGGGAGGGAAAAAACCAAAAAAAAAAAAAAAAAAAAAAACCAACCAAAAAAGAAGGAAATTAAACATGGCATAATCATTATCACCCCAACTTGGCCACTACATTCTATCTGCTTATCTCTTGCCCTCTTCACCTTCTTTCCTCTTTACAATGCAGCTGCCTCGTGGGCTCTCCTGTCAGAAAGGCATCCTTAACCACACCCACTTGAGCTGGCATCCTAGACGTCACCCTCCCATAGCTAACCCACAAACTGGTGTGCATCTGTCAAAGCTGTAATTATTTGTATGATAATGAATCACATGACCATAGGTCACTCATTTATCCTTCTTAAAACTTCCCCTGCCATGACATCTCAATCATTCTCATATAGCACTGGTTAGGTGAGACAAACCACAATTCCCACATTCCTCCTTGACTCTGGCCAGAGTTATCAGCCAGCACTCCTGCCTTGTTTGCTCCTTCTTCCACTGTAAACATGCCAGATCGCTCCAGCAGAATTAAACAACTTTGAGGTATTTGAAAACTACAAAACAAAATAACACCTTAAAACTTAGCTAGATAGGTGAGACCACAGCACAAGAACAGCAATACCTTCACAGATAAGAGTAATACCTTCAAAAGATGAAATTACACTTTTAGAAGAAAAAAACCCATGTATTCTTATGCCAGACTGAGAGGTCCTTACGTCAGAAAAAGCAAACTACTTTCAGCATTCCCATTAACTTTACTGAAAGTACTATACAGCAAGTAGTACAGAGTCAACTGTTGAATATGAGTTTTTTCTTACACAGAGCTCCCCAAAATCATCTAAGAGAATATATTAGCTATGTATTTCTTCTTTTTTGCCTTAATTCAGGAAAACCAGTCCTCAATTTAGTGACACAATACAAGGCAACACATTAGGAAAGGAAAAACAAACCCCCCTCTTTCCTCAATTAATACCAGTTCAATGGAAACAGAAGAGATATTCCAGTTCAAACCTTTTGATTCCTTTCTGTCTCTTCTTCCAGAAACAGCAGAGATGGGAAGCTCAGTTCAAGCAAACTAACCCCAAGTGCAATTGTTTGAAAGCAGTGATACACTACCTGTCACAGCCTACGAAAAATGCATCAAGAGGAGGCTGTAGTTACACATACAAAATCAAAACACTGGGAAATTATTATTTTGAATACTGCTCTTACCCCCCACTTGAAATCCAGTAATACACATGAAAATACAGTACTGCCTCCACCCACTAATTTCCCCAAGATTCCCAATAAACTGTTAGTAAGAATAAGTGTTTGATAATCATAATCTACTTTGCTTCCCTAAACACAGCTTTCATGAACGAGAAGTAACATTTCCAGTGAAAAGTATCTATGAACGTATGCTAGGGAAGCTAAACATAGCACTGGGAGATGTCAGGAACAGCAAAAAGGCAAAGAAAAGAAAAAGAGTGCGAAGCTCCACAGGACAGACCTATCAGTTACACACACACTGATGCTTCCCAGGCCCTGGCTCCCTCCACCTGTTGTCTGTCCCTTGCTGCCGGTTCCTGTTCTTTTCACTCCAGCTTTCTGATAAGACTTTATCAAGTGATATGCTGCCTGATCTTATCCCTTCTAAAATATTTTCAAAGGGCACTGTGGGACAAAAGGCACAAGGCGTTATGGAAACAAGCAAGTTTTTCACCCATCCCACCAGGAACTCCTGTAATTCCTCAAGGAATGTATATTCTTATAATAGGTCCTATAGCCAATATTATAATTTCTTTTTTCAAATGATAACACAAATGCTTGCACACTCACTGAGAAAAGCACACATTAAAATTTTATTTATTTTCAACTTCAAAGTACTGAGAGCAGGTGCCAAGAGACAGGGGGTGGCGCTGGCAGGGTAGGTCCCCATGATTTCGTGCAACAACCTCACCCCACGTGCAGAGCACAGCTGGACACACACATAGGGCTGTACTCAGAAGCAACAATCAGCTCTCCCCGGGATACAGAGCTCCAGTCTATCCCTTGGGAGTCACACAATGGAGCAACACTGCGCGATGGCCACGCGCACCAGACGGAAGAAAAGAGCCTCTCCTGAGGATCACCATCAGCTGCTCGGGAGAGCTTTGCTAATATACATACTGGAGAACTGGAAATATGCACTACAAAGATGGACTTCTTTACCAGACCAAAACCTGCTCCTTAATTCCTCACTTTTTCCAATTACATCTCCCTTTAGTCACAACTTCTCACCACCTCGGTCGCCCAGAGCTCACTAGCCCGACTTTGTCCGCCATGAGCCACCAGCATAAACAGCTCCCCAGCCCATTACTGTTTATTAGCTGAAGGAGGAACATTAAAAGTAATTTAAGAGTCTCACCTCACCCTCACAGAATCCATTTTAAATCAAGGAATGCTGCTGATCAGGAAGTCAGCAATGGACCACCTCCTCCTCCTCCATGCTACATTTGCCGCTCTAGCCAAAGGTCTGATGTAAGAGACACTGCGGGTAGCAAGGACCGCTCCGGAGGCTGCCCGGCAGGCAGAACTCAAGGTCTCTGCTCCAACCACAGCACTGGAGTAGCAACTCTGTGCAGACTGGGGAGCTTACAACTGCACAGATCTTCGGTGCTTATCTGGCTAGAAGATTATACTCATTAGTATAAGGTTTCAGACTTACATCAAAGTTTTCAGAAGCAAACGTGCAATTTTGAGTATTCTGATACCCTGCACAAACCTGGGTGTTTCAGATGCCCAATGCGCTCTCTGAAACTACAGTAATACAAAAATAACACTTACTATTCCTTAGGTGTCAAAATTGAGCAGTCACGGGTAGTGTAATATTTTCTAAATTAACAACCAACACTTTGAAGTTTTCATTCCATAAAAGATGATGACATTTGAAAATATTTCCATTTGCCTTGTGTAAATTTTGCAAGTCTTATGGACTTACTACCAGATATATACATAAATATGTCTTATCCTTTCCTGTCATCTATCTCTCATCTACATTCCTATACACATTTGAAATAGAGACTCGTGAGTAACACGTATCACACAAACCTGGACTTTATCATTTAATTAAATCGAGATTTTCATCCCAAGGACTTGCTTTTGTTCTTACAGCAACTCAGAACTTATCAGTCCATGAAGAGTAAGGACAGACCAAACGCTTCTATTTGCTTTAACCAGCAATAAGTCTGATATTGCTGTATCAATTAAACTTCCACGGAGTGACTGATACTAAAAGCTCATTACAATAATTCACCACACTAGGGTTCAACTTCTCTAGCTATATTACCACTTTCTGTTACCTTTGTCTTCCAAATCATCTTCTTACATGCATCTTTGGTTTCGTATCAGTCAGAAACCTATTCAGAAGGCACCTCTGCTTGGGCTCGTATGGTAACAAATCTTAGGAGCTCTTGCTACTATAGCCAGAACATGTATAGAATAGATTGATGCAATACAAACAAACACGTTCATCAACGCATTTCAGCCCACTGGGCCATCTTCTCCCGTTTCTTACCAATCACTTTCCACACAAATAGAAGGCGGGTATGACTGCATATGTGACATTTCCTACGACTCGACTCCTTTTTCCCCCTTCTGCCACCTTTCCAAAGACAATTAAGGATACACATTGCAAACAATACTGCTTTTCACACCGGTCCCCTCAGCCAAGAAGAAAATTTCACACCTCCCACATTACCACCTATGTAAATAACCACCACTGATGGACAGGACCAGACATGGTCCAGCATTCCTCAGGTACCCTGTCCATCATAGCCAAGACTCGTTATTGTCTATGGAAGACCATCGCAGCAAAGAACACCACCGTGCTCCCACTCCATCGAATCCCGGCGGACCAGAGGAGACCGCAAAAATATTTAAACAGAGCACAAAGGAAGATACAGTGAACTCGGGAAGAATCAAGGACGCGACCACAGCCTCTCTCGGAAGCAACACAAAGCAAAGCAGAGGAAGGACTACGACAACACCAGGGACCGTCTTGGAGGTGCAAACCGAACAAAGAGCAAGCACCGCGGAACCCCAAAAGGTGAGGCAAGGCCAAGTGCCAGGCGGTCAGACAGCCCACAAGTGGATATCCCGAGGCAGGCGCGGAGCTGCCGTGTGCGGGGGCCGCCCTAAGGCGGGGCACCCCGGCTGCCGCCCGCAGGGGCTACAGGCCTCTCTCCGGCGGGGGCCCGCAGCCAGCAGCCCGTGTGCGCCGACAGCCCAGGACATATAAGGGCACCCCGGCCCGGCCCGGCCCGACCCAACCCAACAGCGCTGGAAGGGGCTGCGGGAGGGCTCCCCGCGGGAGGCCCGGGGCGACGTGGAGCGCGGCGGGCCGGACCCGCCCCGGCAGCGCCGCATGGAGGAGCTTGGGGAGCGGGCAGGCGGCGGTGCCGGCACGGCCGCGGCCCGCCCGCCCCTGGGGCGCTCGGCCTGGGCGGCACGACGGGCCGGGCCGCCACTGGTTACCGGGGAGAGGCGGAGGGAGGCAGGGAAGGAGGGGGGTCCCGGCGCGGCACTCACGTTCTCCGCGTCCCGCTCATTGACGGTGGGCAACGGCGTGCGGGTGGACATCGTGCGGGCCGCGGCCGCGCCGCGCCCGGCGCTCCGAGGGGAGAGGCCGCTCCTAGGCCTCGGCGGAGCCCGCCGGCCGCCCCCGCCGGCAGCCGGGCGCACACGGCGGGACGCGGGGCCTCCTGCCCGCTACGCGCCCGGCGCCATCGCCTCGCCCGACCGCCCGGCCGCCCCTCCGCCCGCCTCGCCGCCGCCGGGCTCCGCGCAGCTCGGCCGCCGGCTCCTCCTCCTCCTCCCCCCGCCCTCCTGCCCGCTCAGGTGAGCGACCGGCAGCGCAGGGGGGCCGCGGCGCCTCCTCGCAGCATCCGGCGGCGGCACCAACTCCGCCTCGCTTCCCTCCCCGCTTCTGCCCTCCTCCTCCTCCGCCTCCTCCCCCTGCCCGCCCCCGCCCCGCCGGCCCCGCCGCAGGAAGCGCCGGGCGGTGCGGGCGGGCGCGGCAAACGCGGGCGGGCGGGCGCTGCTGTGGCGCCAGCGCCGCTGTGGCCGCGGCTCCGTCACGGGCCCAGCCTGGGCGGGGGCCGGGCGGGAGCGCGTCCTGGGCCCGGGGCTGAAGTGGGGTGGGAGCTGGTGGTCAACAAGAGGCAGGAGTGGTTTCTCCTCTCTGGTGACCAGTGACAGGACCCGAGAGAACGGCCTGGAGCTCAGTCAGGGGAGGTTTAGGTTGGATATCGGGGAACGGTTCGGCACTGGAGTGGGCTCCCTAGGGAAGTGGTCACAGCACCAGCCTGAGAGAGGTCAGAAAGCTTTAGGACAAGGCTTGTAGGCACATGATTCTTAGGACTGTCCCGTGCGGGGCCAGGAGTGGGACTCGGTGGTCTTTTTGGGTCCCTTCCAGCTCGGGATAGATAGCCTGTGCTTCTGTGGGAGGGGTGTGAGGCCTCGCCGAGGGGAGGCCGTGTGGCAGTGCCCCGCCGTCAGGGCCCGCCGTAGGAGAGGCCTCGGAGAAAGCCAGCGGGGCTGGGCGAGTCGGTGGCCTGGGGAGCCCCAAACCCCCTGCGTGTGGGCGGTGGGACAGAGCCCATGGGGTGCTGGGGCCGCTGATGTTGGCTAGCAGGTTGCCAGCAGCTGTGCCTCTTTGGCTCTCCGTTGTCTCTGGTAGCCAGGAGCCTGAGGAAGGGCGATGAGGCAGCCCATCTGCCTCTTGCCCAGCTTCAAGGCTGCAATTCATGGATTCTCTGGAGGTTTGTAAAACCCCCTGTCAGCATCAGAGCGTCTGTGTAAATCAAACCGTTTATTCGTGCACCTCAGCCAGCCCGCCAGCCTCCTTTACCCACTTGAAGCTGAAACGGGATCACCAAGACTGTGCAGCGCATCCCTCCGCTCATGTCCGACCAGCTCACAATCCTTGAACACTTAACCAGTGACCTCATGTGCTTAAAATTAGAACCATGCACACATTTTTGTCTTTGAGAAGTTACTAGTGTTTACACGACAGCAGCTTTTGCTGGAAAACTGCCAAAACCTTCACCAAATTCTAAAAATAATCTGCAAAAGATGCAAGAAGCCCCCCAACTTCCTCTGCACAGAAGCAAAACAGTGGGTCTGAATTTCCATTGCAATATTTTGACAGATTTGTGTAGCTGAGGCAATAAACATCTTCATTAATTCTGTAAACACAATCCTTGTTCCGGAAAACCTTCCTTAGGAAAACACTTGGGAGGGCACTTCATGGGTTTTGTATCTATCTTCAGGAAGCTCTTATGTGCTCATGAAAGAGCACTGACTGTTATACATTACTTATAAATAACACACATATATGCATCTGTATGTATAGGTAAACAAACTAGTAGTGTATGTTTAATTCTGGCTGTATTAATTCTGGTGTCATTCAAGAGGTGCCCCCAGCTCCTCAGCACTGGTCAGCCCACAGTGGAGTTTTCCACATATTTGAGAAAACAGCTGATGGAGGCACAGGCAGAGAACATCCCCATGTTGTAGGAGCAGTGTAACTGCACCTGGTGTTTGCACATTCAGCATCCTGTTGCTCTGAGCATGTACGATTTGTTGGTCTGGAAATGCCAGAGGTTCTCAGCTCATCCTCGGAGCAAAGCCTCCCAAACCCTGGCAAGGGCTTCTGTGAATTGGCTTCTGTGCATTCCTAGCTCTCCCCTCACACAGCTGAAACTACCGATCACAAAGGAAATTTTAGGGTCCTTCATTTTACTGGGAAAGAAATAATCCAAGATTGAGTTTATTCGAGGTAAGCAGCCATGGTCTTGCTGGCATGCCAAAACAAGTTTGTCGACAAACTGGATATTAACCCAGTTTAGTTGCTTAGCTCATCAAAATGCACTCATTTTTATCCCAAGTAACAACAAGACTAGAGCTCTGTGTGGGGCCTGACTCTGCAATCCTTACTTGCTCAAAACTCCCACTGCTGCAAACCCATCCTGGTACGGATTTGTGTATGCACCCGTGGTCAGAGAAGAAAGAAGTATAAGCTCCAATGTCTTCTAAATGTGTTTAAATGGCACCATTAACTAAGGCAAAGCTTAGAGAGACTTCATGTCTTTCAATTTGAATAAGCTTTGGTCAGTATTTTGTAGGAAAATTTCATCAGAAATTAAAAGGGTAATCATGTATTAATTCTTGTTATCTTAAGATCTGCTTTGCAGTTGTTTTGGCTGTGGTTGTTACTGTTATCATCTTCTTTCATATTACCAGGGTCAGTCATTCATTTAATAGCTCTGTTTAATTTTGTTGTGTTATTACTACAGGCTTCATGTTTCCCCCAGGTGGGAAAATGTGGGACAATGTCTGAAGAGCTGCATGGAAGAGAAGGTGACCACAGAGATGCTCCTGTCATAACTCAATCACTCTCCAAAGAGACAAAGCAGAAGAAAGACAGTGCGCTGAGCACAAAAATGGCCTGGAAGTGGAAAGCTTCAAACTGTCTGAGACCTGCAACTAAAACATGCCAAAAGCTATTGCTGCTCCAAGTAGCATTAGGTCCTGTTTGGTGCCCAGCAGGAACAGTGTACATTTAGTGAGTGGCTTCAACTTCGGCACTCAAAACTCGGATATTCCACCACCTTACCAGGACCCAAATCCCATCCCCTACTGTAGTTAGTGATTTCAGACACTGGCTTGAATGAAACCTTTTCCCACAATTTTCAAGTTCAGTTTTCAACAGCAAAAGGGTGAGAGGTTCAGAAATAACATGGGCACAGGTGACCACTGAGATGTGAATAAAACAGAGCAAAGTCATGCTCTTTATTGCCTTTCATTACACCAGGACATCTACTGTAGTGTGGAAAACTAAATTAAAGACCTGGCAAATATGAAAGAGTAAAATACCTTCCAGCTGCATGCAATAAGGCTTCAATAGCATTAAGGAGTCCTGAGGTCATTACAGACTACAGGTACAGGGCTCTATGGATTGTTTACTTTTATGAGGGACATGGGAAAAATTACATGTACTCTCAATATATGTAGACTTGGTAAATATGTTAATGGTTACAATCAAGGTTCTGATTTTGCTGTAAGAATCATCAGGAAGTAGAGTCTTAGTGGAAAGTTAAGTAACTCATAATTTGCCCTAATACTTTAAACCTGCAAACAAATGAGGGGATTTTTTTTTTGTGTGGTTTTTTTTAATAACAAGGCCTACCTTTTGGGAATCCTATTGTGTATGTGCAAAAAACTTCCCAAAAATGTTTAGATACATTTAACAGGACAGAATTTGTCTCAAGGTCAGTTGTACTGAAATTTAGTTGTTAAGTTTGTGTCTTCCCTTTTTCTGGGTAACTGAAGGTTTTTATTGTTTCAATGCCACTACAAAGAACTGCCCTAAAAATATCCATGTAAGAACTTCATATGAAAACGGTAAATAAAAGCAGCATTTGTCACTGATTAGCCTGGACATCTGGGAGAAGGATAATAAAATCACAGGACAACTTTATAGTTGCAGAAATTTCTTGCAAATCCCTAAGGCCTCTAAAATGTTATCAGAAAATCTTCTCCAGAGAAGAGAGAATTACCTCTTAAATGTGGGGGTTGCCAGTGGTCTGAAGAGGCTTGTAAGGGCAGTTGCTCTGTTCTGGGCATGTCTCTGAAGGCCTAAAAAACCAGAAGGGTCTTCTAACTGGTCCCACTATGTTACAAATCTGCACTGTCTCTTAATAATCATAGCTAAAAATAGATAGTTTTGATTGTTTCCTTCAGCTTTGATATCTCATCTTTCTTTTGATGCCCCCAGTCTCTTCAGCCATGCAGCCAACATCTTTCCACATCTGAAGAGTTTCAAAAGGAAAGTAGCAAGCCACCATAGCACTGAGGTAGAACCACAATGAAACCTGGGGCAATGTCAACTCCGTGAATTTCACCCCTTGTTTTCTTTTGCTGCAGCATTTTTTGACTATTGTGGCTTTTAGTAGTGGTTTCAAACTTACTTTTTAAAAAAGTTTCATTTTCTTTCTTTCCTCTTTTTTTTTTTTTTTTTTGGTAGATTAGTATCTTGGCAGAGGAGGTAAGGCTTGAATCATTTTCATGCATCTGCACTGACAATATCCTTTTTGCTATTAATTTTTTTGTAAATATTAACATTCTTCGAAAAGACTGTCAGGGAGTAATAATGAAAACAATGTAGTATGTTGGAAATATCTTTAATGAACATGCAGTATCTTGGTATTCCTTTTATCTGAAAATATTTGTTTGTTATGAAAGCAGGTAAAAGAGTAAAATCACTATTTAAATCTTCATGATTCCTGTCATAGTCATATCTGAGCTATCACGTAAAACATAATGCACTTCTACATTTGAGCTGGGAAGCCTCCTGAGCTGTTGCTAAGCTGTAGGTCTGAGGAGCAGAGGGTCTAAATGGTCTGTCCAGGAGCAGAGAGAAAGCCGGGGACAAAGGAGACAGCAGACTCGCTAGAAGGAGTCCTCGGGGACCCTCTGGGTACAGTCTTAAACCCAGCTTTAGATAACCCCAGGAGATGGAGCAGGATGGCAGAAAGCCTGCAACAAGATGCCTGGTGATCTGCCATTGATCTTCAGAGGGCCACCAGAGACCAGAACTGGGGGAAGAGCTGGGAAAGGCAATTAACCTAAGTGGTCACAGATGTTCTCACTCCACATCTGCCCTCTGCAGACTTCAGTGGTGTGGTTTCTGTGGAAACAGAAACTCTGTGCTAAATGGAGCTGCTATCCCTGGCAGATTCTAATTTTTCCAGAGATGTATTCTACAGTAGCGCAACAAGCACTCCTTGATGCAGAAAGGTGCAGAGATATCCTGCAGCAGTATTACATATTCTGATCCAAGGAAGAGCAGCTTCTGATCTGGTAACAATTGCAGGATTTGTTATGACATGATCCAATAAATGATTCTGTAAAAGGACAGTTTCTAACTGTGGCAAAGACTCTGTGTAATCCTCAGGGAGCATGGGGTCAGTTTGGAGTCTTTCCTCTGCCTGTTTTAAGGTGACCAAGGAAAGAAAGATTTGAGCTAAACTCCTGACTGCGTTTAAGCATGTCTGTGTACGTCTCTCTGTGTTTTTTTTTTTTTTTTTACTTATTTAGGACTTTTGTAATACCTTATTTGGTTAAAATACCTTGTTGAGTGTACTAGGTTTCATTTTTTTAATTGAGTCACTCTACCACTTTTAGAGGCTTAAAATCACTTGGGTTGTGTAGTGCTTCTTTTTCCATCTTTACCCTAGCCCCTCCTCCACCCCCCCAAAAAAGGGCAGTCGCCTTGTTTTGTTTTCTGCTGACTGCACTGAACTGGCAGAATAGCCTTAATTGACAAAATGACAGGATAGAATAAAATGTTGGAAGGAAAGAACTGACACAGGCATTCCTGAACTTTTTAACAGTTCAACCACAATGGCCTGTTTAAATGAATTCATTACTTCCACAAGAGAAAGTAAATTTTATCCCTCCCAGAATTTGCATGCGGAACAAAATGGCCAACAGCTGCTGACTGCCGTGAGTTGTCCTGACCACGACTTAGAGTGGACTGAAGGCTAAGCTGAAATCCATCCCACCTTCTCCGAGGTTATCAGGAGCAAAAGGAAGGCCATCTGGGCCTCCTGTAACAGCTGCTAAGCTGCTGGCAGTAACCTTGACTGCAATGGCTTCAGCCATGGATTTAAAACAGGAGGGATTCTAGAATTCTCCTTTAAAGATCCCAGGAGGGTGTCAAACAACCAGATGAAAATGACCGGCAGCAGGGTTCACTCTGAACTGACTAAATCTCTGCACAAAAGCAGCGCCCCAAAGTCAGGTTCAGGGGGAGGGAAGGTAACCTTACCCTAAATTACCTGTCCACTCGTGAGTTGGGATAAGTGACTGTACAGAGCCTTAGTCTGCCACCAGAACCACCCCCTTGCAAAACCACATCATCTTGCTTTCCCAGCTGGGAAAGGAGGGTGCCTGGAAACAGATAGGAGAACACAGCAAGCAAGAAAAGAAACACATTGTCAGATTCTACTTTTTAAGTTAGGCAGAGAAGTAAGAAACAATGTGAACCTGATTTCCAAAATGAGATAAAAATAAACCAGAGGGTTATTTTTAGATGTACCAAGCTATCCAATAGCAATTCAGCTTTACAGCATATACAAATAGGATCCAGATTCTGATTTTGGTCATATTGCTGGAAGCTTTCCATTGGTTTCAAAGACAATTAGTAGTTTCACCAAAGTAATTTGATCAGAATTTGGACATAGATCTATTGTTCCTTGATGTGATGCACTTACTCAATAAGGTTTAGAGGAAAAATAATGATTAAAAAAAATAAAAAGAAGCAACACACTGCTCTACCTCACAGTTTTATTGAGGTTTAAATGATTGTGTTTTGAGAATGAACAGTGCTCTATGTCTGCTAAGCATTATTATACATTATATAAATGCATAGTATCGGGTGTGCTATTTTCATCTTTGCCCACAGCATGATAATGACGTCTGCTGTGGGATGAAATGCAACACTATATTTAATAAAGGTTATGGATTTTGTTTCTATTTCATGTTGTTAGGTGCTGTGCTGCTTCTGGTATCTAGGTCACTGTTCAAATCTGTCAGGGGTTAACTGTGGCCAGTCATTCCTATCTGGCCCTCTGCTGCTACAGGGAAAGTTGTTCCCTTCTGTAACTCATCAGCTTAGTTTAAAGTTAGTGAAAATGCTCTGTGATGGTGCCAGCGCTTACAGGGATGGAAGAAAATGCCAGACTTTATTCTGGGATATTCATAACTCAGCTACACAGTGTTGTTGATAGTGATGTTTAAGGAATTAAGGACATTTAGCTGAAACACTGAAGTCCAGCGTCTTTTAGGAGTACTGAAAGTCTAAGTAAAATATCTGAGAACAAGTTTAGTAAGCTAATGGTTTGCTTAAGAGAACAGTTTAATTTCTTACACGGGTCTGATTGTGGTTGCAATGAAGTATAGGACAGAAGATCTCACTGGGGTCCCAGAACACTTTCCAGTATGGTTTGCAAGTCTGTCTTTGACAACGACAAAGTTTATTTCCATTGCAAAACTAAATATGTATATGTATGTATATATGTATGTATATATGTGTGTATATTTATACACACACACACACACGTATATACACACACACATATATATTCTTTAATTTAGATTTGTGTCTCAAGCCTTACTTTTGGCACTGCTCCTGTATTCCCACGTTTTACCCTGAAAAAGTGTATAAAAATCAGCTGGAACAAATCTTAAGGTCTTCTGGTCAGTTTTTTATTGAGCTTTTACTAGAAAAGAACTCGCAGTAGTTCAAATCCCGATGGATAAAAAGCAGCTGAGCCCACACCCTTCCCTCTGATAACCATAGCAGTTGTTGCTGAGTAAGGACTGGATGCATCCCCTGCTCCTGCGTCAGGACTGCTGACATGAAAAAGTGGGAGGAAGATCAAGCTCCGGCAAGGACGGACTTCAGGAGCTGCTTCGTTCTTCTTTCACACGGATGGGAGTGTCACGGCGCGCTTTCCTGTCTAATCAGTCTCAACAGAGCCTTGCACAACTCAGCCTGCCTTAAGCTTTTAACCAGGGTGTAGGAGTTCAGACAAAAAAAAAAAAAAAAAACCTCCCTTCCCCCAAGAAAAATGTAATTGCAAAGATTTGTTTTGATGTAGCATGTGCAGTAAACTTGAATCACTGAAAGGGAACCACACATTTGTGCGAGTGTTTTTTCTTTCCCTCATTTTCATTCCTAGTTAGTTATTCACTTTATTTACCTCCAAGAGAAAAAGCACTAGAGACTGGATCTGACTTCCAGTGAGGCTTGTGGTGGAGCTGCCAGGGCCATAATCTCCGGGGCTGCAAGACAGCTCCTCTCTGGTGACCCCGCTGGGGCTATCCCAGTACATACCAGCGGACAAGCTGGTCCCCATCATCTTTAATGCAGACAGTGACTCATCTTGTGGGCCAAAGCAAATGTTAATGCTCAGTCATTACATCAAAATAGTGCATGGTGATAGATTCCACTCTCATTGTAATTGTGATACTAATTACAAGTGCTACTTACACTTTGTAAGACTCATTTGTTTTAGTACTCTGAGAGAAATCATGAGGTTAGTGAATTTAAAGCTTCATACAAAAGCCTTGATGTTACAACATGATCTGCACCAAAAGCAATGCATATATGTGCAATTTTAGCATAAAGATCATGGTGCTTGTAAGCTGTCTAGACCTCTGGTGAAGCCTACACAGAAGTTTCAAATTTATTCTTCCATTAATAAGCTCAGAATATGGATCTTGGTTATTATTATTACCAGTACATAGCATGCTGCGATGCGGAGGACAAATGGCAGAGCAGACTAAAATTGAAATTAAGCAATAAATGAGCATAGTAAATAGCGGGGTGAGAATGGAATATCAAGGGACAAAGCCAATAAAATATTGTTCCGTTTAGGGAAGATGATCCAACAAAAGTAACTAATATTTAACAATTGCATACTCACTGTAGAGTAATTTACTGTGACAGCAATAAGAAAACCACTGATGAATGGCTACAGAAATGTACAGATTGGGACACTTACTAGAGATCTAAACCAATGCCATCAATAAAAATGGGAATTTCTTGACAAGACAGAAGGACAGGCTGGGAATTGAGGCTGTTCAGGCTGGAGAAGGGAAGGCTCTGAGGACACTTTAGAGCACCTTCCAATACCTAAAGGGGGCCTGCAAGAAAATTGAAGAGGGACTTTTCTCAAGGGTGTGTAGTGATAGGACAAGGGGGGATGGCTTCAAACTGAGAGAGAATTGGTTGAGGTGAGATATTAGGAAGAAATTCTTGACTGTGAGGGTCATGGAGCACTGGCAAGGTCAGGTTGGATGGGATCTGAGCAACCTGGTCTAGTGGAAGGTGTCCCCATGCACAGTAGAGGGGTTGGAATGAGGTGATCTTTAAGGTCCCTTCCAACCCAAACCATTCTATGATTCTGTGATATTTCTACCTCTGCTACTTATAAAATTTATTTTACCATGGCACCAGAGCATCTTTCTCGTTACAGTCCTCATATCCCCTGCAATTGGAAAGTTCTGGAGCAGACCCTCAGCAGCTGGCATCCCTGGGAGGGTACCAGACTTGCAGGGATGGCAGAGCCAGCTTGGATTGTCCTAGCCTGAGTACCTGAGCCCTACCTGCTGATGGCACAGCTGCTGGCACCACCACATAGCAGGTGCTCTCCAAGCCTTCCCCATCCCATCCCATCCCATCCCATCCCATCCCATCCCATCCCATCCCATCCCATCCCATCCCATCCCATCCCATCCCATCCCATCTTTCTCTTCACTCTTGCTCTTGGTTTCCCTGCAGCATGACTGTGCCACTATGTCAATATTTTTTCCCTCTCTGTTCCCAGCAGCCTGTGAGAACACAGGAGAGAAAGCTGGGACTGCTGCTTCTCAGAGGAAAGGAAAGAAGTGTTTCTTTTGGGTGAGGGAAAGCCAGTAAATTATTACTCTTCCTATCTCCATCTGTTTTTCACGAATCTTTCCAGTCTTCCTCCCTTTAGACTTACTCAGTGTAACTACAAAATTCACTTTTACCCATCTATCTTGGGATTCTTGGGGAATCCTATGTCCTTCATACTAATGGCAACAGAAGCATGAAAAGAATAAATTAGTCTATCCAGAAAGTCTACAGTAGGGAGCGATCCCCCAAAATTAATTTCACATGCTGTCTGTTACCTTGGCTAATTTCTTTACGTGGAAACATATTTTTTTCTTGTTAATCCATGCTTCTCTCCTTTTTCTCATATTTTTGGTTCTTATGAATCCAATAAAAATAGTTTTGCTTCCTTTAACAATGCTGATAAACAGAATTTCCCTTGCAGTCATATCTAGATAGTAAGAAAATCTTGCAAATATTTGTGAAAGAGTTCAGCTGGTTCATAAACTGCATTAATTAACCATTCTGAAATCTTCCTGTGGCTGCACAGACAAGGGTCAGACACCGTGCCATCTAGCAAACCAGGCCAAGCTTTAGGCAGCTGGTCTGAGCAGTCATCCTAATGCGTAGTTCATGAACGAGCCATTGGCTGCGATATGTCGGTGCTGGTCATGTATCAAATGAAAATGAGCTCTGAAGAGTAGGTTCTGCAAATGAATGAATGGGGCTGACTCCCTCACCTTGGTATGAGGAATATGTCTTGAGGCCCGTGTTTACGGAGCTACAAATTTGTTCTTTGATCTCTTCCCAATAATACGGCTAAAGGAATGCAATTTTTGTTGTTAATATTTTGCTTAACGTTAGTCTAGGGAAAGGTCGTTAATATTCTGTAGCTATCTCATCAGTCTCAAGGGACATGTCATATACATTAAAGGAGACATATCAATAATTAACATAAACCCCTTCTAATCCTAAAGTCAAATATTAACATCCTCTTTTTTTTTTTTCTTTTTTCTTTTTTCTTTTTTCTTTTTTCTTTTTTCTTTTTTCTTTTTTCTTTTTTCTTTTTTCTTTTTTCTTTTTTCTTTTTTCTTTTTTCTTTTTTCTTTTTCTACTGGCTAATTCCTAAAGAACCCAAGGCTGAGAGTGGTAGAATTTTACCCAGAGATGATGAAAATAATGAGACAGCCATGTGCCTGCCTGTTTGTGGCAGATTTCAGGCATGGAAGTCTGCAGTAATCTCAAAAGTTAAGTACGCAGAGAAGTGTTTTATAATGTGTCATAATCTTGCAGTTAGCTCTAATCAAGAGAAGCTTCAGTACCTATAAAACAATAAATTTTGGGGACAAAAGATATTCTTCTCTGGATTACAGCTGCTTCTTTCTAAAAGTTTATTAAAAACTAATTGATATAAAATAATACTTTTAAATATGCATATTTACTTTTTTCAAAATTAAATATAGTTGATGTTTCTAAAACTGACTTATGAACCTAATCGTAAACCCTTGTGTTAAAAGCTCCATTTTCATCCTGTAGCATTAACATTTAGAGCATTTAAAAAGGTGTAATAGTGCCACATGTTCAAAGCAATTCCGAATTCCAATTAAAGAGTAACATCATGTTAAACAGCTATAAAGTAAAACATATGTGCATAATTTATTAGGCATAGGCATAAAGGTTTTTTCAAATGTCTATATACTTCCAAAAATGATGTCTATCCCTACATTTGTTTATACCTGTATGCATAATAAATTGCAGACCCATAGATTCATTAGGTAGAGGCATATAGATAGTTCAGATACACTCCCAAGGCATCTTCAATCACTAACTTTTTTGTCAGTGTGGAGGAACCTGATCTTTCATAACAATTAAGTAATTGTTTGTTTTCTCCTTGCCATTTTCTTGCAAGAATTAAACATTTAGGGTTACTTATTACCATGAGACGATTCCTGCAATTCTGCTGAAGGCTCAAGAATGGCAAAATATTTCCTAATTCCCAGAAGGTATGTGTTATCTCATGGCAACACACACACACATTGCAGTGTGACATTTCTCCTCTATACAGGTAAATGGACCGTACTGTATCCAGGATACAGCTTTTTGCTTCCATTAAAATCTCACTTGTATTTTCTTGCTTGCAAAATACTTTGTCAAGATGTATAATACAGAATACAAATTTCACTGAGCTCTTTTACCACTGTGATTTTTAATAAAGAGAAGGGCTAAACAGAAACATCCAGCTGCTAAAAACCGACAGGACTGGCATTTAAGTGGAAGTTGCTGTCTCTGCTCTTGTACATGTGGGAAAGGGTATTCATAATCTCACGCTCCTAATGGCCAACGGTGTGTGGACAGCTGTCTTAAAATATATTGTGAATATAATGGAGATATTATTGTTCAGTGTTTCCAGGATGTTGCTGTTGAGGCCTGACTTTAACAAGGTTTCCTAACTTCCGTCAGCAAACCCGGTGAGGAGCCTTCTGACGGTCTCCCCCTCCCTGGCTGCATGCATTTCTCAACATTCAGTCAGGAATGCATCCAGGATGCATTCCAGATCTCAGGCTGTTGTTCATTCCTTGTGCTGTCAGTTCTGCTGTCAGGCACTTAGAAAGATGGACAAGTCTGTGCAGTGGGCAGCCAACTCACAGCCACCCCCAGGGCCAGCTCTGCCTTATTTTTCCACACATCGGATGCCCTGAGGCAAAGATCTCACCATGCTGCCGGCGTCTGCTCAGGGGAGACATAAAAAACTCTCTCGTACAGGAGGTGGGGGAAGGAAATAGAGCCAGGCAAGCCCCCCAAATCCGATATTAGTTTCTGATTTCAGCGTATTTTTTCTCCATTCCCCGTGGCAGAGTGTCATCGTGCCACTCTCAGCGCTTTGAGTTCGAAGTCCAGCGAGATCAATATCCAACGAATGCGGCCGTGAGAGGACACACTCATGACAGGACAGGGAGAGGACAGTGAAAACAGCCTGTTACCTATTGCACTTGGGGATTTGCTTCCAGACACTGAGGTGCTTCCAGATTCCCTCTAGAAAGGAATTTGCGGCCACTGGGCACATACCCTTTCCGTCAGTAATTTATTGTATATTGCCAATGAGGCAGTGCAGCCCTTTCTTCATGCACAATGAGCTACTACCCTGGCAGATAAAGCCGCACAGGGCATATTGTAAATGTGATCTTTAAACCCCAAGTTCTTCTGTGTCACAGAATCACCAACAGAGGAATCTTTCTTCTGTTGAACGGGGACTTGGATATGGGAAAATTATCTATGGGGAACTCCCATTGCCATAAATAACTACCATATGCCATAAAATGATAATGAGCCTGGTTATCTTCTAAATAGAGTCATAAATCATATTTTCCGTTTTGTTAGTAATAATCCACCTGTTCGGTTTGGGACATTAACAGGCAAAATTTTAGCAATAGGTTTTCATGCTTCAAGAGAAATGGGGGAAGAAATCCTGGGCAGGGGAGGCACGCTGACTGGAACACAGCTGCAGTAGCTAGACCAACATAAAAAACAGATTTTATGGGGGGTTTGGTTTTCTTTTTTCACAAAATTGTCTGTGGGACTAGCTCCCCTGCAGATGTGTTTCTGAAGATGACAGCCTTTGCTTTGCATCTGTTACATACAGAGCTGAACGTGGGCTCTGCAGTTTGAAACGGGATTTCCAGTTCATCAGAGTTCAAGGAACACTTGGGATTCTTTTGGCTTGGTTTCATAGCTCATTACATAGCTGGGGTAAAATCCTAGCTGTCTTGAAGTCAATGGCACAAATCCCACTGGTTTCGGTGGGGAAAGAATGTTACCCCTTGTATTTTAGAGGCCAACTACAGAAAAAACACCCTACAACACCTCTGATTCTGACCATACAGTAATTTTATCATCTTTATTCATGCATATGCTTGTCATGCTTTAAGTCTACTGGATCTATCAATTTCCCTCACTATATATTTATAAATGTTTCCCTGCTTGCCTTTCTTCAGTTCTGTGATCTTGCCAAAGAGTGTAATCTTCAAATCTAAGAGACAGAAAGACCCCATGGAAGTTCATAAGCATAAAATGCTGACGGCTTTCTGGCACTTAAATTCCAATTCCCAATGGGGTCACAAACCAGATTCCATTTATTTTAATTGTCTCTACATCAGTTCTTTTTAGTGCCTGCGAAGTACTGGATACCATCAGATGAGACATGCCAAAACTGTTTGTCAGAACAAATTGGTAATAAACTTCTCTTTAGCTATAATAGTGTTTTTTTTTTTGTTTTTGTGGGTTTTTTTTGTTTTTTTTTGTGGGTTGTTTTTTTTTTTTTTTTTTTTTTTTTTAAATGATCAGGACATCTTCCTCAAATATTCCTAGCCATATATGGTATGAAATTTTTGCCTTTATTCAGGAGTTTCCTTTCCAATTTTTCTCTCACTCTTCTTTTTTTGGTTTTTTTTTTTTTAGGCAGCATATACTGGGAAAACATGAAAAATTTCTGGAGTGTGATCCAGTCTCTTGCATTCATATGTGATAAGCTGATGGCTCCCTGAGCCTCAGGCCCTGGGAGGACAACTTCACATTTATGGAGTTTTAATTATAGCTCCTATAGTTACTCCAAACATCGTATGTTTCACCAATATTCTGCACTGAGTTCTGCCAAGGCTCCTCGGTGTGCCTTCTCGCAGCTGTGCCGCTGTCAGCCCGAAGACAATGCCTGCAGTGAGGAGCCCAGCGTTCCCGCAGATGCTCAGCTGACTCGGGGCTGGACCGCAGCCAAAAGGCTCCTGAGCCGTTTCCATGGGCTGTGTTCTAGTGTGTGTTCACACGGTTCTTTCTAACGGGAGAACGATTTGCAGGAGAGCTGCTGGGCTGGCTCCCAGTCTCCCCTGGAAGCACGTAAGGCAGAGGGATCCCCTCTGCAGAGCTGACATTGTATTATTCTCTATGACAGCTGTGGGTTCACACGTATTGTCTTTTGTTACTTTGTTTGCCAAACATCATCAAACTGTGCGGCATTTAAATACACCAAGCCACGCTGGTTTACCGTGCTCTCCTTGCTGACCGCTGTGTTGATGTAGCCATGACCTTGTCTGATGGGATGGTGTGGTATTTTGGGCAGACAGCCTCTCTTCCCGTGACGCTGTGCCCCTTCGTGCCGCACCTGGTGCTCTCTCTGGCAGTACACCTCGGGATGGCCACCGCGACGTAAAGGGGGCTTGGAAATCAACGTCCCTGCTTCTTCTTGGGGTATTGATGGTGAGGAGGAAACTGAGCGAGTGCTTCAGCAGAACATGTATCTGTCACAGCTCTGCTCAGTGCAGCAGCACTTTGGGTGCAGTGGTGGGTGCAGCAGGGAACAGATGCCATCCTGGGGCCACCAACCTCTGTTTCCAGAGGTTCCACCCCTGTCTGCATCAGCAACAGGCTCACACACAGAGCTGCTCTCCGGATCCAGTTTTGCAGTGACTCTTCAGCTGTGGAGGTTGCTGTGCCATAGGCATTTGTGATTTTTGTGATGCTGCTGTATCACTTAATACGACACAGCAATGCAAAGGGGTTTATTAGTTGCACTGCATTTCAAACAGTTTAGAAAAGGTCCCTTCTGACAATGGGCATTTTCAGGTTATCTGTACCAGCTGACGCATTACTGCTTTGATTACTTATAATAGCATAAAAAATAAGATGACCACACAAAGTTAAACCACATGCCCCAAGTCACAGGTTCCTGCTTTGGTGCAGAGGTAATTTATGCAAACCAAAATTCCTTTCATGCCCTCCATGCAAGGACATCACCAATGAGAACGGTTACTCTGAGTGGATTTTGACATATGTCAGTTCAGTGCTTCATTATAGAAAAACCAATATAGAAAAAACACCTTGCCTGATGCTTCCCTGCTTTTCAAAACCTTTCATCACGTTGCTTGCACAGAAGAAAACGGTGGTCTAATTCTGAACTCTGGGTTTGCAGAGTGCTATGAATATTCTCCGGAATAGCTGAACACAGTAGCAATGCCCCTGTGGGAGCTGATGGTTCTTAGCATCGTGGGATTTTCATGCTAAGTGTCGGATGGCTTTTGCACATTTGTGAGTGCACGAGAAAGATGCTGAAGGACTGTGGAGATCAGGAGGTCAAGAGATCCTCTGGACATGTGTAAGCCAAAGAGGATACGCTGGCAGGCTGCCTCGTGTGGTCAGGGATACAGAATCTGGGAGGCATTATGCTCCCATTTAGATACCAGAAAAGAGTTGGAGGGAAAGAATGCTGTGTAACCAATAATATGTGTTTGCATTTACCCACACTTGGAGTTAACGGCCTTATGCTTTCAACAGGTGGTACTCCAATGAAATTTAGCAGCTGAGTGGCATCAGAGTAAGTTTATTTTGTGATAAGCAATAACAGAAAACAAAAGCCAAAACAGAGATATCACATTGTTTCTTGAAGAGCAAGCCCCTGGTGAACTGGCCTTTCCGTAACGAGGTGGGTGAGTAACAAAGCAAACAGACTGGAAGTTAATTGGATACAAATCAGGACCTCCGCTGGAAAAGTGCTAGGGATCTGCAAAGCACACACCATGGCTTAAGACTAACCAGTGTAAGCAACGCTCTTGTTCTCATCCTTCTTCTGGTGGTGGGATTGCACACTGTGTGCTGTGGGGTGGCCCCCAACCACCCCTGAATGTGCATCTTCTGCAGAGCGCAGTGCTCCGGGGTGCAGTCATCAGAGCCAATCACAAAGGAAGTTAATCCGTGACATTCCTCCCTGCAATGCCTGTGTCAGGGCTCTTTCCAGGGCAATGAGCTCCATTTCAGTCCTCTGAGGATTCTCCAGGAAATGCTTTAGGGCCTTCTCTTGGATTGGGTCCAGTAGTTGCTGGAACAGATCCCTCTCTTGCTCCTTTTTCTTTTTGAACTACGTGTTGGTCACTCTGTCTGTGTGCACTACTTACTGCTTTCAGGAGAGTTGTGGAATCAGAAAGCCTAAAACAGACTTTGGAAAAGAGGTTTAAAGTTATACCTTCTTAAAATCAGTCCTCCTGCTAAATGAAACAAAATGCTCCCTTAAGATTGCCCCATTTCAGTTTATGCTCTGGAGTCTAGGCGAGGCAGCAGAGTGTAATGCAAATTGCTTTTGCTTGCCATCAGTCTTCATGCAGCAATCGTGAGAGGCTCTGGAGCACGGCAAGGCAGCGGGAAATCAGCGGGAGGAGTGGGGGGCTGTGGTGGCACATATAAATAGAGCACATCAGTTAGGAGGTTGGCAATCCCCCTGTACCCCCACTTCTGTTTGCACAGGAGGGTATTACAGCCTTGGGGATCAGAAACGGCTTTGTAAGAGTCCTGTGAAAGAGAAAGGACTTTGTCACTACAGTGGCCCAGTGGGTTCTTCAGTGTTCCTCTCTGTGCTGGGTTCTTGTGCAATTTTCAGCCCTGCTGGTTTGTGCAGCACTGGCTGCTCTCATAAATCCCCTGACTGAATCCTAATTCATACACAAGATCAGAGGAGCTTGCAGAGGGGTTTATGCTGTTTGTTTGGTTGTCTCCAGTGCCTGCACTGCAGTCTTGGGCGCTTTGCAAATCCACAACCACCCTGGAACATTCAGAGTCTCTGCCTGCAACACCTGCAATAAGGTGGTCCAGCTGCTCCTTTGCTAATTAATTCACCTGGAGCGCTCCAGCTTTGCCTTGGTAGGGGGGCCAGTGTGGTTGTGTTTGTTATTCCCTGTTTCTCTAAAGGTGTCTGCATTCTGGTGCTGCTTCTGGGAGAATCTGCAAAGGTCTGTACAAGTGCCAGTGAAACTTTCTCAGAAAAAGCACACAGTGCAGGTAGCTACTCTTCTTTAAAATTTTGAGTAGTAGCAAGTTCACACATAATGTTCCAGCCTGGGGTCCTCATATACCCCAAAACTAGCCTCATATGAAGTGCTGACCCCAAACCTTCTGTCTCCTAATCTAAGCCTAGCCTGGGAAACTTGGCAAGTCCCAGCACCAAGCTCAGCTTGCCAACACTTACACAGCACAGAGCTGCATGGCGTGGAGTGGCAGTGACCATGGCCTGTATTGGAGCCCTCAGGCTGCAACAACTGTTGTAGGAAGCAGAGATGTGGACAATGTGGTTCTAAGTACCAAAATTCTGCCAGACCATTAAGATTTCCTTTCTTTTGCTAAGTTGTTCTTGACGGTAACCTCGTCAGAAACCTTGCATGCTACATCTGCTTGCACCTCTACTGCTTTTCATTTCACTTGTGAAAATGGATTTCAAACTCAAAGACATCATGACATGATTCAGCTTTGCTCCTTAGCACTGTTGCAGGACTGCAACCTAGGAAATGAAGACAAATATAATCAGTTACTGATAGAGGTGAGCAACATATCAGTCTTTTAAATATACCACTGGCTGACTTCACATTCCAGAGAGTCCACACAGATCATTCCCTGGATAGTGTGGTGAATCATTTGCCCATCCCAATGTTTTGTTAGAACAACAACCCTACCAGTCATCTGATTTGTCAGACAACTGGATGATGTCAGATTTCTCCTCTGTGTCTCACTTTGTGCCCCCAAGGCTGAGAAAATGGATTGATTTTAAATGGGACCTATCGTGCCAAATTTCCTAAGAACTTCAAATGAATACTCTCATTCAGTCATGACAAATGCCTTCTCAGATTCCAAGAACACGTCCATGGTCTGCGTGCTCCTCTTTGGGTTGAATAACAAAGAACCTCCACTCATAAATGGATCTTTCATGAAATTTCTTGTAAATCAATCACTGACAACTGCACAGTCAGTCTTCTTGGTCTTGTCAGTTTTTAATTAAAAAGTTGCGCCAACAAGTGATGACAGACACAAGCAGCACAGTCTTCTTCAGAAAGTCCAAATATGCATAAAGGTGAGCGTGCAATAACAGCTGAAAATGACCTGCCACATAGAAACAAAAACCAAACTTTAGAAGATAGATTTTTCATTTGTGCACGCCCAAAATGTGCTCTTTAACATTTTGCCCCAATCCAGGCCTGGATGTAGCCCCTGAATAAAGAAGGTGACTGGGTTTACCCTGGCATCCTTTGATGACATGACATCATTCGCTCACCAGTGGTAGCTTAAAAGGAGTCAGGAAATGATAGCTCTGTGTTTCCAACCATATATTCTCCTAAAAAGCACTTGGCTGTTTGGATTTCAAATTAACTAATGTGCTGGAAGAAGGAAACCTCTGTTCCAAAGCTGTCCAGCACTAAGTGTCTTTCCCTTCACCTCCTCCTGGTGATTCTATCCAACGCCTGAGATGCATTGAACACATCTTTACAGGATGCCAGCAGATGTTTGTGCAAAAATAGTGAAGACGCAGAACGGACAATCCAGATGATATGAGGTGAAAGGAAAGCAAAATGGTATTTTTTAGAGTTTTAGTCTGCTCGGGATGACTTTCAACATCATTGGGAGGGCAAGAGAGAGACAAAGAACAGCTCAGTTTGAAAGTATTTTTTTCAAGGCAGATAACCTTAAAAATAGAGAGAAGAAACCTGCTGGTTTGGGGCTTGTGAAATCTTCTGTTCTTAGATTCGTATGTAACCTTTGTAGTTCTCTGCTTGGTCAGGAAGCAGAGATTAAGAAAATTGGACCTGATTCACAAGAAAACTTGAGGCCCATTTGGAGGCTTCTTTATCTTTGACCCCAAATATAAAAGTTTGCATTTTTATCATTCAGTCAACTGTGGATTGCCTAAGATATAGGACTTATTGAGGATTTGTAGAAGTCTTTTCGAAAGACTTTTGTTTCTACACTATCAAGTAATTCTGGCAGCAACTTTGGATTTCGCCACTGGTTTTGTTTTTGTTTTATGTAGCATGGTCTGGGAATAAAGTAACAAAAAAAGGATCATTTCTCTTAACTTTGTCTCAGCACATTACAGAGCTTTTTCTTTCTTTCTTTTTATGCATTTCTAGTTAGGGCTCATTTCTGCCTATGGGTCCAGCAGTATTGACTGCTGCAGTTATGTGGAATTTTATTCTCCGAGCCCTGTTTTCCTTGCATTCTGAGTAAACAAGGCAGATTGTGGGTAAAACATAGTCCCCTCCTCCCAAAACATTATTTTCCCCCTCTTTAAAGAGCCAGGACCTTCCCATAGGTTCTTTTGCTGAGGTTTGCATTACTGCTTAAAAAACCCCAAAGAAACACTTCAGCTCGACCTGCAGCTTCTAGACTTTTCTGTAACTTCTATAATTAAGACTAAAGGATAGTACTGTGGTTAAAGTGGGCTACATTTGGACTCAAAATGTAGAGAAGCAATCCCCTAAAATTTATTCCAGTCCCTCCGTTGGCCGAAGCTGTGGGGCTTGTTTGCAAAACTGGCTTCTAATCTTTGTTGTGTTTGGTTTTGCTTGTCCAGTTGGAGGCCTGGCATTTAATACCTCCTGCTCAATGAGAAGTCAGCGGGACCTGCGGTTTTTTGCCATGGATTAAAGAAGGTCACGGTGCCCCCAGAACAACCAGGAGTGGCACATTGCCAAATTAGAAACCATGCTTGAAAGTCAGGGTTTTAATCTCTTGTGATAACTCAGAATTCCTAATTTAGGTGACAGGGGACTTAACCGACTCTATAAGGAGCCTAAGGCTCCTATGTGCCAAGCCAGAAGCTTAAAGGTTGGCAGAGTGGATATGTAATCCCCGGTGAACTGGGATACTGTCCCACCACACCAGGCCACTGGGAGGCTTCGAAGTGCTCAGAGACTCTCATGTGTCCATCAAAGGCAACATATGGAAAAAGCAGAGTAGGGCACTGATGAGCCTTCAGTGGTGCTGACTGCAGGCACAGAGCTATCAGTTCCCCCTGATATCCCTTCAGTAGGGTCCTGTTTAAATATATCCAGAAATCACCCCAGCATCCATGTCTTTACAGCAGGGATAAAGAATGATGGTGGGTAGCTAAGCAGAAGGTTAATATATTAATATTAGCACCTGATTTTATATATATATATATATATATATATATATATATATATATATATATATATATATATATATTTAATACTTATTCAAACTAAGAGCCTCTCTTCTAAAACTGATGGATTTCCCTCTGTGAAATTCCTTCAGTGGAAATGAAAAATGGGCCCTGACTGACAGAGACTCCTCAGTTTCAGGTGACATTAGGTAAGAAATACATATTGACAGCAAGAAAGAGCTTAAGCTCTTTTTAATCCTCTTAATCACTTATTGTTTGTTCTAGTGAGTTTGATGTCACTTCAGGATATCATCCAAGACTAATAATAATTATGATACTATCACATGAAGGCTGGCTTTTGCCCTTAGCAGAGCCCAGCACAGCAGCATGGAGGAAAGGGAGGATAGAAGAGACAGAGATCTTCAGCTTTTCCCTGTCCATGCTTTGCACAGGCACTCAAGAAAAAACTCACTATCTTCTGCAACACAAACATGCTTTGGATGATGGACAAAGAAAAGAATAATGGCAACACCAGCAGCTATAACTCTGCCAAATCCCTTCCTGACTGTAGGATTTACAAAGGCTATCATGGACTGGGGAATAATTTCAAAGGACTTTTTTATTGCTATGGCCTGGGGCCAGGGGAATAAACCTTCTGAAGCAGAGGAGGATTCCCTTTACCTCAGGCTATTTGTTCTAACTGTGAACACAGTGCAGAATTGGACTCACCAGTCTGTCCCCTCCAGAGGATCCCCAAAGTCTCTTCTTCCAGCACCTAAAGAAAATCAGCTGCTTCTGGAGATGAAAAGATTAGAGCTGAATTTGCCACTACCCAAAGCACATTGTGTAACACCGTAAAGGGAAAAGGAGGGGCCGGTGTGTGGGGAAATTTGTGCTCCTGTAGAGGCTGCACCAGGAAAGAGAAGCCAGGAACTGATTTCCAAAGCTTCATGCGAAACTCTGAGATGAGACTAGAGAGGTCTATTTTTAAAAACTTAACAGATAAACCAAGCTGTTAAAAGGGGGAATTTTTTTTTGTTTCTCTGAAGTCTCTGGTCTGAAGCAAATACCCCATCCACTCTTTTAAAAGTCCCAGCCTTCCTTTTTTAAAATGATTTATATTTCTTTGTAGATGGTTATTACTTTCTCTAAGTCAGATGTCATCTCAAGATCCGGCAGGGGAGTTAAACACCAAACTTTCCTCTCCCTAAAATGGAGGTACAGGTGCTCCAGAATACTGCAGCTGTATTGAGGCGATGAATGGGAAATTCCTCAAGATGGTGTTCCGTGTGGGGACACTTCCATTGCCCCTCTTCAAAGAGTCCAGTCTCAACAGAGAATCTCTATTGCTTTTTTCTCTCCAGCCCCTCATTTCATTGAATGCTGGAGGCTGCTGTATCCCCAAGGCTGGTAGAACTCAGTACATGCCATTTTTTGCTTTCTAATGGAGATGTTCTAAGCTTGTACAGCCTCTGTGTTTTAGGCAGGTTGACACAGTTGTGGTTTGCAAATGAAAGAAGGATAGAAACTTTCATTCTTTGCCGTCGTTAGTCCCGAGGCTATGGCACAGTCACCCTGTTTTGGTTGCACCCTCTCGTGTGACAGAGGTGCTCAGACACTGATTGCTGGTTTACTGTGGAATACACTGAAGCCCCATCTTTTTCTCCCCCTTTATTAATTTTCCCAGCCTCTTCTTTCCACAACAATCAGAGCTGCCATTATACTTTGCCTAAAGAGAAATTCCCAGCCAGTCACGAAGCAGACTGAAACGCTGGGAGCGGCCGTGCGCTGCTGTCCGCTTCAGTGCACATCCTTTCCATTGGCGTGAAAGCTTGGGATCACGTGGAGCTGACCATCACTGACTAAAGGCAGGGCATGAGTGTGCATGTGCAATCACAGGACTTGCCCCTCCGTCAGGGGGAACACAAAGACCATCCCCAGGCCATTATTCATTCAATGTCCTGCCTTTGGGTCGGTTAATTAAAACTTTTGGGTGATTCTGGGTACATCTAAACTCCAGGTGACTTCAAGGAAGCTAAGAGCAAGGTTTCCAAGCGCTGAGCACAAAAGAGTAACAAGAAAACCTACCCCTGACCAGGTCTCATTGCTCGGTTGGTTCCTTGCTCAGAAGAGAGCCTCAGAGCAGGTCGTTTTCATGTCTTACATGGTAAGACCAATGCTGAAGAAGGTTTTTGCTGCAGATTCCACCCTGAGCAGCTTCTTCCTGGAACTGCTCCTGAAAATGAATTTACAGCTTCAAGACTACACCTGCACAGGAGATGCCTGTGGCAGTCAGTGGGGAATGTGCCTAATTAAATACGAACAGATTTTCAAAGATTGCTTCATCCAAGAAGCGAAAGCTAAATAATTATATGGAAAAAGATGATTACCTGGAACAAGATGATAAAACTCCTCGTGTTCCTGTTTATGATATGACTGTGAAGCTTCTCTTTTAAAGCTGGGATGCAATGCATTATAGTTTATTGTCTAATAATACAAGAAATAATGCTGCCAGTATTCTGTGAGAATCGTGCTTTTCTTCCAAATAAAATTCCACCTGGAACCAACCCGTCTGAGTAACTCCCACAATTTCCACCTGGTTTATCCTCACCTGGGAGGAAGGAAGGCTTAAGAAGGGAGAAATATGCTTTTGCATCATATATCAAATGCATCTGGGAACTTTGGTAGATGTTGAAGGAATGGTCACATCTTTACAGGAAGAAAAAAACCCCAAAGCACCGAGATGGTAAATTGCTGTGAGAGGGTAGGTCTGTGACCCTGTGCCACCTCTTTTGTGTGATGAAAATGTGCTGATGCCACGGCCACAGCTACCCTTCTCTGCTGGATTTTCTAATAAAAAGGAGAGCTTTGCCACTGTGTGCGCCTGGTCAAAAGCTACCGGAGACCTTTTGTTCCCCATCCGCCGGCGGTGTGATTGCAGGGAGTGCCCAGTCCATTCAGCCAGCCACTACACAAGCAAACCCAGCAGTTAAAATGTTGATATTCACGATGATTTCCCTCCTCTGACCTCTCCATGGCTGAGTTCCAAGCTCTGTGCAGGCTCTGCTCTGCTCTCCACCCTGCTTCTTTACATTTTTATTTATATCTACTTTTTTTTCCCCACCTTTCTCAATTTCTTTTAAAGAAACTTGGAATTCTGGAGAGTAAAACAGCAGCTCATGAGAGGTGCCAGTGTGTTATAACATGAGTACAGCTCGGTACAAGTGCTGTCTAAACTCAGCCTCAGTACTCACTGTGTTTCACCGATGACCCTTTACAAGACAATAAATTACTCCTCGGCTCAAAAACACTTCCTCTGTCCTCTAAAGACATTTATAATGACCTCTGCAGCTTGGTTTCAAAAATTTCAAATTATTTTGGCATCTGCTGCTGTAAGTGTTCTTCATGCTACCTTCTTCGTGTGGAGCTGCCTCCACACCCCTGTGAAACTCTCCCTGAAATGAATCTTGACAGTGGGGACCAGCTCCACTGGGGTTTTAATGCGCCACTTAGTTCTCTGAAAATTTTTTAATTTCTGTTCGCATCTTTAGAGCTAAGTATGAGTTGAAAAGTCTTCTTGGGTCAGGACCTGTGGTTTTACCTGGGATGGTATTTCAGAACTGGGACCTGCACTTCTATATGGCCTTTCGTGTGTCTGCCTAAAATTTCCTACAGACAGGGATCCTGGAGTCTCTGTATTACAGGGCTGAGCAGCCCATTTTAAGTGAAAAAATCTTTGATTAACAATGTCTCTGTTTTGGTTGCTGTTTGTTTTTAACCATTTGTGCAATACCTCAAGCCAATTGGCAGGATTAATTGGTTTACAATACTATAGTAATTAATATCATAAAATCATTTTGAAGGAAGGAAGAGCTAATTAACTACAAAGCATTAATACTCTAACTGGGAGAGAACCCAAGGGAAAAAGTCTACAGTGTAATTAATACAGAATGCATTTTTTCTTCCTGCCCTACAATCTCCCCATAGTCCCAGGCATTAATGACTTTCACTTGGCTTTCTGAAAGGTTTTCTGCTCTCCATCAACCTATTCCATGCTTTAAAATATCCAGAGGTAATTTGTATTTTTTTCTTTCTTTTTTTCTTGACCTTTCCTTTCTGGCAGTTCCCTCAGTGCAAGGTATGAACTCAACTCTTGCCCTTGCTCTTGTGAAGTGCTTGTGAGGCAGGATCTCTCTGATATGGAACGGCCGTGCTGGTTAAGATCCAAGCTTCAGCAGTCAGTAACACAGGCACAGCAGGAGAGCAGGGCGTGCCACAGCAACCCTTTCCGTTCTATACTTTCCCTTCCTACTGCACATCCCACATTTTTCCAGTGAATCTCAGACGACTCACTGATTTTTTACAGCGTTTTTTAAAAATCTAGTTGGCAGTCAACCTGCTTCAAACCACACTACATTTTATTTGTTTGCTGTTCTCTAGTAACAATCCTGGAAAAAAAAAGAAAAAGCTAAACAAAATTACAAATTATAGACGATTAAGGGGGGAGGAAATTCCAGCTGAAAGCACACTGATGTGCTTTTTGTGCTTGGACTCCAACCACTTACACAGAAATGCTTGTGGAGGTGAGGAGTTGGGCAAGGGCACACAGAGAATTGTCAGAATAAACACATACAGTGAAAATAGCTACATCCTCACTATAAAAATATCTCCCTGCTAGACTTTGGGCTGAGTTAACTGATGGCATCCAGGAAATAAATGTTTACAAATGTCCAAACCAGAATTTATAAACGTGCGATAGCAGCTTCGGTGAACTAGCCATCAAATCCAAAAACCTTTGTCCATATGACAATGCTTGAACTACGGTGGTAAAAGCAAAAGAGTAGAACAAACAAACCAATAAAAAACAACGGTAATGCTGAAGCATTTCCACAGCATATGGCTTATTCTCTGGTAAGAAGCATCTGCAGCAGTACTTATGCCTAATTATTCAGTTTAAGGAGAAAAAAAAAAAAAATTAAAAAAGCCCAGGACTCCAATTTACGCAGTTCTTAGGAGTTATGACACAGTTAGCACAACCCATATGCCCGACTGAGGTCTAAGTCCAACATGGAAAATACAGCTGTGTGGTATTGCCAGGAGAGCGCTGTGTCGTTAAGGAGTCTGCTCCCTCAAAGGAAAGGTTAAATCAAGCTCCTTAATCTCTGGATGAGTAATCTCATTATTTTCCTGAGAAAACATCTCACCTAGCAAATACAGTGGAGTCTTGCCCAGACATGTTTTCTATAGGTGGGAATTGGTACTACGTGGATGAGGGCGTGGAACGGCCCTTCTTGGTGAAGTCTCTCTCCATTAATCATTGCGTGTCTCGTACCCGACAAAAAGTGTTGATGGGACGGGTTTAGACACACTTTTGAGTTAGAACAAAACCCCTGTCACACCAGCGCAGCCAACATTGGGTATTGTGTTTGTAGTTGCCTGGTGTGACGCAATGGAAAATTGCGAATAAAATTCTGATGCGCTGTCGGCTCCCGTGAGCTTTATCTGTGGGCAAGAGGGTGTCACAGAAACAGAGCAGCTCCCCAGGTCTTGCCACAGACACCTCCCTGGGACAGGGGGAGGAGGGGAAGGTTTAGATTACCACTGTATAAGTGATTTTTCTCACAAAAGGGAGTTTGATTTTGAGAGATTTGCATCTTTATTTTGTTTACCTAGGGTTGAATTTCCTTTGTCACCTTCTGTAAGTCTGTTTAATCCACATGGGCTGAATTCACCCGCCAGTTTGTAGAGCTTAACAATGCACTGTGATGCCTTTCACTGGCACTTCACGTAGTGAAAGGTTCTTGCTACCTCTTTTGAGAAGTTCTAACACCTTTATTAATTGTTTCATGTTTATTGTTTCGTGTTTGTTAATTGTTTCACCCTCATTATTTCAGTAATTGCTTTCATGCTGAGAATAAAAATCCGGCAGCTCTGAAAACTGGCAGAAAGCAAGTGATCAGCACAGAAAATACCTAATTTTTCTTCTGTGAATTTCTCTTCAGGTGTTGCCATAATAGAAATGATTGAAGATTTATCATTCCCCCACTCATGGAGGAATTGCTGAAGGAAAAGTATTGGCAGCACATCACATTGTAGCTGATTGCAAGTATTCTTAAGAGAGGGATCCACGTACCAGCAGGGCAGCTGTGAAAACCAGTGTGGCACTGGCAATGCTTGGAAACTGCTGGAGCAGATGGAGCAGAAGGTCTGGGGAGCAGGAGCAAGTCCAAGCTTCTCTGGCCATCACCTGGTGATGTTCCCTGTCTGAAAGACACGCGGGATCCTCCAAGCTATTTCTGCCCTGCAAGCTGCAAACTCTCCTGCCTGATAACCTGTCCTTAGTCCTTTTTAGAGATTCTAGCCTATTCTTTGAGTTAAAAAAAAAAAAAAAAAAAAAAAAAAAAAAAAACACCAAAAAAAACCCCAAACCCCAACCAGCCCCAGCCCCAAGCTTCTCACCCGTTCTACTCAGGGTCGACTGGTTGCTGCCTGAGGGAAAAGCAGTGCAATCTGGCACTTACCACTCATGCTGGCTGTCAGCCCAGCCGGCAGGTCACCCACAGCAGCCTCGGGAGAGAGCGAGGGTAAGTTTGGGCCTGGTGCCAGCTCTCCCAGATAGGGCCAGGGAGGTGGAAATGGCCATGTTTGCTGAAGTAGCTGAAGGTGGAGCTGAGGGTCCCCTCCACTGGGCTGAACCAGTGTCTGTGCGAGATAAGGGGTATCCACAGCTCACTGGGATGTGTGCATCTCCCATCTCAAGCTGCCTTCACACGCAGCTCGTGAGGTGCTGCTCTGCTCTCTGGCAGGAGGAAGGCAGCTCTTGGAAATACCTTTGCAATGTAAACCCTCAGGGGAGCAGCTTCAAAAGCCAAACCTTTCACAAATCCTTACAGTACCATTATTGGCACTCGCCATCACCAGTAAATTATTTTACTGGAGTCCTTACGAAGTGGAAATATAAAATGGATAGAAACACATTCAAAGTAAAGCAAAACAGTGGGGTGAGAGGGTTCTTCTGGACTTTTGGTGGTGGAAATAGAGAAGAGCCCATGCTCAGCTATGAGTGGTACAAAAGCCACTGCTCACTTTTCCTTCACAACTCACCTCCTGGGCTTCTCCAGCTTGTCAAGTTTAGTGCAGGTGCATGCTCAGCAGCTGTGCCTGGAGCATGTTCAGTTAAACATTCAAACTGGGAATTACTCATTCAAAAACTTCCTGCCATATTCACACAATTCCAGGGCTGTTTTTCTATACTTACCACAAGGAAACAACACCAGGTAGAAAACCCTGTTGTGTATAATGTTCAATACAGTTTTTAGAATATGGGGTTTGAACCTAAGGAAGCAGGTGACATCTTTTGCTTCTCTTGCAGTTTTGTAGGGTCTGCATGAGTCAAGTTTGAATGTACGGCCAAAAAAATAATGCAGATTCATGAGCCAAAGGTAATATCCCTGACTTACTGGCACAAAGCACCTTTTCCCTGCAGATAGTCTACACTGCTTCAATCACTTGGCTCTTCCTTTTTTAGCAGCTTCCAAAAGTGATAAAGTGTGTATTGCTACAATGTACGTTTTGGATGCACATTTTCAAGGCCTTAAGAACATGAAGGCATGCCTGTGTGTGTGTCATTCTTTCCATTAGTGATGAGCCTGAGGTGCTGAGTTTATTCCTGAATCCAGATGGGTATTTGAGGCCTGTATTTTCATCTGAATATATGATCAGATGCCTTTCCTGACTAAACACATTTCTATATAT
Organism: Hirundo rustica; assembly: GCF_015227805.2. Taxonomy (NCBI): domain Eukaryota; kingdom Metazoa; phylum Chordata; class Aves; order Passeriformes; family Hirundinidae; genus Hirundo; species Hirundo rustica. The sequence goes on from NC_053452.1 coordinate 19,950,812, forward strand.
CTATTGTTTGAGTATTCAGAGAAAAATATAGTCGGCTTTGTGTTACTACTGAATATGACAATCGGTATTTCTTCTCATGCTGAGGATAAAATAAGGTGGAACTGCAGTGACTGAACAATAAGTGGAATCCTCACAATCTTCTGAAAATTTTAGTCTGTTACGCGTCTGTCTAGATTCGCAATCTTTATTCACACCTCTTTATTTTTAGCTTGGGAAAGAAAGAGAAAGTGTTGTCTAGACTCTTCCCTACAGATGATTGACTGCTCAGGGGGAAATACACAGCAGGCACGGATACAAAGGTTCGGTGGGAACATTGCTCTATGTTTGCACACTGTATCCTGCTGGATAATTCTTTCCTTCGGGGATATGCCGAAGTACAGACTGCTATCTGTGCTACAAAGTCTCACTGAAGTTGATATTTAGGTGTGTTGAGACGGCCAAGGCTCTGCAAGAGTCTGGGCAGTCTCTTGGGGTTTGTCCTTGAGGCAAAAGTTGCTGTTCCTGAAGGCAAGAAATTGAACGCATGAGGTATTTTCTCTGTTTGCTGTATACAGTCCTGCCAAGCTCCCTTTGCCCTGAGCCTCAAGGTTTGCTCCTTGTGCAGAGTGCTAATCTTGATGGCTGTCAGCTTCAGTGTCGTGGAAAAGAGCGAATGGGGCACCCAGAATGGGCACAGTGGGTTTTACGTGCGCCCAGACCCGGCAGGCAGCACACAGACCTTCCAGGGAACACGGCAGCAACGTCTGTCAAATGGGCATAATAGTCCTTAATTGTCTCCAGTGTAGGAAGCTTAATTAGGAATTTCAAATCATCTTGAGCTCCTCAGAGGGATGGCGCATATGCTGATACAGTGAGTAATTTGGCACAAATGCGTTATCACACCTACAACTTTATTACCATGAGGATATGCCAGGGCAAACAGAGCAGTGATTGTCCCAAATGCTGCAGAGACAAACAGCTCTGGAATTGCCTGAAGACCTCTAGAAGAGAGGGATACACCTTCTGTGCAGAGGCTTTATTATAACACGTACTGATAGCTCAGCAGCCCACAACTTTTCATCCCTGTAGACAAAGACATCCACAACCACATTCTTTCTGGCAGCACAGAGATACACCTACGGTCCAAAACCTCCCGGGACCCCTTGGGGACAGAGTCACAGCCACAACTTACTGGCAGTGCACAAAAGATCTGTGTTTAGTGTGCAGACTTTCTGGCAGCACAGCTGCATCCCCTGAGCCCGGCTTCCTATGAGCAGTGATACACCAATCAGACCAAATCCCTTAAGGCAGTGAGATGATACAGAAACACCTCACATTGCAAAGGGTGATGCCTTTGAAAAACACTTTAAAAACCAAAAGAAGCCTCACTAGATAAGGAGCTTTATTGTTACTTAAGTGCCAACAATGTCAAAGCTATCTGTGCGTGAAGTGGATGCTCAATGTTAATAAAATACATTCCAGCTGAACAGTCTGTATGTTCTGCTGAGCTGTACAAACCACGAGAGCTCTCTGCTCTCGTGGTTTGTGTTTCCACCATGAACCCCTAATAATGAAAGCACTGACCCAGCAATCGGCGTTGTGAGTGCAGGCCCTGGGATTGCTCAGCTGGGTGTAGTTTCTCTCTCCAGAAGGGAGCATGTAATGCAATTAATCCAGCTAGTGCTACAGTGTGTTGGGGGCTGGCCACTCTTCTGCAGGAACAGAACAGCTGGCATTCCAGTATTTCCTTATTTCTCAGCACTTGACTGTCAAAGCTTATGACGTTCTTTGACACAGGGAAGACAAAAAGTAAGGGGGGAGTTATTTAATATTATACAGCAGACCGAGATTTGTTGTTATTTAGGATTATAGCTAGAATGAAATACTGTGGGATTTACTTTAATCTCCACAAGGGACTAGGCCTGTTTGGAAATGTCAGTGTATAGCTGATCTACTGGGAACCACTTAGACCCAGAGCTTTCTTTTGTGGTGGTTTGTGCTCATGTTATGCTCAGGAACTATTCAAAATGGGGTCTCAGTTTCCAGGTGTTTCGCTGGCTGCAGCTGAGTGAGGTGTTGGGAATGTAAAGGAGTTTTCTGTTCCCTTGCAGAGAGGCTTCTGCTTTCAACTGGGAGGGCAGCCAGGAGAGCTGGAGGCAAGCTGGAGGCTGCTTGTTATCATCTTGCTCAGTCCAGGACAGCCACGCCACTCCCCCAGCTCCACGTCCTTCAAGGACTCCAGGGATGGACAGAGCAGGACATCTCTGCCACTTTCACACTGCCACAGGAGGAGAGGGGAGCCAGCACCCTCAGTGCAAAGGAGAAAATTATCAGAAGTCATTTTTAACGGCCTGATAAGTAATAAATCAATGTCACTTGTATTTTGTCTCTCATGCAGCAATAAAAGGCGCCCATTACCCTGTCGGATGTGGTACGGGAGGGTCCTGGAGAAAGCCAGGTTAGCATTTGGAGCTGCCTGCTCAGAATTGTCTCCAGCAGACATAACCCCCCCCACGAGAGACTCTGCCCTGGCTCCAGCTCATTGCTATAGCCCAGTGGTGGACGGGCTGCACTGCACGGGTTAGTGAGGAGCTGCTTTGGCTGGACTGTACCTTCGGGTGTGAGGCTGTGTGTAAGGATGGTAGGCACTTACAGCTGATGCTCATTCACCTGCCCCTGCGGATTGAAAGGCAGGAAAAAAGCCCAATCCATTGGCATTGAATAGCCATAGTGGCAGAAGGATTGTCCCACGGAGCCTCCAGCACTGGAGACCGAGAATTGTGAAGACCTGTGTGGGTCAGACTCAAAGGTGTTGCTTCCCTCGAGAGCCTGAGTTGACATATATGGCTGGAAACGTGAGATAAGCCCCTTCTGAGAAGATCTGAGAGTTCTGCAGAATGGGACTTGGCAGAGCTGCTGGAAGCGCTGTAGCTTGCAAGAGAGGTGCTTCACAAAGATGGAAACAGGGATGGATGAAAGGAGATGTGTGCGCTGATTCATTTACATCCCACCACCTTCTCGTGGGCCTTCACTCAGCCGTTTGCTGCACCGTGGTTTGGTGGGGCAATGACAGCATTCTACCTGTGTAGAGGAGCTGCTAAACTGCACTGTTCTGCTGTATGATAAAGAACTATCAACAGTGTTAACAAGTAGGAAACACAATCCATTTGTTTATGGAAAACTTGTAGAAAAAGAAGAAGAGGTTGTAGAAGAAGAAGTTACACAGCTTGTACTTAATGGCAGTGAAAACCAAAATGGGCAATAAAAATAATAATTTAAAAAAAGAAAATAAGGCTTATATCCTGGACAGGAAATTGGAAATGAAATATTTCCAGTTTGTTGGGTTATGCCTAAGTACAGTATGTCTTGCTAAGCTATGTCAGGCTCCATTCCTACTTCAAAGTTTACTTTGATCTTCCTTTATTTACATTAGCCTTTGCCACAGTATTCACAAAGAGTTTTCAATGACTGCTCCAAGTCATATATTGCACTCTGCTAAGACAAGTTTTAAGTCTTGTGATGGTGCACATTATCTGGTGTAACAAAATTACCCTTATTCCTTTATACACACACACACACATCAGAATTTATACAACTTCAGTGGTGGTTGCACATAATCAGGAATGGGGTTTAATAAACCCTCCCCAAAGTTAGTGAATGTTCCCTTATAGACTCAAACCCTGTTCTCAGCACGCTTTTTCACACTGTGCTTCCTGAGAATGGTACATTATGGTCCGTAATGGTCCATGAGCAAACTTGCAGGGACACAAACAATTGCACGAGGACAACCAGCCAGGAAAGGATCTAGCCAGGCAACAAGTGTGGTGGTAGAAAGTGACTCTGCATCTCACCCATATGTACAGGGTTTTAACCTGTTTTGCTTGGGTGTAAGCAATTTGCGTGTTTGAGTACAACAGAAAATCCAGCCCAAAACATGGAGTCTCTTCTGCATCTCAGAACTCCTTTGCCTGATGCCACGGTCCTGGGCAGGCAGAATGGTGGCTGCTTGGTCATTCCCATGGGAATCACAAGGACATGTGGCTTCTCCATGTTTCTAAGCATCCCAAGGATGAGGCAGGAAGTGTCACAGCATTAGTTCCTGATTATTTAATCACTTGTAGCCAGGTCTGTTCAGGAAGTATCGTAACAATAGCTTTGTAACGAGTGTCATGATCAATTCATTAGCATGCTAAATCCTGGATTTTCCCCCTCCCATCAGCTTTGGTTAGATAACTGAAAGGATCATATAGTGGAGAGACTGGTGAGATGATCAGAGCATCAGGCCAAGAGTTTAATTTTCATTAGGGCCACCTTAAGCTTCTGTAGAGCCAGGGAATTCTAAACCAAGCAGATATTCCAGCAGTGACAGACAGTGTGAGAGCACTGTGAATGACTCTGAATGCAGATTTTATTCTGTAATTTACACTAGTCAGAAGGCTACAATAACTATATCACTCACGGAGGGTGGGGAGTATGAATATTCCACCACATTTTCCAGAAGCCAGACAGTTGGTACAGAAGACATTATGCAAACACCAAGCTTCTCACTGCCATTAAGAATCTGTTACAATCCAAGTACTGTTCCAAACCTGAATGTTCTTAGGAAAACACATGTGCTTAAGATTAGAAATTTAGTTTCATTTATGTAGCTATCTTCCATGTTTCCATCGTCTTTTAGAATAGCAATAGGAGACCGAGTAATGCATTCTGCCATCCACACTGAGGGGTAGAGGGAAGAAAACCAGCCTCACACCCTGCAACACATGCACAGCAGAATGCCTGGGAAAAGACGCTATTTATTTACCATAATGCCATTTTAGGAACATTTGTATTCTTACCAGTATTTCTGGTTGCAGTAAGTCTAACTGATACTACATTTACATAATAGATCTTTTAAAACGAGAAAAAAAATGTTGCATTAATTAGTGAAAATTAACCAAGTAGTCATAAATCAGTAATAAGTAGCTATGGCAAAATATTTCAATGGTTGTATTTGAAAATAGATCTGGAATTACTCGTTTGGGAGCTGCTGATTTTTCTGTTGACTGGGTTGTTTAAAGTGGAATGTTAAACATTAAGTAATTCTCATTTGATACTATGCAGTGTGTGCAAATTGTGAAAGGAATGGACAGACAATTAGAAATCCAGGAATTCAGGTGTGACCGTGGACCCAGTTCAATTTTCTATTATTTTCTTGAATTTTCTATGTCCTAATTTCTCTTTCAGTCTGAGAAAAGACTGTGTTCTTATCTTAAAACATTCTGAGGCTGTCATATACAATTTTATTCATAAATACAAACCACTGAAACGTTGCATATAGAAAATACAGTCAATATTTGCATTGAATACTGACCGCTGGGTTGTAACCTTCCCTCTATAACATCACTAGCACTGTCCTGGGAGCACTGCTGACTATAAACAAAAGGTCACACCCTTTCTGCTTTCATCATACGCCTTAGTGGATGGCATGGAGTTTGGGGAGAAGGCCCTAACACAGTGAAGAGGTGTAAAACTGAAGTAGGGGAAGAGATGAGTACCACGTTCTGAAGTGGAGGTGAAAGTGGAACTGGACCACTTACGTTTTTTGCCACTGAAAGCACTCATCTCCACCATTAAAAAAAAAAAAAAAAAAAAAAAAAAAAACCAAACAAAAAAAACCCCAACCAACCAACCAACCACACACACCCCACCCCGCAAAAAAAAAAAAAAACAAACCACACCAAAAAAAACCCAAACCAAACCAAACCAAACCAAAAAACCAAAGGAAAAAAAAAACAAAAACAAAACAAAACAAAAAACAAAAACAACCAAAAAAACCCACCACACCCCACAGACACACACACACACAAAAAAACCCCCAGCAAGGGCAGATGATGCTGGATATTAAAAGTCTGTGTCTGCTGTGTTGTCTTGGGTCAACTGGTTATAAAATCAGCAGAGCAGCTGGAAATAGAGCCTGTAGGAGGTATTGTCTGTGGGAAAGGAGACTGCAAATTCTGGGGGGCACAGAGGCACCCCAGATTAAAGATAGGCTGTGCTCCTCAGGCTCAGATAGGACACAAACACTCTGGACTTCAAGACTCCAGATTTGGATGATTTCCACTATGAAATATGGAGTGTTTTTTCAGAATCCAAATCCAAACTCCATCAAGTTCATAAGAGTATGAATGAAATGGGTTTTGTACTTCAGGGTGTAATCTGCAGTCATGTTAAATCTTTGTAGGCCCATTAATCTCACTGAGATTCTGATCTAAAATTGTATCAGTCTCTCTCTATTTTTCCTAAATATTTGTTTAGGAAATATTGCCAGCATTGTCAGTCACGGACAAGAAATGTCAGAAATGGTTCATTGAACCTCCCAATGCCAAAGATTTCATTTTAGAAATGCATTAGCGGAAAAAAATAATGACCATATTTCTCCATTCATGAGTGCATTATAACCCGTAGCAGTCAGGTAATCTCTTTTCCAAGGTGCCTGCTTTCTAGAGTTTCTATAAAATTCTAAGCAATTATATAGCTCCTGCTTGTATAATTTTTTTCTCTTTCAAAACAAACAAGCATCATAATTGCCATGAAAATTGCATTGTGCTGTCAGGTCACCGTCCTGGGCTGCTGCGACCAACAGGAGGTTTCGGAAAACACTGTTAATCTGGAAGGCTTTTCCGTAGAAGGATAAAAACTTTGGTGACCTGCCATGAAAGCATCTTGGGATGCAGAACTGCAAAGCATCATCAGCACTGTTTTCAGAAAAGTACAAACCAGGAATTATATAAAACACACACGCCTGTTATCCAGCCCGTGTGAGATGCCAGCCTGTTCGTGTATCCCAATGCCGCCAGCCAGCAGGATTTTCAGAGTAAACTTCCATCTGGGGAAAGGTTCAGTCGGGGGACACACAAATGCCACAAATGAAAAGCTTTAAGGACCTGTGTCAATGAAATGTCCACCACCATCTGGTGGCCCAACCATTAATTCAACCAACTGGCCTTTTCTACTGTGGAAGCTTTGTAACTCTTTTGCTTTTCTCGTCTGAAGAGACTGGTCACTACAGAACAAGAGTGCAGACACAACTTGGCTGACAAGAGGAGTTTAGGACATGGGCCTGTCGAAGTGTTCCAGAGGAAAGTACAAAAGTGCACAGCGGGCTGGAGCACCTCTCCTAGGAAGACAGGCCAAGAGAGTTGGGGTTCTCCAGCCTGGAGAAGAGAAGGCCCTGGGGAGACCTTGGAGCACCTTCCAGTACCTAAGGGAGGCTGAAAGAAAGTTGGGGACAAAGTTTTAGTGGGGCCTGTCTTCACAGCAAAGGAGATAACAGTTTTAAATTGAAGGAGGAGTGATTAAGATTACCTATAAGGAAGAATTTTCTTATAATGAGAGTGCTAAAACATTGGAACAAGTTGCCTAGAGAGGTGGTAGACGCCCTGGACACATTCAAGGCCAGGATGGACACAGCTCTGGGCAACCTGCTCTATTTGAACATGTCCTGGCTCATTTCAGGATGACTTTTAAAGGTCCCATCCAACCCAAACTACTCCATGATTCTGTGACTAGAAACAGGCTGGGGAATAATTCTCCTCCTGATGGCCTGGCCAACATTCCTTTCTCCGTAAGCTGAGATGAACTTGGTGCCAGCTATTGCTGAAATAGAGCTGCTGCCACGTTTGCTTCCAAAGCTGGTGCATGACCAGGATCTAAGTCATTGTTTGTAGAGCGCTGTGCAAGATGTTCTGCATAATTGTGTGTAGAAACCCACATCGTGCTCTCAGATGAGTTTATAAAATACTCCCATACAGCTTCACAGCTTCAGCCCTGAGTTAAATTGGGCCAAAAAATGGAAAGAGTCATCTCCAGGAAGCCTTCAATTTTCTGTACTGATGCTTTTTTGTCTTTGCTCAAACAGCAAAACAACAGAGATTAATTGCTTTGTGTTTTCCACATCTGTCTGTGAATTAAATTCCACTGTGAGGTGCTTGGTTCACAGATGAGGTTTTATCTAATTGAGAGGAAGCTCTGGAAGGTCAGCTTATAACTTCTTGCAAGCTGAAGTTTCTGTCTCTTCTAATGCTTCTTAGCCTGGAATTTACAAGCCCGTACTTAGAAATAAGGTTTTAGTTCACTCATTCTTTGGCCTCTGATGAGACTGATAAAACATTCCAACATTAAACAGCACCTGGCAGGGGAGCTGTTTGTTTATTTTTAATATGGTTGCAGTATCATTACCAGATTGATTTCAGAAGTCATTGGATCCTTTGGTCTCCACCCAAAAGCAATGTACACGAGTGTAGCTCCACAGACATAAAACCTCTTGAGGATCTCGCCAGAATTGTTTAGTAGCGGTCATAGCTCTGCTGCAAATATGCTAATGTATAAGGCACATGTATATAAGTATTTTTTACTAAGTACCCACATAATTTTTAAAGATTAAGCTTTAAATTTTAAAGCTCATGCAATTCATTTTTATGAAACCTTAAGTGGAAAAACAAACCAAACCAAACAAACAAACAAACAAAACCCCCAAAAAACCCCCAAACCAAAAAACCGAAAAAACACCACCACCACCACCAAAAACAAACAAAAACCCAACAAAACCAACAAAAAACCCCCAAACCACCAAAAAACACAACCAAAAAAACCCAAAAAAACCCCAAACAAAACTAAGAACCAACAAAAATCTCCCAAACAAACGAAAAAACCCAAATCAACAAGAACAGCAACAAGAAAACAACAACAACAAACAACAACAACAAAAATCCCCAAACCCCATAAACCACCAAGGCAAAAGGATACAGTACACTCTTCAGTTCTCTAATTACTGATTAATCAGAATGTCACTATCATGCCTTAAATTAAAATGATGGAGGTCAAGTTTTTTTTATAATAACTCCCTGCTGACATCAACCCCTGACCACCAGGACTGTCCCTGCATCCCCCTGGGGATGCTGTCCCCAGAGCCTGGGGACACGGAGATCAGGCAGCCTGCTTAAGAGCTCACTGTGACTTGTTTCTGTCCCCCTCATGGCACGGGGAGATACTGGTTAGATACGTAAAAACTGCCTGAAGGTTTGATAATTTAGGTCTAGAGTACTGTTTTCTTGAAACAGCCCTTTCAAGCAGGGACCAAACACGGGTTCTCAAGGTTGGCACGGTTTTTTTCTGCAGCTGATTCTTGAAATAAAAATAATTAAAAATTGAAATAAGCCCAACTGTTGACCAAAGGTAAATGTATATGGCTTTTATTTATTTCTTTTTTTACAAAACAAAGTTAAGAGCTATTGAATCTCAGATATAGTTGATATTTAGTTCAGTTCTCAGTTTACTAGCTATTAAGTGAGACAAGGCTGTACTTCATTCAAGCCCGTAGCTACAGTAATTCCTTCCTTGCCTTTCACAATGAATCAGGCAAAACAGAGCTCTGAAGTAAGACACGTGTGATGCATGATTTGTAGTCAGTGACCACTGGTAGGTATTTTAAGTCACAGAGCAAGTGGATAAATTACTTTACTGGAGAAATGGAAATGTAGTTGGGAAGATGTTTTAACCACATGGGTGCCAGGAAGTCTTCTCCATGCTTCTGTGAAAAATTGCTTAACAAACAGATGTCTGATCTCCAGCTGAAGGGATTACAGAATAAATAGCAGATTTGTCCTTCTAACTGCAGCTTAGTGAATCATAGGTAATATGTCAAACTTGATGCACATCAATAAATTGACTTAATGTGTAAGTTGATGGGTGGGTTGTTTAGTTTTGGTATTTGTCAAAGGGAATTTCAATCTGTCAGTAAAAAAGTACCAAACTACAGCAAAGGAATACGTTTATGTGCATGGAAAAATAAGGAAAAATGATCGAAATTCAGCATGGACAAAAACAATGAACTGCTTTGGGCTAAGAGAGCAGACTGTGGCTTTATTAATTTATACAGGATAACTGAATGAATTCATACTCAGAAAAAAATGCTAAAACTATAAATTAATATGTAATAGTGATAGATAACCTAAGTGAACAAAAAAGTAATTTCATTTGCAAAAATGTTAACGAAAGTTACATTATTCAGTAGTCAATCATTGACAGAAATGCCTCTGAATGCTTTGAATACTTTTTTAAAGAGAAAATTTCTCTCACTTTTACCTTCTGGAAATCTGATGAATGAAGACTTGACTTTTTAATGCAGGATTACGGATTTTTTTTTTTTTTTGTATAGTGCTGCCGAGCAGCTACATTTGCCTCTATAAATGACAATAAAGACATAATATTGGCTTTGACAACAAATTTCTGTAATGCTGTTTCATATCCATCATCTGCCTGAGCCTGCCATTGTGCACTAAGGGAAGAGGTTGTTTTCTCTGAGAATAGAAATGCTCCTTTTCTGTGGGGCAGAAAATGCCCAAAGATGCCTCTCAGCTCTTCCTGGGAATGAGGCTTGTCCCAGGATACTTTGGAAAGAGGGAATTGTGTATAATTTGAAAAAAAGGTAGGCCCACACGACCTTACAACCAGTCTTAATAGAAAATAGATATGTTTGCTTCCTGTGACATTGAAAGGATTAACAGCTGAGATTGAATCCTACCCCCTCCTATTAATCCACTGGGCAAACAAAACATCCGTATGAGCGCCGGTAGCTCACTCCAGAAATTATTCTCTCGCTGCCCTCTGTGCCTTAAATAATTTTCAGCATCAGTAGCCATGGTGTGTGGCATGCCCACCCTCCTGCAGGACATTCCCCCTGCGGGATGGGGCAGCTCCTGCCTTCACCAGGCGCAGAAAGGGCACGGCTCACAGGGCTGGCCATGGCACGCTGCAGCCAGTTTCATTTCCTTAGCCCGGGTAAAAACAACTGTTTTAAAGTGCTTTCCTTTTGGTTTTCACATCCCTCATCTACCAGGGGGCTGCTTGAGGTGACGTAATGACGGTGGGAGTTACTTTCTCCTCATCAGCGAGGGGACTTGAGCTCTCCAAACCCTGTTCCCTGAGAGCAGGAGAGGACCCTCAGCACCTCCTGGCAGCCTGAGCAGCATGGCTCTCTTGGGTTGCTACAGAATAATTTCCTGATAGCACCTCATGGAAACCTTATTGGTAGCATAAGTGTTCTCATGTAGGACCTTGCTGATGGCGGAGTATTCCTGTGGAAATCTTCAAGCGGCAATTTGCCGATGGGGTACTTCTGTTGTGGCATTTTTCTTGTAGGAGTTTGCTGGTGGTAGAAGGCTTCTGTGGGAGTTTTCATGCAGGAGTTTGTTGATGGTGGAGCACCACTGTAGAAGGACTTCTGGATTCATTTTGATGTGCAACATTGGAGTGTACAACAGTGGTTTGGCGTGAGTTTGTGGAAACAAGAATCCTGTGGGTATGGTGCAGAGAGCAGACCTGAGGTTTCCCGTGCAGTGCTGTGGAAGGGAGAGATAATAAAGGGGGTTCTCCAAAAGTGAAGAGAGGTGAAGCAAAGCTGACTGCTTCAGCCCCTTCTGCCAGGGCTGAGAAAGGCCCCGTGGAGCACAAGTGTTTCCCCAGTTTGAGGAAAAATCTGTTTCCAAGATACAGCTTCTATTAAACAGGCAATGAACTTCCCTCTATGAAGTAGATTTTGATAGAAGTGGCACTATTTAACTTTATTTCAAGAAAGGATTTCAAAACATATTGAAGTTCATTTCAAGAGAGGTCGCTCCAAATTATCAAAAAAGATCACTTCCTATAGTGCTGTTACAATATAATTAAATAAAGTTCATGAAGACTCTGGACTTAATTAAAGAAGAGAGGCAACACAACTGTCAGCTTTGTAGTGAAAATGAAATAAAACCTGCTTTTTATGGAGGAGGGTTTTTTATAGCAGTGCCTTGCCTACTAATTTACTTTGAATAATAGAGACTCAAAGTTCAAAGAAAATCCCACCTAAACCCAAAAGAAATCAAACAAAGCTGGTGTTAAACCTAAATTACACCCACCTGAGAGAAAGGTGGGGGCTTGAAACTGGGAGTGGAGAACGTTACAGTCAAGGAGGGAATTCTCTCTGGAAGAGGGAAGCTGTGCTTTTGGGAGGGATGGGGATGTGGTTTGTGAAATAAGAAAAGCAACACTCAAGGTTTGCCTCCTCTTTAGCAGTGGAGGGCAGTGCAGTTGTAGAGATGGGAGGGAAGAAGGAGGATAAGGGCTGTCTCAGGAGAGGTAAGGTTTGTGGTTCAGAAGAAGTGCAGGTGGATCGAAAATTAGTGTTTAGAAAAAAGTAGAGGCATGTTTGTCAGGCCAGGGTCTGCTGAGCCAGCTGCCCACTCCCTTTGCACAGCAACCTGCTCTGGAACCAGGACAGTGTAAAAGAGTTTGTCTCATGAAGAGAAATGCACATACAGGCTAGTAAAATGGAAAAGACCTCATGCATTTACGAGTTGTTTGAGCAGGGACTTTCTTCCACCTGGCAGAAACAGAAAAATACCTCCAAAGCTAAGGGGGTTGCACAGTTATATTCCAGGCTCCCTTGTGGCTGAAGTGTCTGTAGGCAACAGCTCGGTTGTTAAGAGGCATGGGGGGCATTGAGAGCTCTAGAAAACTCATACCTGTGCAGTCTTTGCAGGTAGCTGGGACATGAGCTACGTGAGTGTGTGGAGAACACGCAGGATTAGACATTTAGAGCAATTAAAAACCTCAAATCATAGGGAGAGTGCATTTAGTTCAAAAGACACCTTCTGGACTCCAAAGGAAGACGCTGTTCTCAATTGGAATACTGGTGCAAGTTTACTTCCCTGCTTGGCCAGGACACCTCTGGTTTCCCTAAGTTAGTCTATTTGCTCTGGGTTTCTTTTCCTCCCTTTTGTTCATCCACCAAAAGAAACAGGAAGGAAATCTCCTCTGTAGGAGCTGGCAGTGGGTGGTGTTGGGGGAGCTCCCGTCTCCCTGGGAAGGGGAGTAAGTGCAGCTGTGTGATCTTAGCACACCTGTATTTAATCTTTTAATCTTCCCCTTGTGAAAATAAAAGCGCAGCCTGCCACCTCTAAGGATCATAAGTAAAATTGTCCTTGATTTCTGGAGGGATTACGGGGTAATACCTGGAACAGCCTTGTCCAGAGGTGAAAGAGCACTGCTGTCTCTGTTCCATTTCTGACTCCAGATGAAAAGTGTTTTCCAGCCTTTGCTTGCAGGGGCTCAGCCTCTGCTCCCTGGGTTGAGGGAATGTGCTTCATCTACTGGTTTACATTTGTGTGCTGAAGGCTTTTATTCTGCTGGTGGTCTGTAAAACTCAGAGTCTCATTGTAATCTGGTGTAATGACTTGATATTTGAGTCACATTCCTCCCATCTGCAGCAGTAGAAGTCTCTGCCTGGCAGGCCAGCATTAGCAGCAAAGTGCAAGCAGGTTAATTCCCTTGGCTCCAAACTGTAGTCAACTAGGACAAAGTAGTTACAAAATGAAACAGTAAAGTTTTACAGGTCTCCTGCAGCTAATTATTTCCAGCTACAGCCTGCTCCTAGGGTGACACTGGAGGAAGTTAAAGTTAATTAGTGGGTATTTTGGCTGTCTGCTCAAATTATATTTCTACATTCAGCTAGGCCAGGGTATCCAAACAATAAAAATACCTTCTAAAAATCATGATGAACTGCTCTTTTATCCTCACTGCATCCATTTTTCAGAAATTACTTGAGCACATTTTGTGGTGAGAGGTGCAGGTGGACTCCTCTGGAGAGAGCAGCCAGGCCAGGGAGCAGCCTCAGGCCAGGACCCGCTCATCTCCTGAACCAATGTGCTCCTGCATACCCCAAGAGCAGCTGCATGTTCCAGGCTTTCACATCTGTGATGCACAACCAAGCCTAAAACCCCTCACAGAAAGTTTTGCCCGGGGAAGAATCATCCCTGCGTCTGCTGCAGTCGCCCCACGCTTGCAACAGCAGGTGTGTGGCAGCTTAGATTGCATGGAGTAAGGGCTCCTCTGGAGGAAGATCCATCACAAAGCAATGGGTGTTTCTTTCTTTTCTGTTTATTTAATATTTTTCTGTATTTAATATTATTCTTTTATTCCTATCGTTCTGAAAATGATGTGCCCATGCCATTGTTTCGTATGATTCCGCTTCCTGAAGGTCTGCTGAGTTATACAAATGCACATAGGAACCTGCACATGTCTCCAAAGCTTTCTGTTTGTGTGTCCACTGGCTAAAAAACATGAAAGCAAATTGTTGCTATCTACTCTGTTCAGATTTAAGCTTCATTTTCACAGGAGGTAAGTACCAGCAGTGATATTCACATCTGGGTGCAGCTCTGTACACTATGAAAGTCCGAGGGTATTTGTATCCCTACTGCAAGTCAAAGTTTTTATTTGAGAAAGCATCAATGTTAATTCCCCACCTGCAGGCTGGTCTCAGAGAACCTCCTACAGATCAGGACAGCCTCAGACTCTACAGAGAAACCGGTACGAAGAAATCTTTTCTTTCCTAGAACCACCTGGTTCTTTCAGTTTAAACAAAGCCAAAAACAAACCAACCTACCAAAGAAAACCCAAAAAACCCAAACCCGTCAATACATTGACACTTTATCTTCTGCTTGCAGATGAAACAAATTACCCCTGCTATTAGTAAAGAGATGTCTCTGCAGTTGTGTACTAACTTCTTCAAAAAAACTATATGCGTACCAAAAATACAGCTCAGTTGTTGCTGTCACTGACCTTGGTGTAATACCTGTGCATCAGGAGAAAAAGAAGTGGATTAGGAAAGGACTTGGAAAATAGAAGGCTGGGAAAAAGGACTGAGTTCTTAAATTACCAGGTCTGGCAGAAATGCTTAAGAGAAAAGTAAGATACTTAGTGAAGTAATAAATAATTCCTTTACCCGGTTAGAATAAAACTGGTACAGGGGCCTGGCTCTTCAGGATGTTGGGATATTTAACCATATGATACTCGGGTTAAATAAGCTGTCTTATTAACCATCTGCAAAAATGTCAGAAAAGGAATGAGGACAGCACTAGATTGCAATTCACTGAGCCTGAGCATTACCTTCATTCAACAGGAGAGCAGAAAATTTCACTGCCCTGGCCGATGTTCAGCCCATATTACTTTTCCCACTAGAAAACTCCTCCCAGCCCGTTCTGTTGACAGATCACACTTTCCTTTGGCAGCCCCTTTGCAGACCCACTCCAACTGCAGCTCTAGGCTTACACTCCACCCAAACCTGAATCTTAGCGCTAAAAATAACCATAATCTGAGGATTATCCTTCCACACATGGCAATGGTAATGGCAACTAGTCATTGCCCAGGAAAAAGGCTTTTACAACCCAGGTCTCTCCGTGGCCCACACTTCCCTTTGGGTGCTCTTTTCCAGCCCCACTGCAGCTGCAGCTCTCCAGGCTCTCTCTTTCTCTCAACCCCAAACCTAACCTTTACTTAGGCTGAGCCTGTAAGAAAGGCCCCCAGTTATGGTACAGATGAAAAATTTCTCAAGGCATACTTAGGCTGAGCCTGTAAGAAAGGCCCCCAGTTATGGTACAGATGAAAAATTTCTCAAGGCACAGTCCACTCTCTGACTACACTTCAGTAACGTCCCTCATGACAAGATTTTATTAAATATTGGACTTGTGAGTGGACTTTCTTCATTTTTTTTTATTTATAAGGGAACATTTATATTCAGTATGTTTAATCAGTCTGATATGTTTGGGCAGGAGTTCCAAGAGAAGCAGTCCAAGATGATGTAACTGTAGCAGGTTTCTTTTTTGGGCAGATCACTAATTATTTGTACAGCAGAAAGCTTCTGAATAATTCCTCCAAAACTAGAACAATCCATGAAGTGCAAAATTACAGGAAGAAACAATACCTGCATTCAAAATAGATACACCAGGAAAGAGGAGAAAAAAGAAATTATTCTTGAACACACATATTTCTAGTGAATATTTTATGATGATTAATAGCACTAGGCAGTGCTTGCATTAAGAAAACAAACAAAAATTCCCCCAAAATCTGATGAGGTAAGACTCTGAACTTAAAGGGCTAAATATGGAATAATGAAGATGTTCTTAGTTCTTAGTCCTTTGTTCTTTTACACTGGTCTGGCTGTGCAGATCAGCAGAAACTCTCTCCTCAATACCTTTGTGTGAAAGCCCCTGAGCAGGAGTAACCTGTGGGGCACAGCAAGTTCAGCTGAGGTGCAGGAGCTACTCCCCATGGACTCGGGTTGCAAGTGCTCACATGAGGTTATCAAATGCCCACGTGAGGTTACCAGATACCCACCTGTACTGCAATGGATTACTCCTTTGCCACAGTTCCTTTGCTTAACTAAAGCTGCTGGGCATAGATTTTCAAAGGGCTTGCATCTGCTTTCTCCAAATTAAAAACGTGGCCTGAATAAAGCAAAGTATTCTATCAGGTCATTGCTGGATTTTCTTCCTCTTCCACAAAAACGAGGAAAAGTGGTCCAACAGCATTCCTTTGATATAACTTTTTCCGTCAGCAAGATGCCCAATATCCCACAAGAGGTACTAATTTATTTATTTAAATAAATCCAGCCATGAGTAATTGGAGGGGGTAGGTGAAATGCTTCTCATGGGAAATGTTTTCCTTTAGCTGAAAACTGGGATTTCTAAAGAAACTACACTGAAGCAAGGCATTTTATTTCATTAATCAATTCAATTAGATCTATTCATGCACTTCTTTCAAAATTTTAATGAGATCTAACTTAAATCTCTGCACTGCTAAAATGGCTTTTATCTTCATTGTCTGGAAGAAGAAAAAAATTATTAATTTATTAAAATAGTAAGTTAGAGCTTGACTTTTCTGCTATTTTACGTTGAGTGTTTAACACTAAGAAGTTATTGTGCAATAACAAATCCCTGGAGTTTTTAATACAACTCAGACTTATTTAAACACCCACTGTAAGCTATTTAGTGATACTTTCTAGAGGACAAGAAGCCAGAAAGGAATAAAACATCTGTGGTTTTTATATGCATGCTTTTGGCTGCAATACCAGTAAACCCCTTCCATTTTTTAAGGGGAGATGGTGCTGGCCTTGCCATCCAAGTACTGGAGGTCAGAGGAGAATCTATGGGGGCTGTGATTTCCCCACCAGCTTTGAGAAGCACCTTCCAAAGTGGCCCAGGCACTCTGTTATCTTCATACAGGCTTGGTCCTGCTTCTCCTCAAATCAGTGGGAATTTCTGAAGTCTATTGGAAAGGAATCAGAACCTGTGAGGTTTTGGGTAATGCAGGCTCAACAAGGTGAAGTGATGTGCTTTTTAAAACAGTGTGAAACTCGAGCACTTTAGAAGTTAAACAGCTGGATTCAGAAATGTCAAAGTTAAAGTTCTGTACACAGCTTCCATTCTCCTTTACACGTGTGCATTGCAATATGGCCTATACAATGATGGTCTGCTTTCTCCAGAGATGTACAGGACAGATGGAGAATATGGCAGGAATGTGTTTGGGATGACTTGGTTTCTGTAGAATCTTTCTTACCTCACAAATAAAAGCTGGTTGGCAGAGGATCAGTCATGAGATAAGGGCAGAAATGTGCTTGCGGTTCTTGGCTATGATTTTAATTGTGGCATTTCCAGGTATCTCGTGTTTGGTTATTCAGGTAAAGTAATAACAAATAAACACAGATTGATCTTCATGCTGTTGCCTGCATGATTTTTGAAAGCGTATTTGCCCCTATGAGGCTGGTGTGGAATGACAGCAGTAACTCTTGGATTCATTTATTAGATTTTTTGGCTTGCTGAGTTCAAGCAGTCAGTAAACAATTAAGCTGTTCCCTTTTTTCTGCATGCCGTCTTTAGAGGGGGAGTTTACACTTTCCCAGAGAGTTTCTGTTTTGAAGACTTGGGTCTGAACTTCCTGCTGCTTATACTAAAAATCCAGAAAAACCAATTAATTAAATGCCATTTTCCTACAGTGATATTTATTGGTATCAGAGTTAAGCATATAGACAGTGTTCCTTTTGAAATCACCGTAGTTAAATGGACAAAAATTAAATTGAAGTTAAATTTCCTATACTGTAGAACTGAATCTGCAGGACTTAGCTGCCACAGGATCCTAGCTCAGGATATGTAGGTTTGATTAATATTTTAATTAACTATTCAATTTCCACCATTGAAAGAGTTCAAATTTAAAAGGCTTCCAAAGACCTAAGCCAATTTTTGATTGTTCCCTTGCTTTCCCCTCACTCCTAAGGTAACAGATGTATGATGAGAGCTGAAGGAGGAGAAGGTCATGGAGGTAGCCTGCTAAAGAGAGTAAAAGCACAGTATTGATTGAATACCTGCAAGATTTAAAAGCACATATTCAGTAAGCCTAAGTAGTTTTACCAGAGGTTTATCATAGAATTCAGTGATGCCCAGCGACAGGACGAGGAGCAGTGGCCATAAACCAAAGCACAAGAAGTTCCACCTCAGCTTGAGGAAGAACTTCTTTACATTGATAGAGGCAGAGCACTGGAACAAGCTGCCTGAGGGGATTGTGGGGTCTCCCTCTCTGGGGACATTCAGAGCCCACACATTCCTGTGACACCTGCTCCAGGATTGCCCCCCTGCCTCGACGTGGGAGTTGGACTGGGCGATCTCCAGAAGTCCCTTCCAACCCTAAGGATTCTGTGTTTCTGTGATTATTCAGTATGTTTCCAAAAGTTAAAGTAGGTCTAGAGTCCAGCACTACATTTTTCTAAAAATGTCAATTCCAAATGTTAGAAATATCCGGTGATTTGAAGACACGCTTGGTAGGACTATTGCTGACATTAGTAGAGTAATCAATTTTAGATTGATTGCCACCCTGAGGATGGTTTTAAGACTGTTCAAATTCTGACAAGAGCCTGAGCTGAGAAAGACAGGACATGGAAAATATTAACCTGACAAATGAAAACTTAAAACGTTCCAAGCTGGCCAGACCGAGAGACTGAAAGGAGCGTCGGCAACATCTCTTGGCCATCGCAGACGCCGCAGAGCCCTGGCGGAACGAGGTCATGGCGTCTGCAGACTTAACTTCGGATATCTGCTGCCCTCTAACAGCAAAAGAGAGGAATCACAAACTGTTTTTGCTAATGAGCTGGAAAACACGGGACCAGCTCCTGCTCTGAGCTGCACCCCCTCCTGTCCCCTGTACCTGCAGAAGTGTGAGCTGCTTCTGTTTCGCTGTACAACCTGTACATGGCTTTTGCCTGCCACACACACTCCTCTGGTTTTAATCAGCCCTCAGGAACATAAAAGGACTAAACGTAGATGCACAGCTTGGAGTCTTCTCCCCAACGCCACAATTTAAACCAAAACCAGCTGTGCCAGGGAACAGAAGGTCTTTTGGGTTGGTTTTTTGTAACCTCTCTCTCAGCAGCTCTGGCTCCTGCGCACAAAGTCTGACTGCTAGTGAGTGAATTGCAGATGCATTTGTAAAAAAAACCCTCAAAACTAAAATTTGAAGGCATATTATCTTCCTGAACCTGTGAAAAACAGTGTAGAGGCAAAGATGGTAAGGCTAATGTCTGTGCATTAGAGCACAGAGCTCAGGATATCTTCTCCCTAGAACCATGTGGATGATGTATAAAAGGAATTTATACCATTTCTGAGGTGAGCTTGTGAAGAAGGGGCTGTGTTAGTCACTAAATTTGCTTCCACTTTATAATTGTAATTCTCTGATAGACTCTTGAAAGGGCAAGAGCATAAAGAGAAACACAGGAAACAGTTTTCTTCCTGAAACCTATAAAAATGCAGTCACATAAAAAGGGGGTTAATATTTTTTATGGTTTGAAATTAGTATAATAGGTATATTTAAGCAGGATCCTCTTGAAATGTATGTTTAAAATGCCAATTTAGAAAGCCATTTAGGTAAGTACTGTAATTGCACTCTCATTCTGCATGGTAAACACACTGTTCTGTGTGTGTTTGAATGGGTGAAGAGAAACTCTTTCCCTGCCAGCCTAATTTATTTTGAGAATTTATTTTTCATGCTGCGCAGTTTTTCAGATCTGAAGGAGAAGTCTAGCTAAAATAATGAAGCTGAGCAAAACTGTCATCCAGTATTTGGGTTCCAGTTTTAGAAACTAAGCAGCTAATGCTAATGGGATTAACTGTTAGCCCACTGGCACACTTGGTGATTGTGACACTGGCCAATCTAATGAGCCCATGGCACTATCGAAGGTAAATGAATTACATAGAGCTTAAAGCTAGCAGCTGCTCTGTCCTCCTTCTTTATCTAGACATTGTTTATTCCTCTCAGGAGACACAAATCATGCCACTTTCATAGTTATGGCTGAGATCTGGACCCCTAACCATGTCATCTAGCTCAGCAGTACACAGCTGCTTCCTTTGTGCGTGCAGTGCGTCGTCTCAGAGGCATTTATGGACGTTCCCTTTCCTTATGTCTTCTAACAGTGAGAATGACTTTGGTCTCTCTGTTCCCTGGAGTTACACATAGAAATAAGAAAAGTTAGTAAAATCCTGCAGAAATGAACAGATGAGTAATATCTTAACTGACATAATTGGGGATTTAAAAGACAAATTACCATTTGCTTAGCACTTGAGAAAAAAACACATTTGTAGGGGCCGCAGGGACTCCACACACATTCACAGATCTTTAAGTAGACCTTAATAAATGGCACTCTGATTCTGATAAGATTTGTTACTTTGGTTAGGTGGGAAGGTGATAGAGAAAACACTTCAGCAGAAATATTATCCCTGAAGGTTTAATCCAGTTTGCAAGTCCAGTCACACTGACCACATCCACAGTATTTAAAATAATAGGTAGTGCCAATTGCATTTCTGCTCTGGCTGTGGACAATCACTGCTGCGGGTGAAAGAGCCAAGAGGACTAGGAAAAGCTTTTCCTTTCTAAAATATCTATCATTTCATGAAAGGAAATGAAATCTCAAGATTTCATCTAATTCCCAATCCTTCCTTTCCATTTCAACTTTTAATATTTCATTCCTTCCAGGAAATCCTTTCATCATTTTCCAGAAGCTCCAGATTTGTAACTTTCTCTGAATGTGTGGATAAACCTTCTTGTTACCTGAATAACTGTTAGGAATAAAACCTCTTCTGAGGGTGAGAAATTCAGTTGTTTCCTTCTATGGGGTTTTTCCTCCAAATGAAAAAAAAGGAAATAATTTAGAGATTGATGCAGAAACATGAAAGAGAAATTACAGACAACCTTGTGTATCTGTGTATATCTCTAGGATTTACTTCTCTTAGTTTTGCTCTCTTTTCCTACTCCCGAATGTGTGAAATAATTAACTGGATGTGCCAAGGAGAGAATAGTAGTTCACAAGCTGCATTTCTGCACAAAGGTTTCAGGTACTACCATTTTCCTCAGCTGGAAAGGGCAGTGTGGCTTGCAAACGACAAATTTTGTGGTTCTCAAAAAATCACTAAGGTGTCCTGCTGAGGTGCAATGCTGGGGTCTTCTGTTCTTAAGCTATAGACAAAAAACAAACATAATGCCTGGCTGTGTAGTTTTCTCTGGCACAGATGAAATGGGGATTTCTCTCTGTGTGTAAAGAAATTGTCTAATGACTGCTGAAGATTTATTTCAGGCAAGAATGTGAAACGGCAATATATAAAAGTATTTGTACAGGATCTGCTTTTTACTCTGCCGCTTACTTCTACTTACCTCTGTGTAGAGTGGATCTGCAATCAGAAGTATTTTTATGTACTGTTCAGTTCATGTCAAAGTTACTGCAGAAAATAACTATATTCAGCTCTTACAGGTCTTTGACTAGAGTCACCTTTTAGGCTGATAGTTGATAGGGAATTCCGTTTTCATCATGACCACAGAAAAGCAGCCACGTCAAGCTGTCTTGCACACCCCTGTGGTTTGGCACCTCTGGCCCCCTTGCTGCTTTGCACTCCAGCGTAGATTTCCCTACAAGCTTTGTGGGTGGCAATTCTCTCTCTAGCCAGCTGTAACATTAGACATTTTTTTGCTACATTGGTCATAAAACAAGCCAATATTGTACATACAAACTTTAGGGAAGCATCTTCCCAACATCTTATGAATGCCTGGGTAGAGACTGGGTAGAGACTGGTCTTCTTTTATTCTAGTCACCATTACAGGCAGGTGACATGACCTATATGACCGTATTAACTGTGAGAGCATGATTTTTCTTTATTAACCACTCTCTACTATTCATCATACTTTACTTCCATCTTTAAAAAGAAACCAAGGGAAAAAACCCACCCAATCAAAGCTGAGCAAAAACTCCCATGTCAAGTAAGTAGTCACATGTCAGAAACACATTGAAGAGATGTTAGAGAAAAAATTATGTGTCAAAAATTATTCATACAAACAGTTCTGTAAGTACTCAGAAATGAGGCCAGGTTTGCAAATAATTTGTGAACTGAACAACTAAGTAAAAATTTAACTGGATAAGATTTTTGCAGGGAATGTTCTGACTACTGGAAGGTATCCCATGAGATCCACTATACATGCCGAATTTCTCAGCCCTAATCCCCCAGGTGGCAGTCTGAACTCATTCTCTGAGATGGCAGGTTTGCTCTGCCGACATTCAGGTTTTCTCCCAATAAGGATCATAAAGATCAGGCATCTCCTTTCTTTTCTATAACTCTCCCTGATATTTCTCTCAGATCAGTGACATCAAAGTCTTACTGATATGAATAAAGAATTTGAACAGATGAACTTCAAATACAGAAAATAAATATTCTTTTGCTTGATCAATAGCATGCTAGTGAAGCAGGAATGATACTGCACCCATGGATACGTCAGCTGCATTCCTAACCAAAACCAAAACAGGGGTCCCTAAATTTTTAGCACCTCACTAGAGAGTTCCAGCTTACATGCTGAAAATCCATATGTATTGAAACAACCACTTGTTTTTTTAGAAAGCATTTCAGAGATATGAATTATGTAATAAATCCATCCAGTTGGATGCTGTCACCAAATAAACTATGAGATTTATATATTTTGCACTATTTAACACTCTAGGGTAGAATCTGAGATTTTTCTGAAGATATACTTATGAATAAAGGTTTCTAGAAATCTATTGCAGACTTCTAAAAGCAGGGAAGAAACAGAACAAATGATTGACTGATACCTACTACAAGCAAAGCTGCACTGGTGCAAAGCAATCACACTTACTTATTTGTCTCAGCTTTTGTTTCAGTGCTCTGACCACCAAGAGAAAATGATAAGTTTGTTCAGATTCACTTGGGTTTTAATTGCAAGAAATAGTTCTTGGCCTGTAAATTTTCCAGTCCAAATATACAATATATGAATTCTCATTTATATTGATTTTCCATAACTAGACCAAAAGTTCAGTGGAGTACACATATGCTACATGACCAGTGGGGCTGTAACCAGTAGAGTCACATTTATAGTAAAGGGGGTTTTTCAACAACGTTCTTCAATATTTTTGTGCTTTTATTTCCTGAGACTACTTCAGCCTGTAAAACATATTTCTGAAATATTCATGGAAACTGAACATAGATGGGAATAAATACTACCGCAATGAATTAGGGACAAAACATTAATACGGTCAGAAAAACTTGCATAGTTTTTGCTTGGCCTTCACGTCTCTAGAATAATAATGTAAGATATCAAGCCAAATAGCCAATGTGCTTTTTCGTGGAATGCTATGATTCAGATTCTCAGGCCCTGGAATTCAGGCAATACAAAAGAATTGGCTTTGGCCGTGATTAATTAGCACAGATCTGTCTTATTGGAAGAAAAATTCTCTATGAGCTATGCATGAATGCTGAGTGACATTGTTAAGGTTAGAAAAAATGTATGCTGAGTCCTCAGTCACTGAGGACAGTCACCTGAAGTGGCTGCAACCTTGATGCCATTCAAACCGGCATGGCTTAAGGAATCAATGGAGGTAAAAATTTCCCAACACAAAAAATTAAACTATGAATTTCCAGCCCCTTTCCTTCCGTGTTCTTTACCTCCCACTAAAGTTGGCTGTGAGGCTGTGTTTAAATCAGGACCAGTGAGAGACTGAGGTTAAAGGTTTTGTGGCGGCACTTTTTGTTCACTTGGTTCTATTATGTTATTGTCCTTCAAGACAGTTGTCCTTGAAGCTCTTGGATTGGAGCTCTGCAGTGTTAGGTGACATATAAGCATAGAGACAGCACTTGCCCTGAAGAACACCTCATTCTCTATGTATTTCATCCATTTAGGCCACATACATAATTTCCTCTTTGCTTCTAAAATTCCCTCTTCTGTTTGGACACTCTCTGTTCTTTAGTGCAAATCACAGCTGCCTTTTATTTTACTTTTTTTTTCCTTTCTCCTGCCTGCTCTTCAGATGTACTTTGTCTTCATCAAAACTAATCTAGTTAATTCTTCATTTTCAAACCAGGCTGTAGCGCATGGTCCACAGCTGCTCAGCAACAGCTCCCCTCCGTGTGCAGGGATAAGGGCAGGCAGGGATGCCAGCCTGGAAGTCTGATCCACCAAGGTGAGAAAAAATGGGAACAAGACAAGTTGTCTCCCTCTGGGCTTTAGTGCTGCACATCCTTCTGCTACACACTGGCAGAAATGTCAGACGGGCAGCGTTTGCTTTCATTACCAGAAATGGCTTTTCAAATAGAAAATCCTGACGCAGCACGTGATAGGAATCAAGTATGCACAACTCCGGTATGTTCTGGAAGCATGTATATGTGATCTAAACTATTCCTTTATTAAGCATTAGGTATGGTTTACAATTACTGAAATCCCAACGCTCACAGCTTCACGTAGGCCTGAAATGGACCATGGAGGAATGGGAGTAACTTCATTACACAGAATTTAGGGGACTGAGTGTTGCAATTTCAAACCAGAAGGTCTGGCACTTTCAAGATGGATATGAGCGATTTATGGAACAGATCTCTCCCCAGACAGATTTCAAAAAATGCAGAGGACACTGTAGGAAGTAAAAATGTTGTGGGCTTTTGCCATCCTCTATAAGTACGTGTATGTGGGAATGTACCTTGTCTCCCTGTTAAGACTCTGTTTACATCATATCCTTGGGTGAAGATCAAGAAATACAGATTATAGGGCTCTTTGGGAACAGAATTAATAACAAATATTCAATGATTTTAAAAGATCCAGGTTGTCTTAAAAAATCTTATTACTTCAAAAACATAAACCTGTAAGATGACTTTAGGATTCAGGTTATCTAGATATTGGGTTAAAATATTCTTGTAACTGAAGGCCAGGATAGTAAATACTCCAGAGGGCTTTGTGCAAATCTCAAGAATAGTCAGATTGAGACACTAGTCTTCATGCCTTCCACATTACCTCAAGTTGCAAAGAATGAATTTGGAATTTCTGGCACAGCCAGAATTTTGTGAAGCCTTACAGGCCGGTGTAGATTAATTTCAGCTGGAGATGCGTGCAGTGGCCCTAAGTATGTAGAGAGGAGAAAAGGTTGCTTAAATCCAGACTTAATCCAACTCAGAATGGTCAGATGAGACATGCTGTCTGGCTTATCCCATCTTCGCCCCTACCCTGCCTTTGCCATGAGTCAGAACACTCAATCTAGGTAGAAGATGGAAGGAATTTCTTCAGTGTGTTGGTTTTCTGTCCAAAATAAGGGTTTAGAATTCTTTTTTTCTCTATGCAAGAAGTGCAGTATATGGGAAAAGAGAACTATCAGGTGCCTCTTTCCTTCTCCTGTTCTTCAAATACAACCTTTATTAAATCTCATAAACTGTCTGCAACAGCAGTAAGGAATCCTCATGCTCCTGGTCCTGCCTCTACTCTGCCTCCTGCTCATGTAGGAGCTCGCAACATGTAATTTAATGCCTTGCCAGCAAAATCTGGCACAGATACCCCAAGAGAGAATACTTTGTGATAGCAATTTTTATGTTCTTAGATATATATTCATACTTTGCATACAGTACTTGCTCTCTCTCCATGAGTACTAGCCACATTACTCAGAAGGCATTAATGCATGTATTTGATAAAGTGATCATTTGTATCAATTTGACATTATGGTGTAGATGTGTCTGTTGTAACTATTACTAAATTGCTGGTTTAATTTTCACTAATTATCAAAGACCAAATGTGGAACTTTGCATATGACAGTATATTCACACTCACTTATGCTAATTAACGTTAATGAATGACAGATGGAGACCATCAGTGCCGCTGAAGAAGGCAGGGTTTTACTCAATGTACTCCACAGATCTTAGACACATAGGATGGTTTGGATTGGAAGGGATCTTAAGGATCGTATACTTCCTATGTGCAGAAACACCTTGCACTAAACTCAGTTACTCAGATCCTGGCTCAAAACCTGTCATTGAGCTCTTCGAGGGATGGAGCATCCACAGCTGCTATGGGGAGCCCATGTCAGTGCCTCAGCACCATCACAGTCAAGAATTCCTTCCTATGATCTCATCTAAAGTTACCCTCTGTCACTGTAAAGCCATTGTCCCTTGTCCTTTTAGGACCTGCCCGTGTAGGAAGGCTCTCTGCTACTTTCTTTAGGACCCTCTTCTTGCAGGATAAGGCTGTGCAGGCCTTGGGGAATTGCACTGGTTCTTTGGTCTCTGCAGCCTTTTTCCCACAAGATTCTTCCCCAAACTGAATCACTCTGGAACAGGGCTCCTACAGGAAACATGTATGCACTTGGGTCAGGAGCCAATCCAGTCACAGTAGGAGTAGGTGAGCAGAGAAGTGCCCAAGCTGCATCATTCCTCCTACAAGAGGTGCAGTGACATGCAAGTGCAGCACAGTCCATGCTGGCAATATCAGCCACAGAAATGTCCTCTGGCGGGCTCCATGCCCTTGCTGCTGGTGAGTTTTATTGCCATTCCAGGCTCAAACTAGTAAGGGCACTTGTGGCACCCTCATGCCAGGCTGACCAGCGGCATACAGCAGTTGAATTCTGTAGACAAAGGAGGATGCTCCTTCTCTAAACTACATACCATTGTCCATGCCATTCTGCTGTGGGAAATTAAGGATAAAAGAGTTTCTTTCCCATTCTGTGGTAATTATGTGCAGCACTCAGACAAAGAAAACGAATAAGCTACAGTTTGAGTCTGTGCAGCTGGCTCTTTGATTGCTCCCTCTCTCCATTTGCCAGGCCTATACAGCCCTCTCATCTTCCTCAACTCCTCCCTGTCTCTGCCCTAGTCTCCTCCCAAAAATGGAATCAAGCCATCTTTTCCCCTGGTTCCCCGGTTGGCCCTGCCTGTGAACAGCCTTGGTGTTGCAGCTGCTGTTGGCCCACTCACCTGGGCCTTCCATGGCATTCCTGGTTTGCTCTCCTACTCTTCCTGCCAGGTTTCTCTCCCCAGAATGCCCCCAGCTCTTCCTTTGAGTATCAGTGAAGTGTGACCACCTGGCACATCAATCCCCCTTCACTACCTGTGAACTCTGGCTCTGCCTTAGGGCACTGGCACTCCAGTCAGGAGACAGCAGTTTCCCTTGTCATGCTTGGGACTTTCCCAGACCCATTCCCTTAGCCCAGGCTCACACCAGGCCCTAAATCACCAGCCCATGGGCATTTGAGCACTGGTCCCAAGGTGTCTGCTTTTATCCAATCCCCTTCCTTGGCTTGATGTACCAGGTTCCTCCAGCCCATGGTGGCTCAGAGCACTCTCCTCTCTGACCAGGCACTTTGGAGCTCTTTGGAGCCACTCTGTCCCTTTGTGCCTGGCAGGTCTGCCCTCAGGCTCATTCTGCAGCTGCCAATTGTGGCACTCCTTGCTTTGCCCAGGAGTCAAAATTGGATCAAAAAGATGGTTCCCAGTGACCATAGGCAACTTTACTTCAAGTATGTCAACTGCAGTGTCTGCCTGCACACAGGAGAGGAGTGTGGTCAGGACAGAGTAGGGTTTTGACACTGAGGCTGCCTTTGGATCAGCAGGCTTTGCCCCAGCAGGAAACAGTTCCTGTGCACTGCAGTGTGCCCTGAATTGTGGCTGTCCTGCTCTTCAAGATGTGTTTTGCCCAAAGATCTGCTGGAGGAGTTCCTTCACTTGAGTAAAGAATTCCACCAGAATCTTGATGGAAAATGGGCTGGAGCTAACTTCACCCAAACTTGTCGGTTTCAGAGGGGGGCTTGGTCTTGACCATGGCTTCTGAAGGGGTTGTGAAATGGAAATATAATGACTCCAGAAGTACGAAGGGGTCAAAAAATGACTACATGCCCGTGATGTTGGAGAGGAACTTTCTTCAAGTCTCAGGCTCAACTGGAAGAGGATCCAGTCATGAAAGTGTTGAGTGGAGGTGTAGACTCCAGGCAGCTTTGCTCTGGCACAGCCTCTTCCCCAGCTGGTCATTCCAATGACCCACCAGTAGTCAGCGTTTTTCTCTTGGCACATGAGAGGACCACCGCTGTCACCCTGCAGTGGAGCAGAGAGGATTAAGGTGGTGTTGGGAGGCCCCTGCCAGCACAGGGGCTGTTTCCTCCTCTCTCACAGCCTCTGCCAGAGCTGTATTCCAGGCAGAGGAAGGCTCTGCTCAGAGGCTGGAGCCTCCAGAAACTTGGCTGTGAATGGCTTGGGGTCCTGTAGGGGAGGGCTCCTCTCTGTACACGGCTTCTGGATGTGCAGAGGATGTGTGAATGTCACCTGGACCTCTGTGCTGCCAAGATCCCGAGCTGGGCTTTCTGGGCTTTCTGGCATGAGGGGGGCACTGGGCAAGTCAGAGTGGATGGGGAGTGTGCAGGAAGCCCCCAGAGCAGTCAGGAGGGAGCTGGGGCTGGGAGTGGCTGGGCAAAGCAGGCCCTGGGCTGTGTTGGGGTGGTGCTGCCAGGGCTGCAGGTGCTGCTGGGGGCTGAGGGGCTCGTGGCACGCTCCTACCTGGCAGGAGTCGATGAGGCCCTGTGGGTAACCAGCACACAAATTGTGGATGTGGATTTTCCCTGAGTACCAGAGGCTGCTGTTGCAGAGCTGGACATCAATGAGCTGGACCTTGGCCTCCTGCAGGTGATCACTTGAATCTTGAGCTGTGAGCAGAGAAAGGAATTAGCCCTCAGGAGCTCCTTCCCAGTTCTGATCCTGAGGCTCTCTTGTGGGGGATCCCCTTCCCTAGGGTTTGGCTTCCCCTCTGCAGAGGCACTGGGGAACTGTGTCCCTGCTGCCTGCCTTTGGAGAGAGGGCCAGGCCCATCTCTACAAAGGGGTACATCCTGCAGCCTGGCTTTGGCCTCTGCTGTGAGAAAGCCCAAACCCTCTCCCCAGTGTGCTGAGATTGGTTAAGGAGTCGCTATTGGAACTCACCTCTTGCAGTGGTGGCACCCCAGCCAGCGATCCAGCAGTTCTGAAGCTCCGACACTGTCAGTGTGGCGTCAGGCACACAGGCCAGCTGGATGTAGAGGCTGCACTGGACAGGATGGTCCAATTGCAGCAGGGCAATATCATAGCTCCAGTCATCAGGATTGTAGTACTGGTGTATCACCACCTGCTTGACACGACGCATTTGTGCCCCAGGGCCTGGCTGAGTCAACTGAGTGGCCCCAAGCACCACGTACACCATGCTGATTTTCCTGGAAGACAGATGGAGAGAGGGTTGAGAAGGAGCAGAGCCATGCACCACAGCAGCCCAGCAGTTGCCAGACCTCTGCTAGGAAAGGCAGAGAGGGAGCAGTGCTCTGGCATGTGTGAGTGCCTTCACACATTGGCTGGGGGAATGTCAAGCTGGAAGCTGCTAGGAAGCCTTGGCACAAGCCCAGGCTCCTCCTGAGCAGTGTGGCAGCTGGTCTGCCTGAGAGGAAAGGGGATGGGAGTAGCAGATGGTGCTGCTGACAGGGCACCTGCTGGTGTTGTGGGGATGTCCCCATTCCCTGCTCCTTCTTACGTGACCTCGTCGAAGCAGTGGGCCGCTGTGAGGACCCATTGCGCACTGATGAGAGACCCTCCACACAGATGCCTCAGGCCTGGTACCCAGGGATGCTGGATGCTGACGATCCAGGGCCAGGCTCCTGGCTTGGCATCTCTGCCACCAACAACACGTTTCGTGCCATAAGCGTCGTTGCTGTGGTAATTAGTCATGGGGTGGTAGAGAGATGGCACAGCCTGGAGCCCGCAGGAACCTCTGCAAGCAGAAAGTCATTTCCATGCTGCTGCATGGCCTCCTGTGGCTCAGGCTGAAGCTCAGCCCTCTGCCCTCCCGACAAGGGCTTGCACACATGGCAGGCCAGGGAAGCCCATGGGCTGTGCCTCTGTCCAAGGAACTGAGGCTCCCCCATGGTGGGTGGGAAGCTGTGGCCCGGCAATGGGGGACAGGCGGGTCCCCTCCAGGGAAGGCCCCAGGTGTTGCCGTGGTTCCCTCCCAGGGCCTGGGGACACTCACCCACATGGGTACTGTATGCTGTGGGCCAGCCCAGCCACGGTCAGCAGGACGAGGAGGCCGAGCCAATTCATGGCTGCCAGAGGCACGTGTCAGCTGCAAGCACTGAGAGCTCCGTGCACCAGCGCAGCCACAGCCGCAGTGCCCGCAGCAGCCGCGGTGCCCGTGGTGCCCTCGGCCCCGGGGCTGATGTCACAGAGGAGTGGGTTCTGTGTTCTGGGCCCTGTGGCCTGTGTCAAGGGGGCCTGTGGCAGGAAGAGCCGCATTGAATCTGTGAGCCATAGAATGGTTTGGAGTGGAAGGCATCTTGGAAATCACATAGGTTCAACCCCCTGCCATAGGCAGGGAGGTGTTATAAATACATATTATAAGGTTGGCTGTTTGCAAATATTAAAATGAATGCTACATATATGAATTGGGAAGGTGGTTTTTTTTTTTTTTTCCTAGGTTTTGTTTTTTTTAAGGTTTTAAAAGTGGTGATGTGATGAGTATATAAATTTTTTGGGTTGTAACATAGTGTTAAAAGTAAAAGACTGTTTTTGTAACGTCTAAACCGGCCAACCCAAAAGGTAGAGGTGATCCTCCCGCATTCCTGAATTAGCCAGATGAAGATAGGAGTGAAACAAAGCTACAAGAAGGAATTTATTGATCACCTGGTATCAGAAGAATGGGACATAAGATGACCAAGAGGTGCCACCATGAACTTTATCTTCAAGGAGGAAAAAAATGGTAATTTGGTGAAATTGGGCAGGGGTGAGGGGGCAAACCCAGGAGAACATCTCAAAGGAATGTTTGAATAATGCATTAGAGCCTATTGAATATGTAACATACTGATCCTTTTAAACAAGTGTCCTAAAAAGGTAAGGTTTACACCCTGGCTGCATGCCAGGCACCCCAGCAGAGAACTTTTGTGTTATTTCTGTCTCCAAATTGCCTTTTAATTAAACTTTTAAATTTTTCTAAGAAAGTGAACCTTGTTTTTCACAGAGGGATGACTTGCACTACACCCAGTTGTCCGCAGTAAGTACAGCCTGGCTCAGAAGCTGTCCTTGAACACTTTGAGGGATGCGGCATTGCAGTATGAAGTCCTGATCAACTGGCCCTGACTGAGGCAAGAACAACTGCCCTTGACCAAAAGTTGGCCTCTGGATGAATCTTCCAACCAAATGTTATTTATATCCACACACTGGCAAAACATGGATTTGCCTTTCCCTCTTTAGGAACCGGACAAGGCCATATTGGGCCTTCTTTTGGGGCTGTAGGATCACAGACAACTCCCTTGGTTCTTCCTGCAGCCCTCCAAGGCCTTGGGAGCATCCCAGTAGGAGACTGACACCAGATGATCCTGCACTACAAGTTCTGGTAGCTTGTTTATTCAACAGTATGAAGATGGGGCCCTCTCACAGTGCAGTCTGAAATGTTGTTGCCTGTGGGGGAAGGCACCTGCAGGATTTCCCAGCTGCTGTGAGTGGTGCTCCAGTCCTTCACTGTGACAGTGGCTTCCCCCACCTGATGGGCAGGTGTGCATGATGGTCAAGGATTAGGGTAACTTGTGATGTGTCTTTCTTCATCAGTGTAGGCAGTCTTTTATAGTAATGTGTTGCTTAGCTTATCCTTTTCTCATTCTTTGCAGTTTTGGATTATAGTAAATTACAGTTACTCCTGAAGTTGGCGTCTATGTCTTCTGTGCTACCCCTGCCTGTGGGAAAAGCAGGGTTCCACACTGCTCTGGGCAACATGTGCCTGTGCCTCAGTGCGTTGGAGTGATTTATTATGACAGTGTATTCAGATATCTTCTCACTTTGCAGAAATTGTTACTGTATTTTTAAGACCCTGCTACCCCTGGAGCTTGTGTTTGTGAGGTCGGGGGAAAGGACTATTTTCTTTTGTGGGGGTGTTTTTTTAAAAACTCCCTGCCCAGGTTTCTCTGGGCATTGTGTGGCATGAATTTATTGTGGCTGGCTTGGTTTTTGCCTAGGCAAAAGTTTTTCCTTTCTTTATCTTGGGGGAGCTGCAGTAGTGATTTTTGGGCTGCCTTGAGGCAAATTCAGCAGCTGCTTGTCCAAGACCCAGGACATCACACCAGCAGGAGCAGAACTTCCCTGCTCTGACCCAAACCACTGTGAACTGCATCAAGCTGTGGAGAGAACACACCAAGTGGCTCCAGTCCAGCTATTTTGCATTCCATGACCATTCTGCTGTTCTTTGCTGTGGGGAAGTCAGCCTCAGATGAGCCACAAGACTTTCGTCTGCTGCTGGGCCTTCGTCTGCTCCGTGAGGCTCCTGCCTTCCAAAGGGGGAGAAGTTGATGCCATCTTGTATCAAATATCAGGAATGGGTATTCTCCAGCATTTGGGGTCTCCTTTTGTTCTGGTGCAGTGGTGAAGTCTGACACTTTGACATGTACAAGTTATTTACTATTTTTTTTTTTTTTTTCCTGCCTGTTGGCATTTGGTTTCTCAATAAAATGTTGGGTGTTTTTTTTGGTTTTTTTTTTTTTTTTCCCCACTTTTATTTATTAGTATTCATTCTTTACTGGCAGAAAGGAATTCTTGCAAGTCTAAAGGCGATAAGCCAGATGGTTCTCTTTTAAATTGTCTCAAAATGAGACAAAATTTGTTGTCCAACTTAAGGGGGCAAGAGAAAGTGAAAATTAAAAATAAATAACATTCTTGTCTGAAATGCTTTGTATTGGGTTCAGCAGTCAGTGGCCACCATGCTGTCTGGTTCAGTAATGGCTTCCTGGTACCCTGGCATGTGTGCTTATCCATATATATTGGCAATCCTGGCCCTGGTATATATCTTCTCCGTATCAGGGACACGAATCAGAATTGCTGTGTTGATGTGATATATGTCCTAAAGTTAATTCGTGTTAAAAGATATAAAATGTAATACCATCCCTATAAGTTTTGTTTTAATCCAATATGCTATGAGTTAAGTCAGAAGAAAGTAGCTCAGTAAAGGTACAGGAATTTCTCTTGCCTGAAAAGACAGGGGAGGGACAGGAAACAAAACATGATTAGAATTACCAGAAAGGGCGACACAAACATGCCTCTGCTGGGGATCATTAAAAAGGAATGTAATATATGTCCTAAAGTTAATTCGTGTTAATAGAATATAAAATGTAATACAAACTATATAAGTTCTGTATAAACTAGCATGTTGGAAGTTAAGTTTTGTTTAAAATAGCATTTTGTGAGTTAACTCAGGGGAAGGTGGCTTAATAAAATACAAGAATTTATCTAGCCTGAAAAGGCTTGGGGGGACACGAGGAAAGCTTGATTGGAATTACCAGAAAGGAAGACAGAAAACTGTCACTACCAGGAATTGTTGAAAAGAAACAAAAGGCAATGGAAAACGGGGATGATAGCCCGGAGGACGCGATGATTGTATCAGATCCGTATCTAGATGGTCTCCGGCTAGAATTAACATCTCCACACCACACCTGGACCCGACCACTAACAGCATTGTCCTCCTCCGCTGATCCATTCAGACTCTTAGAACTGAAACCTGCATGTTTAATGAAGATACCTCGGAGGGAGGACCGTCAACATCCCGAGCCTCTCTCCGTGATCCAGTGTATAAAAAGAGACTGCTGCAAACCAAAAATGTGAACTTGGGGATAACAGACTGGCGGAGGGTGTTCTCATTGTTCACCCAGCAGCGACCCCGGGCTCGACGCTGTCGTTTTAATTGTGGCTGTCCGAGACTGTAATTTTGTCTCTCAATAAAATTCCAAATTTTGATTTATAGAATTTAGCCCATTTCATTTATAACATTGATATGTTCTGAGCTAACAATTTATGGAGAGATAACATCAGAGGCAATGAGAGTTATTTGGGATGTGTATTCTCTGCTGTTTTCCTGTGCTGGTCTTGGCAGTCTTTTTCAGGGATTATTAACAATTACACTCAGCCTGTTTGAGGAAAAGTAGGGCATGATTTTTCCCAGCCTTTTACCTCCTTTTTCCTCTTCAGATCTAGCAGATCACCTTTTGAGAATATTCCATTCCCTCTGGATGTTAAAGATACCATATTTTCTTTTTTTTTTCAATTCTGCTAGCTCTCCTCCATAAGACCTGCAGCACATTTAGAACCACGGCTGAGATTTCCAGAGAAGTTGTCCACACATCTGCCCTAGTGGTGGAAAATCTTGAGTGGTGTGGGATGTGGGAGGACATAGGCCAAACCCTGAAGGAATTCTCTGCCCCAGTAGTTTGGAACTTTCCTCCTGAACAAATTCAGAATCCAGGTGAGGTGAGGAAATATCTGAAAGAAAATTGCAGTGACAGCTCTAAAGAGAAGAAGCTCATTGCAATGTGCTGGGCCCTGGCTAATGCTTATCGCACACGGCTAGACACTGTAGGGCAGCAAATACAGAGGGGCAGGAGGATGAATCAGCAGACACGCCAGGCACTCTGGCTGCAGATAAACCAGACAAGGAGCCTAGGGCAACAGCAATTGCCCCTGTCCAGAGAAGGAAACACAAAACCAAATCCACTCACCCAGTGGATGACGATGAGGAGTCAGGACCTTCACAGCCAGCAGAAGAATTGGAACCAGAAATAATCACCAAGTCTCTGTCCTTAGAAACCTTCATGATCTGAGAAAATATCTCAGCCAATGGCCCGATAAGTCTGAATGAAATTTGTTGGTCCAAATCTGGGACACCGCAGGCTATGGTACGATTTTGGATGGTACTGAAGTGAGGTATTTGAGATCTCTGTCACGTGATGTGGGTATTGACCAGGGAATTGCAAGGAGGCACGAACCTCTCAGCCTCTGGACACAGCTCTTAATAAGTATGAAAGAAAGATACCTTCCCCCAGATGACGTTCAGCTGCAGCAAGGCCTCTGGAAGACCATGAAGCAAGGAATCCAACACTTGATAGAACTGGCTCTGCTCGAGGTCCTTTTCTCAGATGACAACAAAACTCCTAGGAGTCCAGAAATTGTAAAATGTATGGCAGTGATGTAGCTCAAACTTGCACAAATCCAGCCACAAATATACTTCCCTGCCATAGCAACACTGCAGTAGAAGGAGAGGGATGAGATAGTAGTGCTAGGACAAAGAGGCTCTGGTACAATGAAGACACTGTGCATGGCCCAACAGGAGCAAAAATCTCAGCTGTGGAAACAGACCTGGCGGAGCATATACACAACGTGGAAGGCAGGATTGAAGAGACCCATCAGAAACTCAGGAAGGAGATTAAAGAGGACCTTCTCCAAGTCTTGTCGGTACAGAGCAGATGCCCTCTTATCAGAGATAGGTGGTCCCAGCTAGGGAGAGGGGGTACACCCCATGAGCGGACCTGTGGTTCTTCCTGTGTGAGCATGGGGAAGATACGAGGTAGGATGGAAAACTCATTTCTGTCCTGGCAGCACAGATGCGTAAACTAAAGGAGGAAGCTACTAACAAGGGAGTTCCACTAAAAGGAATGTAGCCACAGTTTCCTGCAGCTGAGCTGCCAGGTATAACAAAAGGGAGGAAGATATGTCCTTCCCCTTGAAGGAGCCTCTGGAATGTACACAAAGGGAGTCAATGACAGTCAGGACAAGAGGGGCCCTGGCCGCTATCCAGCTAGATGGTAGGGAAATTGGGTCTTTTGGACTATGTGGATCCAATGCCCTGGCACAACAGAACTACAAAAATACAAGTTTTTGGCTGACACTGGTGCACAATGTACTTTAATACCACTGGGACCTGTGGGGACAGAACCTGTTTCTACTGCTGGGGCAACAGGGCAGTTGCAGCAGTTGGCTCTGTTGGAAGCTGAGGTACGCTTGACTGGGAAGGAGTGGAGTAAACACCCTATTGTGACTGGTCCAGAGGTCCCATGTATTCTGGGTGTAGATTTCCTCAGGAGTGGTTATTTCAAAGAGCCTAAAGGACTCAGGTGGGCTTTTGGAATAGCTGCTGTGAAGACAGAGGGCATTAGACACCTTGCCTGGTGTCTCTGAGGACCCTTCTGCAGTAGAACTCCTGAAAGCAGAAGAACAGCAGGTACCAATGGCCACCAATACAGTATATCATCGGCAATACCACACAAACTGAGACTCTGTGATTTCCATACATAATAAGATCCATGAACTGGAGAGCCAGGGAGTGGTCAATAAGACCCATTCACACTTCTACAGTCCCATTTGGCCCATGTGCAAGTCTGATGGGGAATAGAGATTGCCTGTGGACCACTGTAGCCTAAATGAACTTGCACCATCACTGAGCGCTGCTGTGCCAGACATGCTGGAGCTCCAGTATGAGCTGGAATCCAAGGCAGCAAAGCGGTACACCACAACTGACATTGCCAATGCGTTTTTCTTCATTCCTCTGGCAGCAGAGTGCAGGGCCCAGTTTGCCTTCACCTGTAGGGGCGAGCAGTACATCCGGAACCGACTGCCCCAGGGATGGAAACAGCCCCACCATCTGCCATGGACTGATCCAGGCTGCATTGGAAAAGACTGAGGCTCCAGAACATCTGCAGTCGATCAATGACATCATTGTATGAGGGAACAAGGCAGGGGAGGTTTATGAAAATCAAGTTTTGCTATCAAATGAGGTAAAGTCAAGGGGACTTGAAATTAGTTTCCTAGGGGTGAAATGGCAAGATGGATGCAGATAGATGCCAAGAGATACAATTAATGAGGTAAGTGCTATGTCCCCACTGACCAGCAAGAAAGAAACACAAGCTTTCCTAGGCACCATGGGCTTTTGGAGAATGCACATTCCTGAGTACAGCCAAATTGTAAGACCTCTCTACCTCATGGCAGAAAAGAAAAATGATTTCAACTGGGGCCCTGAGCAACAGCAAGCTTTTGAGCAGACCAAGCATGAGGTTGCCCATGCAGTAGCAGTTGGGCCTGTCAGGACAGGACAGGATGTGAAGAATGTGCTCTACACCACAGCTGCAGAGAGTGGTTCACCCTGGAGCCTCTGGCAGAAGGGACTTGGGGAGACCTGAGACTGACCTCTTGGGTTTTGGAGTCATGCATACAGAATCTGAGGCCAGCTACCCCCCAGCTGAGGAAGAGATTCTTGCAGCCTGTGAAGAGGTTTGAGCTGCCTCAGAAGTGACTGGCACTGAAGCACAGCTCCTGCTGGTACCCTGACTACCAGTGCTGTGCTGGTCAGGCCACAGATGCTGCCTGAAGTAAATGGATCACCCTCATCACAGTGAGCTTGAATAGGAACCCCAAATTGACCTGGGATGTTGGAAGCCATCACATACTAGTCTAAAGAGCTTTTGATTGTCATCAGAAGTGGAAGAACCTGTGATGAGGAAGCCCCACCATATAACCAGCTACCGGAGAGTGAAGGATGGTACACACTCTTCACTGATGGATCCTGCCATACTGTAGGAACCAATAGGAAATGGAAAAGAGCTGTATGGAGGTCTATGTTGTGAGTTGTGAAAGCTACTGGAGGACAAGGTGGATCCAGTCAGATTGCAGAGCTGGAAGTTGTCCAGCTGGCTTTGGACATTTCTGCATAAGAGAAGTTACCAACACTCTACACTCACTGTTGGATGGCAGCAAACGATCTGGGGGTGCCCGGAAAGGTGGAAAAAGGCCAAATGCAGTGTAGAGGAAAACCACTCTGGGCTGCTGAAGAATGGCTATACATCACTGCCTGGGTAGAGAAGCAGATTGTTAAAGTCTGTCATGTGGATGTCCCCATACCCAAGATTTGGGCAATAATGAACAGGTGGATCAGGCTACAAAATTGAGCTGTTCCAGATAAATTTGGATTGGCAACACAAGGGGAAGTCGTTCCTAGCTCAATGGGCCTATGATACTTAGATCAGGAGGGCAGAGAGGCTGCTTATAAGTGGGCGCAAAACCAAGGGGAAGATTTAACCATGGACACAGTCTTCCAGGTTATCCATGAGAGTGAGATGTGCAGAAAGGACAAAGGGCAATGGCTTTACAGTGACAGAGGCTAGCTCTGTACAGGTCTTCCCTGAGGAGCTGCAGGATGCCCTAACATATATATTTTTCCCAAACCTGAATATTGTGGGGTTAAATAAATGTGTATAAAATCTTGGGGTGAATTTGTACAGTATGTAGAGGATTTGTTAATGAGCGAGTTGAGATAAGAATGTTCTTGCCCAGCCTGTGGTGATTATGTGCAGACCTCAGACAAAGAAAACGAATAAGCTACAATTTTTGTCTGTGCAGCTGGCTCTTTGATTGCTCCATCTCTCCATTTGCCAGGCTTATACAGCCCTCTCATCTTCCTCGACTCCTCCCTGTCTCTGCCCTCATCTCCTCCCAACAATGGAGCAAAGCCCAGGAATCTTTTCCCCTGGTTCCCCGGCTGGCCCTGCCTGTGAACAGCCTTGGTGTTGCAGCTGCTGTTGGCCCACTCACCTGGGCCTTCCATGGCATTCCTGGTGTGCTCTCCTACTCTTCCTGCCAGGTTCCTCTCCCCAGAATGCCCCCAGCTCTTCCTTTGAGTATCAGTGAAGTGTGACCACCTGGCACATCAATGCCCCTTCACTACCTGTGAACTCTGGCTCTACCTTAGGGCACTGGCACTCCAGTCAGGAGACAGCAGTTCCACTTTTCATGCCTGGGACTTTCCCAGACCTGTTCCCTTAGCCCAGGCTCACACCAGGCCCTAAATCACCAGCCCATGGGCATTTGAGCACTGGTCCCAAGGTGTCTGCTTTTATCCAATCCCCTTCCTAGGCTTGATGTACCAGGTTCCTCCAGCCCATGGTGGCTCAGAGCACTCTCCTCTCTGACCAGGCACTTTGGAGCTCTTTGGAGCCACTCTGTCCCTTTGTGCCTCATGCTCATTCTGTAGGTGCCGAATGTGGCACTCCTTGCCTTCCCCAGGAGCTGGAATTACACTGAGAAGATGGTTCCCTGTGAACAAAGGTAACTTTATTTCAACAACTAAATCAACTCAAGTGTTTGTGTGCACACAGGAGAGGACTGTGGGCAGGACAGAGCAGGGTTTTGAGCCTGAGGCTGCCTTTGGATCAGCAGGCATTGCCCCAGCAGGAAATGGTCGTGGTGCACTGCAGCCTGCCCTGGATCCTGCCTGTGCTGCTGCTCAGGAAGCACTTTCAGCTGCGTGGTGTGCACGCATGTTGTAGTCGATCCAGTCATAGAAGTGCTGGGTGGAGGTGTAGACTCCAGGCTGGTTTGGTCTGGCGCAGCCTTCTCCCCAGCTGGTTAATCCGACAACCCACCAGTACGCAGCATTGTTGTCCTGGCACATGAGAGGACCACCGCTGTCACCCTGCAACAGAGAGGAGAAGATTAAGGTGGTGTTGCCAGCACTGGGACTGTCTCCTCTCTCACAGCCAGAGCTGCATTCAGGTGCTTGAGCCTCCAGAGGCTGGGCTGTGAATGGCTTGGGGTCCTGTAGGGGAGGGCTCCTCTCTGCACAGGGCTCCTGGATGTGTAGAGGATGGATGAGTGGCACCTGGACCTCTGTGCTGCCAAGAGCACGAGCTGGGCTTTCTGGGCTTTCTGGGCTTTCTGGGCTTTCTGGGCTTTCTGGGCTTTCTGGGCTTTCTGGCATGAGGGGGGCACTGGGCAAGTCAGAGTGGATGGGGAGTGTGCAGGAAGCCCCCAGAGCAGTCAGGAGGGAGCTGGGGCTGGGAGTGGCTGGGCAAAGCAGGCCCTGGGCTGTGTTGGGGTGGTGCTGCCAGGGCTGCAGGTGCTGCTGGGGGCTGAGGGGCTCGTGGCACGCTCCTACCTGGCAGGTGTCGATGAGGCCCTGTGGGTAACCAGCACACAAGTTGTGGGTGTGGATTTTCCCTGAGTACCAGAGGCTGCTGTTGCAGAGCTGGACATCGATGAGCTGGACCTTGGCCTCCTGCAGGTGATCGCTTGAATCTTGAGCTGTGAGCAGAGAAAGGAATTAGCCCTCAGCAGCACCATGCTGGTTCTCCTCCCCTGTCTGAAGAGACTCCCTTTCCCTTAGCCATGGCTTCCCCTCTGCAGAGGCACTGGGGCACTGTGTCCCTGCTGCCTGCCTTTGGAGAGAGAGCCAGGCCCATCTCTGCAGAGGGGTACATCCTGCAGCCTGGCTTTGGCCTCTGCTGTGAGAAAGCCCAAACCCTCTCCCCAGTGTGCTGAGCTGGCCCAGGAGCCCCTCTTGGGAACTCACCTCTTGCAGTGGTGGCACCCCAGCCAGCCGCCCAGCAGTTGTTGAGGTTTGAGACTTTTAAGGTGGGGTCAGCCACACAGGCCAGCTGGATGTAGGGGCTGCACAGGACAGGCTCGTTCAATTGCAGCAGGGCAATATCGTAGCTAAAGTCGGCAGGATTGTAGTACTGGTGTATCACCACCTGCTTGACACTGCGCAGTACGGCCCCAGGGCCCGGGTTATTCAACTGGGTGGCCCCAATCACCACGTACACCATGCTGATGTTACTAGAAAGGAGAAGGAGAGAGGGCTGAGAAGGAGCAGAGCCATGCACCACAGCAGCCCAGCAGTTGCCAGACCTCTTCTTGGAAAGGCAGAGGGGGAGCAGTGCTCTGGCATGTGTGAGTGCCTTCACACATTGGCTGGGGGAATGTCAAGCTGGAAGCTGCTAGGAAGCCTTGGCACAAGCCCAGGCTCCTCCTGAGCAGTGTGGCAGCTGGTCTGCCTGAGAGGAAAGAGGATGGGAGTAGCAGATGGTGCTGCTGACAGGGCACCTGCTGGTGTTGTGGGGATGTCCCCATTTCCATCATCTCTTTACCTGATGGAGTCAAAGCAGTGGGCCGCTGTGAGGACCCATTGCGCACTGATGAGAGACCCTCCACAGAAATGGAACAGATTTCCTGGAAGGGAATACTGGATGCTGATGATCCAGGGCCAGGATGCTTCCACAGCGCCTATGCCACCCACAATGCGTGTCGTGCCATCATCATAAGCCACATTGCCGTAGGAATAAGTCATGGAGCCATAGTCAGGTTGTGGAGCTCGGAATCCGCAGGAACCTCTGCAAGCAGAAAGTCATTTCGATGCTGCTGCATGGCCTCCTGCGGCTCAGGCAGAAGCTCAGCCCTCTGCCCTCCCGACAAGGGCTTGCACACAGGGCAGGCCAGGGAAGCCCATGGGCTGTGCTTCTGTCCAAGGAACTGAGGCTCCCCCATGGTGGGTGGGAAGCTGTGGCCCGGCCATGGGGGACAGGCGGGTCCCCTCCAGGGAAGGCCCCAGGTGTTGCCGTGGTTCCCTCCCAGGGCCTGGGGACACTCACCCACAGGTATTCTGTATGCTGTGGGCCAGCCCAGCCACGGTCAGCAGGACGAGGAGGCCGAGCCAATTCATGGCTGCCAGAGGCACGTGTCAGCTGCAAGCACTGAGAGCTCCGTGCACCAGCGCAGCCACAGCCGCAGTGCCCGCAGCAGCCGCGGTGCCCGTGGTGCCCTCGGCCCCGGGGCTGATGTCACAGAGGAGTGGGTTCTGTGTTCTGGGCCCTGTGGGGCCTGTGTCAAGGGGGCCTGTGGCAGGAAGAGCCGCATTGAATCAGTGAGCCATAGAATGGTTTGGAGTGGAAGGCATCTTGGAAATCACATAGGTTCAACTCCCTGCCATAGGCAGGGAGGTGTTATAAATACATATTATAAGGTTGGCTGTTTGCAAATATTAAAATGAATGCTACGTATATGAATTGGGAAGGTGTGGTTTTTTTTTTTTCTAGGTTTTTTTTTTTAAGGTTTTAAAAGTGGTGATGTGATGAGTATATAAATTTTTTGGGTTGTAACATAGTGTTAAAAGTAAAAGACTGTTTTTGTAACGTCTAAACTGGCCAACCCAAAAGGTAGAGGTGATCCTCCCGCATTCCTGAAGACAGGAGTGAAATAAAGCTACAAGAAGGAATTTATTGATCACCTGGTATCAGAAGAATGGGACATAAGATGACCAAGAGGTGCCACCATGAACTTTATCTTCAAGGAGGAAAAAAATGGTAATTTGGTGAAATTGGGCAGGTGTGAGGGGGCAAACCCAGGAGAACATCTCAAAGGAATGTTTGAATAATGCATTAGAGCTTATTGAATATGTAACATACTGATCCTTTTAAACAAGTGTCCTAAAAAGGTAAGGTTTACACCCTGGCTGCATGCCAGGCACCCCAGCAGAGAACTTTTGTGTTATTTCTGTCTCCAAATTGCCTTTTAATTAAACTTTTAAATTTTTCTAAGAAAGTGAACCTTGTTTTTCCCGGAGGGATGACTTGCACTACACCCAGTTGTCCGCAATAAGCACAGCCTGGCTCAGAAGCTGTCCTTGAACACTTTGAGGGATGCGGCATTGCAGTATGAAGTCCTGATCAACTGGCCCTGACTGAGGCAAGAACAACTGCCCTTGACCAAAAGTTGTCCCCTGGATGAATCTTCCAACCAAATGTTATCTATATCCACACACTGGCAAAACATGGATTTGCCTTTCCCTCTTTAGGAACCGGACAAGGCCATATTGGGCCTTCTTTTGGGGCTGTAGGATCACAGACAACTCCCTTGGTTCTTCCTGCAGCCCTCCAAGGCCTTGGGAGCATCCCAGTAGGAGACTGACACCAGATGATCCTGCACTACAAGTTCTGGTAGCTTGTTTATTCAACAGTATGAAGATGGGGCCCTCTCACAGTGCAGTCTGAAATGTTGTTGCCTGTGGGGGAAGGCACCTGCAGGATTTCCCAGCTGCTGTGAGTGGTGCTCCAGTCCTTCACTGTGACAGTGGCTTCCCCCACCTGATGGGCAGGTGTGCATGATGGTCAAGGATTAGGGTAACTTGTGATGTGTCTTTCTTCATCAGTGTAAGCCGTCTTTTATAGTAATGTGTTGCTTAGCTTATCCTTTTCTCATTCTTTGCAATTTTGGATTATAGTAAATTACAGTTACTCCTGAAGTTGGCGTCTATGTCTTCTGTGCTACCCCTGCCTGTGGGAAAAGCAGGGTTCCACACTGCTCTGGGCAACATGTGCCTGTGCCTCAGTGCGTTGGAGTGATTTA
Organism: Hirundo rustica; assembly: GCF_015227805.2. Classification (NCBI taxonomy): domain Eukaryota; kingdom Metazoa; phylum Chordata; class Aves; order Passeriformes; family Hirundinidae; genus Hirundo; species Hirundo rustica. The sequence goes on from NC_053452.1 coordinate 19,993,920, forward strand.
TTATGACAGTGTATTCAGATATCTTCTCACTTTGCAGAAATTGTTACTGTATTTTTAAGACCCTGCTACCCCTGGAGCTTGTGTTTGTGAGGTCGGGGGAAAGGACTATTTTCTTTTGTGGGGGTGTTTTTTTAAAAACTCCCTGCCCAGGTTTCCCTGGGCATTGTGCGGCATGAATTTATTGTGGCTGGCTTGGTTTTTGCCTAGGCAAAAGTTTTTCCTTTCTTTATCTTGGGGGAGCTGCAGTAGTGATTTTTGGGCTGCCTTGAGGCAAATTCAGCAGCTGCTTGTCCAAGACCCAGGACATCACACCAGCAGGAGCAGAACTTCCCTGCTCTGACCCAAACCACTGTGAACTGCATCAAGCTGTGGAGAGAACACACCAAGTGGCTCCAGTCCAGCTATTTTGCATTCCATGACCATTCTGCTGTTCTTTGCTGTGGGGAAGTCAGCCTCAGATGAGCCACAAGACTTTCGTCTGCTGCTGGGCCTTCGTCTGCTCCGTGAGGCTCCTGCCTTCCAAAGGGGGAGAAGTTGATGCCATCTTGTATCAAATATCAGGAATGGGTATTCTCCAGCATTTGGGGTCTCCTTTTGTTCTGGTGCAGTGGTGAAGTCTGACACTTTGACATGTACAAGTTATCTACTATTTTTTTTTTCTGCCTGTTGGCATTTGGTTTCTCAATAAAATGTTGGTGGTTTCCACACCTCCCCCCCCCCCCCCTTTATTTATTAGTATTCATTCTTTACTGGCAGAAAGGAATTCTTGCAAGTCTAAAGGCGATAAGCCAGATGGTTCTCTTTTAAATTGTCTCAAAATGAGACAAAATTTGTTGTCCAACTTAAGGGGGCAAGAGAAAGTGAAAAATAAAAATAAATAACATTCTTGTCTGAAATGCTTTGTATTGGGTTCAGCAGGCAGTGGCCACCATGCTGTCTGGTTCAGTAATGGCTTCCTGGTAACCTGGCATGTGTGCTTATCCATATATATTGGCAATCCTGGCCCTGGTATATATCTTCTCCATATCAGGGACACGAATCAGAATTGCAGTGTTGATATGTTCTGAGCTAACAATTTATGGAGAGATAACATCAGAGGCAATGAGAGTTATTTGGGATGTGTATTCTCTGCTGTTTTCCTGTGCTGGTCTTGGCAGTCTTTTTCGGGGATTATTAACAATTACACTCAGTCTGTTTGAGGAAAAGTAGGGGATGATTTTTCCCAGCCTTTTACCTCCTTTTTCCTCTTCAGATCTAGCAGATCACCTTTTGAGAATATTCCATTCCCTCTGGATGTTAAAGATACCATATTTTCTTTTTTTTTCAATTCTGCTAGCTCTCCTCCATAAGACCTGCAGCACATTTAGAACCACGGCTGAGATTTCCAGAGAAGTTGTCCAGACATCTGCCCTAGTGGTGGAAAATCTTGAGTGGTGTGGGATGTGGGAGGACATAGGCCAAACCCTGAAGGAATTCTCTGCCCCAGTAGTTTGGAACTTTCCTCCTGAACAAATTCAGAATCCAGGTGAGGTGAGGAAATATCTGAAAGAAAATTGCAGTGACAGCTCTAAAGAGAAGAAGCTCATTGCAATGTGCTGGGCCCTGGCTAATGCTTATCGCACACGGCTAGACACTGTAGGGCAGCAAATACAGAGGGGCAGGAGGATGAATCAGCAGACACGCCAGGCACTCTGGCTGCAGATAAACCAGACAAGGAGCCTAGGGCAACAGCAATTGCCCCTGTCCAGAGAAGGAAACACAAAACCAAATCCACTCACCCAGTGGATGATGATGAGGAGTCAGGACTTTCACAGCCAGCAGAAGAATTGGAACCAGAAATAATCACCAAGTCTCTGTCCTTAGAAACCTTCATGATCTGAGAAAATATCTCAGCCAATGGCCCGATAAGTTTGAATGAAATTTGTTGGTCCAAATCTGGGACACCGCAGGCTATGGTACGATTTTGGATGGTACTGAAGTGAGGTATTTGAGATCTCTGTCACGTGATGTGGGTATTGACCAGGGAATTGCAAGGAGGCACGAACCTCTCAGCCTCTGGACACAGCTCTTAAAAAGTGTGAAAGAAAGATACCTTCCCCCAGATGACCTTCAGCTGCAGCAAGGCCTCTGGAAGACCATGAAGCAAGGAATCCAACACTTGATAGAACTGGCTCTGCTAGAGGTCCTTTTCTCAGATGACAACAAAACTCCTAGGAGTCCAGACATTGTAAAATGTATGGCAGTGATGTAGCTCAAACTTGCACAAATCCAGCCACAAATATACTTCCCTGCCATAGCAACACTGCAATAGAAGGAGAGGGATGAGATAGTAGTGCTGGGACAAAGAGGCTCTGGTACTATGAAGACACTGTGCATGGCCCAACAGGAGCAAAAATCTCAGCTGTGGAAACAGACCTGGCGGAGCATATACACAATGTGGAAGGCAGGATTGAAGAGACCCATCAGAAACTCAGGAAGGAGATTAAAGAGGACCTTCTCCAAGTCTTGTCGGTACAGAGCAGATGCCCTCTTATCAGAGATAGGTGGTCCCAGCTAGGGAGAGGGGGTACACCCCATGAGCGGACCTGTGGTTCTTCCTGTGTGAGCATGGGGAAGATACGAGGTAGGATGGAAAACTCATTTCTGTCCTGGCAGCACAGATGCGTAAACTAAAGGAGGAAGCTACTAACAAGGGAGTTCCACTAAAAGGAATGTAGCCACAGTTTCCTGCAGCTGAGCTGCCAGGTATAATAAAAGGGAGGAAGATATGTCCTTCCCCTTGAAGGAGCCTCTGGAATGTACACAAAGGGAGTCAATGACAGTCAGGACAAGAGGGGCCCTGGCCGCTATCCAGCTAGATGGTAGGGAAATTGGGTCTTTTGGACTATGTGGATCCAATGCCCTGGCACAACAGAACTACAAAAATACAAGTTTTTGGCTGACACTGGTGCACAATGTACTTTAATACCACTGGGACCTGTGGGGACAGAACCTGTTTCTACTGCTGGGGCAACAGGGCAGTTGCAGCAGTTGGCTCTGTTGGAAGCTGAGGTACGCTTGACTGGGAAGGAGTGGAGTAAACACCCTATTGTGACTGGTCCAGAGGTCCCCATGTATTCTGGGTGTAGATTTCCTCAGGAGTGGTTATTTCAAAGAGCCTAAAGGACTCAGGTGGGCTTTTGGAATAGCTGCTGTGAAGACAGAGGGCATTAGACACCTTGCCTGGTGTCTCTGAGGACCCTTCTGCAGTAGAACTCCTGAAAGCAGAAGAACAGCAGGTACCAATGGCCACCAATACAGTATATCATCGGCAATACCACACAAACTGAGACTCTGTGATTTCCATACATAATAAGATCCATGAACTGGAGAGCCAGGGAGTGGTCAATAAGACCCATTCACACTTCTACAGTCCCATTTGGCCCATGTGCAAGTCTGATGGGGAATAGAGATTGCCTGTGGACCACTGTAGCCTAAATGAACTTGCACCATCACTGAGCGCTGCTGTGCCAGACATGCTGGAGCTCCAGTATGAGCTGGAATCCAAGGCAGCAAAGCGGTACACCACAACTGACATTGCCAATGCGTTTTTCTTCATTCCTCTGGCAGCAGAGTGCAGGGCCCAGTTTGCCTTCACCTGTAGGGGCGAGCAGTACACCTGGAAACGAATGCCCCAGGGATGGAAACAGCCCCACCATCTGCCATGGACTGATCCAGGCTGCATTGGAAAAGACTGAGGCTCCAGAACATCTGCAGTAGATCAATGACATCATTGTATGAGGGAACATGGCAGGGGAGGTTTATGAAAATCAAGTTTTGCTATCAAATGAAGTAAAGTCAAGGGGACTTGAAATTAGTTTCCTAGGGGTGAAATGGCAAGATGGATGCAGATAGATGCCAAGAGATACAATTAATGAGGTAAGTGCTATGTCCCCACTGACCAGCAAGAAAGAAACACAAGCTTTCCTAGGCACCATGGGCTTTTGGAGAATGCACATTCCTGAGTACAGCCAAATTGTAAGACCTCTCTACCTCATGGCAGAAAAGAAAAATGATTTCAACTGGGGCCCTGAGCAACAGCAAGCTTTTGAGCAGACCAAGCATGAGGTTGCCCATGCAGTAGCAGTTGGGCCTGTCAGGACAGGACAGGATGTGAAGAATGTGCTCTACACCACAGCTGCAGAGAGTGGTTCACCCTGGAGCCTCTGGCAGAAGGGACTTGGGGAGACCTGAGACTGACCTCTTGGGTTTTGGAGTCATGCATACAGAATCTGAGGCCAGCTACCCCCCAGCTGAGGAAGAGATTCTTGCAGCCTGTGAAGAGGTTTGAGCTGCCTCAGAAGTGACTGGCACTGAAGCACAGCTCCTGCTGGTACCCTGACTACCAGTGCTGTGCTGGTCAGGCCACAGATGCTGCCTGGAGTAAATGGATCACCCTCATCACAGTGAGCTTGAATAGGAACCCCAAATTGACCTGGGATGTTGGAAGCCATCACATACTAGTCTAAAGAGCTTTTGATTGTCATCAGAAGTGGAAGAACATGTGATGAGGAAGCCCCACCATATAACCAGCTACCGGAGAGTGAAGGATGGTACACACTCTTCACTGATGGATCCTGCCATACTGTAGGAACCAATAGGAAATGGAAAAGAGCTGTATGGAGGTCTATGTTGTGAGTTGTGAAAGCTACTGGAGGACAAGGTGGATCCAGTCAGATTGCAGAGCTGGAAGTTGTCCAGCTGGCTTTGGACATTTCTCCGTAAGAGAAGTGACCAACACTCTACACTCACTGTTGGATGGCAGCAAACGATCTGGGGGTGTCTGGAAAGGTGGAAAAAGGCCAAATGCAGTGTAGAGGAAAACCACTCTGGGCTGCTGAAGAATGGCTATACATCACTGCCTGGGTAGAGAAGCAGATTGTTAAAGTCTGTCATGTGGATGTCCCCATACCCAAGATTTGGGCAATAATGAACAGGTGGATCAGGCTACAAAATTGAGCTGTTCCAGATAAATTTGGATTGGCAACACAAGGGGAAGTCGTTCCTAGCTCAATGGGCCTATGATACTTAGATCAGCAGGGCAGAGAGGCTGCTTATAAGTGGGCGCAAAACCAAGGGGAAGATTTAACCATGGACACAGTCTTCCAGGTTATCCATGAGAGTGAGATGTGCAGAAAGGACAAAGGGCAATGGCTTTACAGTGACAGAGGCTAGCTCTGTACAGGTCTTCCCTGAGGAGCTGCAGGATGCCCTAACATATATATTTTTCCCAAACATGAATATTGTGGGGTTAAATAAATGTGTATAAAATCTTGGGGTGAATTTGTATAGTATGTAGAGGATTTGTTAATGAGCGAGTTGAGATAAGAATGTTCTTGCCCAGCCTGTGGTGATTATGTGCAGACCTCAGACAAAGAAAACGAATAAGCTACAATTTTTGTCTGTGCAGCTGGCTCTTTGATTGCTCCATCTCTCCATTTGCCAGGCTTATACAGACCTCTCATCTTCCTCGACTCCTCCTTGTCTCTGCCCTCATCTCCTCCCAACAATGGAGCAAAGCCCAGGAATCTTTTCCCCTGGTTCCCAGGTTGGCCCTGCCTTTGAACAGCCTTGGTGTTGCAGCTACTGTTGGCCCACCCACCTGGGCCTTCCATGGCATTCCTGGTGTGCTCTCCTACTCTTCCTGCCAGGTTCCTCTCCCCAGAATGTCCCCAGCTCTTCCTTTGAGTATCTGTGTGTTGCTGCATTCTGTGAGTTTTGTGAGATGTTTACAGTTTTGTAACTCAGTTCTCACATTTGTACCATAAACAATCATTGTTTTTTACATTCCTTTCTGATGAGGGTCAAATGATTGACTTCTAGCCTGGCCAGTGGGATGGAGAGCTGGTAACCTTCTTCTCCAATCCCTGGTCATTGTTCAGAATCTATATAAGCGAAGTCTTAGTAAATAATAAAGCTTTTCCTTCAGCCTTCTTCTTGGAATCAAAAGATTGTGTGAGTATTCATTTTCTCTTCGTGTTCTCTAGCGACATCTGTGAAGTGTGACCAGCTGGCACATTAATCCCCCTTCACTACCTGTGAACTCTGGCTCTGCCTTAGGGCACTGGCACTCCAGTCAGGAGGCAGCAGTTTCCCTTGTCATGCTTGGGACTTTCCCAGACCCATTCCCTTAGCCCAGGCTCACACCAGGCCCTAAATCACCAGCCCATGGGCATTTGAGCACTGGTCCCAAGGGGTCTGCTTTTATCCAATCCCCTTCCTAGGCTTGATGTACCAGGTTCCTCCAGCCCATGGTGGCTCAGAGCACTCTCCTCTCTGACCAGGCACTTTGGAGCTCTTTGGAGCCACTCTGTCCCTTTGTGCCTGGCAGGTCTGCCCTCAGACTCATTCTGCAGCTGCCAATTGTGGCACTCCTTGCTTTGCCCAGGAGTTGGAATTGCACTGAAAAGATGGTTCCCTCTGATGATAGGCAACTTTATTTCAGCTACTAAATTAGCTCGTGTTTGTGTGCACAGAGGAGAGAAGTATGGTCAGGACAGAGCAGGGTTTTGACACTGAGGCTCCCCTTGGATCAGCAGGCATTGCCCCAGCAGGAAATGGTTGCGATGCACTGCAGCACGCCCTTGATGCTGCACATCCTGGTGCTCAAGAAGCACTTTAAATATTCTTTGTGGCCATGTGGACCAGGATCCAGTCATAGAAGTACTGAGTGGAGGTGTAGATTCCAGGCCGCCTTGCTCTGCCACAGCTTTCTCCCCAGCTAGTCACTCCAACAACCCACCAATAGTCAGCATAGTTGTCCTGGCACATGAGAGGACCACCGCTGTCACCCTGCAACAGAGAGGAAAGGATTAAGGTGTGTTGCCAGCACTGGGACTGTCTCCTCTCTCACAGCCAGAGCTGCATTCAGGTGCTTGAGCCTCCAGAGGCTTGTCTGTGAATGGCTTGGGGTCCTGTAGGGGAGGGCTCCTCTCTGCACAGGGCTCCTGGATGTGCAGAGGATGGATGAGTGGCACCTGGACCTCTGTGCTGCCAAGAGCACGAGCTGGGCTTTCTGGGCTTTCTGGGCTTTCTGGGCTTTCTGGGCTTTCTGGCATGAGGGGGGCACTGGGCAAGTCAGAGTGGATGGGGAGTGTGCAGGAAGCCCCCAGAGCAGTCAGGAGGGAGCTGGGGCTGGGAGTGGCTGGGCAAAGCAGGCCCTGGGCTGTGTTGGGGTGGTGCTGCCAGGGCTGCAGGTGCTGCTGGGGGCTGAGGGGCTCGTGGCACGCTCCTACCTGGCAGGAGTCGATGAGGCCCTGTGGGTAACCAGCACACAAGTTGTAGGGGTGGATTTTCCCTGAGTACCAGCCAGTGCTGTTGCAGAGCTGGACACTGATGAGGTACACCTTGGCCTCCTGCAGGCGATCACTTCGGTTTTTATCTGTGAGTAAGGAAAGAAACGAGCCCACAGCAACTCCTTCCCGGTTTTCCTGCCTTTTTTGGGGGGAATCCCCTTCCCTTGGCCATGGCTTCCCCTCTGCAGAGACACTGGGGAACTGTGTCCCTGCTGCCTGCCTTTGGAGAGAGGGCCAGGCCCATCTCTGCAGAGGGGTACATCCTGCAGCCTGGCTTTGGCCTCTGCTGTGAGAAAGCCCAAACCCTCTTCCCAGTGTGCTGAGCTGGCTCCCAAAAGGAGTCCCTCTTGGGAACTCACCTCTTGGAGTGGTGGCACCCCAGCCAGCGATCCAGCAGCTCTTCTCATGTGACACTGACACCCCTAGGATAGCATCAGCCACACAGGCCAGCTGGATGTAGGGACTGCACTCAACAGGCTTGCTCAGTTCCAGCAAGGCAATGTCATTGCTCATGTCCTGTCTCTTATAGTTTTCATGAAGCAGTAACTTCTTAATTTGGCGCACTTGTACCTCAGGGCCTGGCTGAGTCAACTGAGTGGCCCCAAGCACCACATACACCAAGCTGGAGTTACTGGAAGGCAGATGGAGAGAAGGCTGAGAGGGAGCAGAGCCATGCACCACAGCAGCCCAGCAGTTGCCAGACCTCTGCTAGGAAAGGCAGAGGGGGAGCAGTGCTCTGGCACGTGTGAGTGCCCTCACACATTAGGCTGGGGGAATGTCAAGCTGGAAGCTGCTAGGAAGCCTTGGCACAAGCCCAGGCTCCTCCTGAGCAGTGTGGCAGCTGGTCTGCCTGAGAGGAAAGGGGATGGGAGTAGCAGGTGGTGCTGCTGACAGGGCACCTGCTGGTGTTGTGGGGATATCCCCATTCCCTGCTCCTCCTTACAAAATGAGGTCAAAGCAGTGGGCCGCTGTGAGGACCCACTCCGCCCTGATGAGAGACCCTCCACAGAAATGCCTTGTGCCTGGTATCCTGGGATGCTGGATGCTGACGATCCAGGGCCAGGCTCCTGGCTTGGCAGCTCTGCCACCCACGATGCGTGTCATGCCGTAGTTATGACTCTTGTACCCAGAGGACACCATGGGTCGGAGTCCGCAGGTCCCTCTGCAAGTAGAAAGTCATTTCCATGCTGCTGCATGGCCTCCTGTGGCTCAGGCTGAAGCTCAGCCCTCTGCCCTCCCGACAAGGGCTTGCACACACGGCAGGCCAGGGAAGCCCATGGGCTGTGCCTCTGTCCAAGGAGCTGAGGCTCCCCCATGGTGGGTGGGAAGCTGTGGCCCGGCCATGGGGGACAGGCGGGTCCCCTCCAGGGAAGGCCCCAGGTGTTGCCGTGGTTCCCTCCCAGGGCCTGGGGACACTCACCCACATGGGTACTGTATGCTGTGGGCCAGCCCAGCCACGGTCAGCAGGACGAGGAGGCCGAGCCAATTCATGGCTGCCAGAGGCACGTGTCAGCTGCAAGCACTGAGAGCTCCGTGCACCAGCGCAGCCACAGCCGCAGTGGCCGCAGCAGCCGCGGTGCCCGTGGTGCCCTCGGCCCCGGGGCTGATGTCATGGAGGGGTGGGTTCTGTGTTCTGGGCCCTGTGGGGCCTGTGTCAAGGGGGCCCACTGGGGCAGGGGCAAATCAAGGAGCCCTAGAATGGTTTGGGTTGGAAGGGAGCTTCAGGATCATCTAGGTCTAACCGCCTGCCATAGATAGGGAGGGATAACACTAGGGATCCCAGGGAGGGATAGGGAGCGTCTTGCACTAGACCCAGTTTTCCAGTGTCCACAGCTTGGCTTGGGAGCAGTCCTTGCATGGACCTACACCAGTACCTCAGCACCGTCAGTCAAGAATTCCTTCTTATGATCTCATCTAAGACTGCCCTCTGTCATTGTAAAGCCATTGCCCCTTGTCCTTTTAGGACCTGCCCTTGTAGGAAGGCTCTCTGCTGTTCTCTTTAGGCCCCTCTTCCAATAGGATGAGGCTGTGCAGTCTCTGGGACAGGTAGCTGCTGAGGAATCCATTTGGGGCAGGGAGCTGGGTGTGCAGCTGCAGTGCCAGCTGCAGATGGAGCTCTGGCTGGTGGGAGCCTGGGACCAGAAGACTGCACATCCTTTGCATGACAGAGGGCCTGGGGAGCTGTGGCACCAGCCAGGGATTTCAATGGACACTGAGTGCTGCAGCAGGAGCTGGTGGCATGGAATGAGACATCTGCAAGTCTGCTGGGGGAATCATGGGGCTGAATGGGTATGGAAACCTGCTCCAGACTGGGTTAGAGTGGCGTGGGTAAGGAATCAAACAGGGCACCTGTCAGCTCACTACGGCCACCTCTGCCTCTTGAGTGGTCACACAGGTGAGTTTCCTCAGCACTACAGCAGCCCAGATGGGAATGTGGACAAATACCCTTGGAGCCTCCTTCCTCCAAACATGCAACTGCTGGCAGCAGGTGAGTTCACCTGGGATCTTTACAGTAGGAAGGAAACAAAGGGGGAGTGTTACAATTCCATGCGCAGAGTATGTGTAAACTATAAGCGTGGATTTGAGCCTCCCTATTGTAACATTCGGTGCAGATTTGGTGAAGTCATGGGAAGTGGGTGGAGAAGGCATGTTCAGCATGATCAGTGAAAGGTGGCCACAGAGGAGTTGTGGAGGCACCCAAAAAGTGCCCAGTGGGGGGCCTTGAGCCTCTACTGGGGTGCTCGAGTCTCTGCTCAAAGGCTTTTAGAGCAGACACAGGAGAGTCTTGTGTCCTTCATGCCACACAATGGGTGCTAGAATCCCTGGGCACACACAGAAGGAAGTTGAAGTCCCCTTTTGGCATGCAAAAAGGAGTTTCATATCCCTTATGATTTTTGATGTGATGGGAAATACCCTTGTCACAGTTCAGAGGACAGCTGTGGCTCAGGTCGTGCAACACTGACTGAAATTCTTTTGGGCAGCAGATTTTTGCCAAGATAGAGCAATAAGGTTGTGCCAGAGTGATTGAGCAACTAAGCTGCTCTGCTCACTAGCTAGGGTAATGGCTATTCCCAGGCCTTAGTGACACTCTTGCAGTCAGTGTTTTTAGTGAGCCAGCAGCCCCCGACTTAAGCCAGCGTGGCAGGGAGCAGTACAGATGTGGGGCGGTTGTTCTCAGCACAGCCCATCTTGATTAATACAAAGGGAAGAGCACCATGCACCATGAGACAGGACTCCATTGGCCTGGAACCCAAGAGAATGTCCTTGGGATATGTCTTCCCCAAGATATTCCAGGGTTCTTTACCATTTCCCCCCTGCCCCCAGTATCAAAGTTTAATTGAGATTATAAAATTAGGGACAGTATTTGTACAGTATGTAGAGGGTTTGTTAATTAGCAAGTTAACTTAAGAGGTTTCTTCCCCTTCCTGTGCTGATTATGTGCAACATTCAGACAAAGAAAAACAGCAAGCTGCAATTTGTTGTCAGTGCAGCTGGCTCTTTGACTGCTCCTTTTCCTCATTTGCCAGACCTATACAGCCCTCTCATCTTCTTTGACTCCTCCCTATATCTTCCCTTGTCTCCTCCCAAAAATGGAGTCAAGTCCCGGGATCCTTTCCCCCTGGCTCCCAGGTTGGCCCTGCCTGTGAACAGCCTTGGTGTTGCAGCTGCTGTTGGTCCAATCACCTTTGTCTTCCATGACATTCCTGGTGTGCTCTCTTACTCTTCCTGCCAGGTTCCTCTCCCCAGAATGCCCCCAGCTCTTCCTTTGAGTATCAGTGAAGTGTGACCACCTGGCACATCAATCCCCCTTCACTACCTGTGAACTCTGGCTCTGCCTTAGGGCACTGGCACTCCAGTCAGGAGACAGCAGTTTCCCTTGTCATGCTTGGGACTTTCCCAGACCCATTCCCTTAGCCCAGGCTCACACCAGGCCCTAAATCACCAGCCCATGGGCATTTGAGCACTGGTCCCAAGGGGTCTGCTTTTATCCAATCCCCCTCCTAGGCTTGATGTACCAGGTTCCTCCAGCCCATGGTGGCTCAGAGCACTCTCCTCTCTGACCAGGCACTTTGGAGCTCTTTGGAGTCACTCTGTCCCTTTGTGCCTGGCAGGTCTGCCCTCAGGCTCATTCTGCAGTTGCCAATTGTGGCACTCCTTGCTTTGCCCAGGAGTTGGAATTGCACTGAAAAGATGGTTCCTTCTGATGATAGGCAACTTTACTTCAAGTACTAAGTTATGTCCAGTGTCTGCCTGCACACAGGAGAGGAGTGTGGTGAGGAGAGACTACGGTTTTGACACTGAGGCTCCCTTTAGATCAGCAGCCATTGCCTCAGCAGGAAACCCTTGCTGTGAACTGCAGTGTGCCCTTAATGCTGCACATCCTGGTGCTCAAGAGGCACTTCCAATTGTCTCCAGGCTGATCTGGGCCAGGATCCACTCATGGAAGTACTGAGTGGAGGTGTAGACTCCAGGCAGCTTTGCTCTGGCACAGCCTCTTCCCCAGCTGGTCACTCCCACAATCCAAAAGTAGTCAGCGTTGTTGTCCTGGCACATGAGAGGACCACCGCTGTCACCCTGCAGTGGAGCAGAGAGGATTAAGGTGGTGTTGGAGGCCCCTGCCAGCACTGGAGTTGTCTCTTCCTCTCTCACAGCCTCTGCCAGAGCTGTATTCCAGGCAGAGGAAGACTCTGCTCAGAGGCTGGAGCCTCCAGAGGCTGGGCTGTGAATGGCTTGGGGTCCTGTAGGGGAGGGCTCCTCTCTGCACAGGGCTCCTGGATGTGCAGAGGATGTGTGAATGTCACCTGGACCTCTGTGCTGCCAAGATCACGAGCTGGGCTTTCTGGGCTTTCTGGCATGAGGGGGGCAATGGGCAAGTAGGAGTGGATGGGGAGTGTGCAGGAAGCCCCAGAGCAGTCAGGAGGGAGCTGGGGCTGGGAGTGGCTGGGCAAAGCAGGCCCTGGGCTGTGTTGGGGTGGTGCTGCCAGGGCTGCAGGTGCTGCTGGGGGCTGAGGGGCTCGTGGCATGCTCCTACCTGGCAGGTGTCGATGAGGCCCTGTGGGTAACCAGCACACAAGTTGTGGGTGTGGATTTTCCCTGCGTACCAGCCAGTGCTGTTGCAGAGCTGGACATCGATGAGTTGAACCTTGGCCTCCTGTAGGACATCACTGGATTTTTGAGCTGTGAGCAGAGAAAGGAATGACCTCCCTGTAACTTCTTGCCAATTCTGCTCCACTGCTTTGTGGGATCCCCTTCCCTAGGGTTTGGTTTTCCCTCTGTAGAGGCACTGGGGCACTGTGTCCCTGCTGCCTACCTTTGGTGAGCGGACCAGGTCCACCTCTGCAGCAGGGTATGTACTGCAGCTGGGCTTTGGCCAGTTCTGTGAGAAAGCCCAAACCCTCTCCCCAGTGTGCTGAGCTGGCTCTGAAGTCATTCTTGGAAACTCACCTCTTGCAGTGGTGGCACCCCAGCCAGCCACCCAGCAGTTCTGCAGCTCTGACAATCTTAGGGTGGGGTCAGCCACACAGGCCAGCTGTGTGTAGGGGTTGCAGTCGACAGGCTTGCTCAGTTGCAGCAAGGCAATATCGTTACTTTTGTCAATTTTATTATATTGTTCATGACGCACTAACTTCTTAATCCGGCGCAGTTGTGCTCCAGGTCCGGGCTTGGTCAACTGAGTGGCCCCAATCACCAGATACACCATGCTAATTTTCCTGGAAGGCAGATGGAGAGAGGGCTGAGAAGGAGCAGAGCTATGCACCACAGCAGCCCAGCAGTTGCCAGACCTCTTCTTCGAAAGGCAGAGAGGGAGCTGTGCTCTGGCACGTGTGAGTGCCCTCACACATTGGCTGGGGGAATGTCAAGCTGGAAGCTGCTAGGAAGCCTTGGCACAAGCCCAGGCTCCTCCTGAGCAGTGTGGCAGCTGGTCTGCCTGAGAGGAAAGGGGATGGGAGTAGCAGGTGGTGCTGCTGACAGGGCACCTGCTGGTGTTGTGGGGATGGCCCCATTTCGATCATCTCTTTACCTGATGGGGTCAAAGCAGTGGGCTGCTGTGAGGACCCACTCTGCAGTGATGAGAGACCCTCCACACAGATGTCTTGTGCCTGGTAGTGCAGGATGCTTAAGGCTGACGATCCAGGGCCAGGCTCCTGGCTTGGCATCTGCGCCACCCACGATGCGTGTTGTGCCATCATCATGACCCAAGTACTCATACTCGTACACCATGGGTCGGAGCCCACATATCTCTCTGCAAGCAGAAAGTCATTTCCATGCTGCTGCATGGCCTCCTGTGGCTCAGGCTGAAGCTCAGCCCTCTGCCCTCCCCACAAGGGCTTGCACACACGGCAGGCCAGGGAAGCCCATGGGCTGTGCCTCTGTCCAAGGAACTGAGGCTCCCCCATGGTGGGTGGGAAGCTGTGGCCCGGCCATGGGGGACAGGCGGGTCCCCTCCAGGGAAGGCCCCAGGTGTTGCCGTGGTTCCCTCCCAGGGCCTAGGGACACTTACCCGCAGTTGTCCCATGTCCCGAGCACCAGCCCAGCCACGGTCAGCAGGACGAGGAGGCCGAGCCAATTCATGGCTGCCAGAGGCACGTGTCAGCTGCAAGCACTGAGAGCTCCGTGCACCAGCACAGCCACAGCCGCAGTGGCCGCAGCAGCCGCGGTGCCCGTGGTGCCCTCGGCCCCGGGGCTGATGTCACAGAGGAGTGGGTTCTGTGTTCTGGGCCCTGTGGGGCCTGCGCAACCGGGGCCACTGGGGGAGGGGCAACATCGAATGGGTGAGCCCTAGAATGGTTTGGGGTGGAAGGGACCTTGGAAATCACATAGCTTTGACACCCTTGCCTTGGGCATGGAGAGATAGCTTGCACCAGACCTAGCTGTCCAGACCCAGGCTCAAAAGCTGTCCTTGAACACTTTGAGGAATGGGGTATCTATAGCTGCATTGGGGAACCTAGGCCAGTGACTCAGTACTCTCACAGTCAAGAATTTCTTCCCAATATTTTATCTGCAGCTACCCTCTGTCACTCTAAAGCCATTGTCGCTTGTCATTTTAGGACCTGCCCTTGTAGGAAGGCTCTCTGCTGTTCTCTTTGGGTCCCTCTTCTTGCAGGATGAGGCTGTGCAGTCTCCAGGACAGGTAGCTGCTGAGGAATCCATTTGGGGCACGGAGCTGGGTGTGCAGCTGCAGATGGAGCTCAGGCTGGTGGGAGCTCCTGGACCAGAGGCCATGAACTGCACATGCTTTGCATGACAGAAGGCATAGGGAGCTGTGGCACCAGCCAGGGATTTCAATGGATATTGAGTGCTGCAGCAGGAGCCAGTGGCATGGAATGACACATCTGCAAGTCTGCTGGGGGAATCCTGCGACTGAATGGGTACAGAAACCTGTTGCCATATTCTGTTAGGCTTCTGATGGTTACAATCCAGTAGTTGAGTCTTCTCATGCTTGTAACATAAAGAAACAGGTGTTTTTTGCTTTCCTCTCTGATGAGGGACAACTGATTGACTTCTAGCCTGGCCAGTGGGATGGAGAGAGAGTAACCTTGTTCTCCAATCCCTGGTCATTGTTCAGAATCTATATAAACAAGGTAATCAAAATAAAGTAGTCTTCTTTGTTCTGGATGACTTGAACGTAAGTATCATTTTCTCTTTGTGTCTTCCAGCAACAGATACCTGCTCTGACTGGGAGAGAGTAGTGTGGGTAGGCAATCAAACGGCACAAATCAGCTTGCTGGAGCCACCTGTTCCTCCTGAATGGTCACAGAGAGGTTTTCCCTGCACTTTGGCAGTATAAATGGGACCTTAGGACACCACTGCTGGAGCATTTGTGAACAGCCTTGGTGTTGCAGCTCCTGTTGGTCCACTCACCTGGGCCTTCCATGGCATTCCTAGAGGCATATTTCTACACTGGTGTGCTCTCCTACCCTTCCTGCCAGGTTCCTCTCCCCAGAATGTCCCCAGCTCTTCCTTTGAGTATCAGTGAAGTGTGACCACCTGGCACATCAATCCCCCTTCACTACCTGTGAACTCTGGCTCTGCCTTAGGGCACTGGCACTCCAGTCAGGAGACAGCAGTTTCCCTTGTCATGCTTGGGACTTTCCCAGACCCATTCCCTTAGCCCAGGCTCACACCAGGCCCTAAATCACCAGCCCATGGGCATTTGAGCACTGGTCCCAAGGTGTCTGCTTTTATCCAATCCCCTTCCTAGGCTTGATGTACCAGGTTCCTCCAGCCCATGGTGCTCAGAGCACTCTCCTCTCTGATCAGGCACTTTGGAGCTCTTTGGAGTCACTCTGTCCCTTTGTGCCTGGCAGGTCTGCCCTCAGGCTCATTCTGCAGCTGCCAATTGTGGCACTCCTTGCTTTGCCCAGGAGTTGGAATTGCACTGGAAAGATGGTTCCCTGTAACCGTAGGCAACTTTACTTCAAGTACTAAGTCATGTCCAGTGTCTGTCTGCACACAGGAGAGGAGTGTGGTCAGGACAGAGCAGGGTTTTGGCCCTGAGGCTGCCTTTGGATCAGCAGCTATTGCCCCAGCAGGAAACACTAGCTGTGCACAGCAGTGTGCCCTGGATCCTGTCTACCCTGGAGCTCAAGAGGCACTTCCAAATGGGCTCAGCCCCATCTGGGCCAGGATCCAGTCATAGAAGTACTGAGTGGAGGTGTAGACTCCAGGCAGCTTTGCTCTGGCACAGCCTCTTCCCCAGCTGGTCACTCCCACAATCCAAAAGTAGTCAGCGTTGTTGTCCTGGCACATGAGAGGACCACCGCTGTCACCCTGCAGTGGAGCAGAGAGGATTAAGGTGGTGTTGGTGGCCCCTGCCAGCACTGGGGCTGTCTGCTCCTCTCCCACAGTCCCTGCCAGAATTCTTCTGTTGAAGCCTCCAGAGGCTGGTCTGTGAATGGCTTGGGGTCCTGTAGGGGAGGGCTCCTCTCTGCACAGGGCTCCTGGATGTGCAGAGGATGGATGAATGGCACCTGGACCTCTGTGCTGCCAAGAGCACGAGCTGGGCTTTCTGGGCTTTCTGGGCTTTCTGGGCTTTCTGGGCTTTCTGGGCTTTCTGGCATGAGGGGGGCACTGGGCAAGTCAGAGTGGATGGGGAGTGTGCAGGAAGCCCCCAGAGCAGTTGGGAGGGAGCTGGGGCTGGGAGTGGCTGGGCAAAGCAGGCCCTGGGCTGTGTTGGGGTGGTGCTGCCAGGGCTGCAGGTGCTGCTGGGGGCTGAGGGGCTCGTGGCACGCTCCTACCTGGCAGGTGTCGATGAGGCCCTGTGGGTAACCAGCACACAAGTTGTAGGGGTGGATTTTCCCTGTGTACCAGTCACTGCTGTTGCAGAGCTGGACATTGATGAGCTGGACCTTGGCCTCCTGGAGTGTATCACTTGAGTCTTCATCTGTGAGCAGAGAAAGGAATGACCTCCCAGCAGCTCCTTGACAGTTCTTCCCCTCCCCTGTCTGGAGAGGACATCCTTTCCTTGTTGGCTTTGCCTCTGCAGAGGCACTGGAGTGCTGTGTCCCTGCTGCCTGCCTTTGGAACAGGGTCATGCCCTTTTCTGCAGAAGTGTATGCCCTGCAGCCTGGCTTTGGCCTCTGCTGTTAGAAAGTCCGAACTCTCTCCCCAGTTTGCTGAGCTTGCTGCGCAGGCAGGAATCCCTCTTGGGAACTCACCTCCTTCTGTGGTTGAACCCCAGCCAGCGATCCAGCAGTTCTGCAGGTCTGAGACTCTTAGGGTGGGGTCAGCCACACAGGCCAGCTGGATGTAGGGGCTGCACTGGACAGGCTCGTTCAGTTCCAGTAAGGCAATGTCATTACTTATATCACTTCTCTTATAGTTTTTGTGACGAACCAGGTTCTTAATCTGGCGCACTTGTACCTCAGGGCCTGGCTGAGTCAACTGAGTGGCCCCAAGCACCACCTTCAGGATGCTGATTTTCCTGGAAGGCAGATGGAGAGAAGGCTGAGAGGGCACAGAGCCATGTGCCACAGAAGCCCAGCAGTTGCCAGACCTCTGCTAGGAAAGGCAGAGAGGGAGCAGTGCTCTGGCACGTGTGAGTGCCCTCACACATAAGGCTGGGGGAATGTCAAGCTGGAAGCTGCTAGGAAGCCTTGGCACAAGCCCAGGCTCCTCCTGAGCAGTGTGGCAGCTGGTCTGCCTGAGAGGAAAGGGGATGGGAGTAGCAGGTGGTGCTGCTGACAGGGCACCTGCTGGTGTTGTGGGGATACACCCATTCCCTGCTCCTCCTTACTTCAACTTGTCGAAGCAGTGGGCCGCTGTGAGGACCCACTGCGTGCCGATGAGAGACCCTCCACACCAATGCCCTATCCCTGGTACCCAGGGATGCTGGATGCTGACGATCCAGGGCCAGGCTCCTGGCTTGGCATCTCTGCCACCCACAATGCGTGTCATGCCGTAGTCATGAGACATGGAGTCAGACACCATAGGTCGGAGCCCGCAGGTCCATCTGCAAGCAGAAAGTAATTTCCATGCAGCTGCATGGCCTCCTGTGGCTCAGGCTGAAGCTCAGCCCTCTGCCTTCCCCACAAGGGTTTGCATGCACGGCAGGCCAGGGAAGCCCATGGGTTCTGTGTTTGTCTGTGCGAGCACCTGGCTGCTGGCAAGGAACTGAGGCTTCCCCATGGTGGGTGGGAAGCTGTGGCCTGGCCATGGGGGACAGGTGGGTCCCCTCCAGGGAAGGCTCCAAATGTTCCTTTGGCTCCCTCCCAGGGCCTGGGGACACTCACCCACAGGTATTCTGTATGCTGTGGGCCAGCCCAGCCACGGTCAGCAGGACGAGGAGGCCGAGCCAATTCATGGCTGCCAGAGGCACGTGTCAGCTGCAAGCACTGAGAGCTCCGTGCACCAGCGCAGCCACAGCCGCAGTGCCCGCAGCCCCAGGGCTGATGTCATAGCGGGGTGGATTCCATGTTCTGGGCACTGTGGGGATATGTGGCATGGGAGGAGGGAGGGAGGAATAACATTGAATCAAGGAACCATAGAATGGTTTGGGGTGCAAGGGACCTTGGACGTCCTCTAGGTCTGACACCCCTGCTATTGTGAGAGAGGGAGAGCTGGCAGTAGACCCTGTTGCTCAGAGCCTGGCTTAGAAACTTGTCCTCAAACACTTTGAGGGATTGAGCATCCACAGCTGCTCTGGGCAACCTATGCTGGTGCCTCAGCAACCTCACAGTGCATAATTTCTTCCTAATACTGAATAGAAACCCACTCTCTCTCATTTTGAAACCTTTTCCTCTTGTCGTTTCTTGTGTTGACCCCAAACAAATCATTACCTGTATTTCATAAAGTGGAAATCTGTATGTAGCCCAATCATGTATTTTTGTAAACTGCAGTAAGGCCTTTTTTCAGCAGGATGTATGGCAATGCAAATTAGTGTTCTTACTGGAAACATATTGTTATTATTTGGCTATTAAGTGTTTAAGTGTTTATCTGAACGTCATTAGCAACTTAGCTTAAAATTATGGCAGATGTTTTTCAAAGTGGTTTTGTTTTCTGTAGCCATCAATATATGTATATAATAAATCATCAAAATTAGGAACTATTGAAGGTATAGCAAACATATGAAAGTTTATTCTGTAGCCGAAGTGTTAATATGAGTTTATCTGTACTCAAGACTGTCTTGAAATATCAGGTTATTTGCTGAGTATTCATTGTCTTATTTTATGATTTCATCGGTATCTTGGTAGTTCTTGACTTCTTCACGTATACAGCAAACCAGGCTGGGATATGACAGTCTAACACTGTTCTCTAATGAGGAAATATTCATAATGTGATGAAAACTTCACTAAAGAATGACAAACCATATTGTTAATTTAATTTCTTGCATACTTTATTAATTCAGTTGACATTACCAGTGACTGTGCATGTTACAATTCTAAAATGTCATTAAATAGTTTTCTTTACAGACTTTATAAGTTTAATTAGAGCATCTGCAAATTCACCAGCCTCTTGTCTCAACTCTTCCCACACTGTGGGGGAAAACACTGTGACCTTGTTTTTGAAGAGTATCCTTCCTATTGCTCCACATCATTCTACACCTGTTCAGAAAAACAGGATTGAACAACTCTGTATTGAATAACGACAGGATTATTCAACTCCTTAAATTCAAGTCTAACCTATGTATTTTCTGAGGAGCCACAGATTTGAAATGTAAACACAAATTGCTCCTGTAGTTGCCACGGGCAAAATTACTAAGCCTGATTACTTGTACTGGGTACAGAGGAAAAGACAGGTGGACTTTCTAGCCCTCTTTAATTCTACCTCATTGTGGGGCTGTGCTTTCAGCAGGAAATCTGGGGTGCTGGAAGCAGAAAGGTCCTCATCTGCATTTATTACAAGTGTTTCAGTAAAATTGTGATTCCTGCTTGTGGCCTCTCCAAGTGTTTTGGCGCTTGTTGGAAGAGGGTGGAGGAGGAAGTGCAGTTCAGTGGGGTTAACTTTCCTGCTTGGTTTTAAACCAGTACATCACTACAACAAAATAGAACAGCTGAAGACATTAAAAAGTTGTCAGGGTAAATTAAAGCCAGTTTCTTTGTGTATCTCAAAAGAGATTTTCTGGAGTTTATAACCTGTTAGAGTCTGTGCCTTTAGGACAATCCAACCAGAGCCCACTTTGGCATGAAACTTCTCTTAGTAAAAATCTGTTTCATCTTAGAAGGTATTTAAAGACCATGTTGAAGACCTAGGCCACAAACCAAACTTGCAGAATAACTTGGACTTTCTCAGTTATTTCTGGTTTTAGCTACATAAGACACACATCGCTATCTATCACATAAAAGAGCCCCGTGAGAAAACAAGAAACAGAATTCTTATATACATATATGTGTATGGTTGCGTGCACATTTATGTGTGTGTGTGTACATATAAAGGCCAGTCAAGGAAGATCCATTAAAAAGTTCATCAAGTCTTATGCACAGGGGAATCAGTGTTTCCTCAGGGCGCAGAAACCATCCCTTGGTGTTCTTCCCACACATTCTTTTTTCTCCTTACCTGAAGAGGAGGCTTTGGAGGGTGCAGGTCAGCTGTCAGCATTGTACCAGTGTCACTCCACAGCAAATCTCAATTGTCATAATTGCTGCTGTCACTCAGATGCCACTGTGTCCAGATGAGGAACAGAAATTGGTTGACATTAAATCTAAATACAAGCTTTGTATTTGCAAGAGCAATAAAAAAGCAACTGCAAGAGCAATCAAGACTGAACAAAATCCTGTTCTCACTAACCATGAAAGGTGTTTTCTATTCATCAAAGCAACATGGGGATTTTGGGCGTGCCAGTTCATCGTTAGGCCTGGATGGTGAATCCAGCTGAGGGAGTTGGGGCTGGAAAAAAGAAGGTGCAGGGGTGACCTCATAGCTCTTTAGGGATACCTGAGAGGAGCCTGTGGAAAAGTAGGCGATGGCCTCTTTTCCCAGGCAGCCAGAGACAGGACAGGAGTAAGTGGCCTCAAGCTGCACCAGGGGAGGCTTAGGTTGGACGTCGGGAGGAATTTCCCCACGTAAAGCGCGACTGACCATCGGGACGCTCCGCCCGGCAGGGCGCGGCATTCAGCGCTCCCTCCCTCCCTCCCTCCCTCAGCCCCGCCCCTTCGGGCCCCGCCCGCCCCCGGCAGCGCGGGAGCGGCGCATGCGCGGTGCGCGGGGCCGCGCCGGGCCTGGGGAAGCGGCCGAGCGTTTCCGGGTTGCGTGGCGGCGGCACCACCGGCACCGGGAGCATGTCCTGCGCCCTCGTCCCCTTCGCCCACTTCCAGGACCTGGAGCTGGCCCGCGACTTCCTGAGCCCGCACCGCCGCCCGGGCAGCGCCGCGGCCGGCAAGGAGAGCGGTGAGTGCGGCCGCCGGCGCGGGGCTGTGCCCGCCGCCCCCGCGGGGCCCGCCCGGCCGCGGCGGTGTCGCTGCGGCCCCGCGCTCGCTGCCGCCCCTGCCCGCGGGCGGGTGGCCGTGTCAGCCCGGTGCTCGGGGCCGCTCCTGTGGGGCGGGCTCCGCGTCTCGCCGCTTGCCGGCCAACATCTTCAGCTGCGAAGTCAGACTTTGCTGGCGTCCGGAAGTTTCAGGTGCCCCCAGCTGTTCGCGGGTGTCACTCCTTACCCCGTAGTGCGGAGGTGAAGTTCTTCGGCCACTGACCCTGCGTGCCCCAAACTTTAAAAGTTTGTAGGTTTCTTCCTGGGAGTGCAGTTGCGTGTCATAAAACCACCACACATTGTGAATACAAGGTTATCTAGGGATGCGGTACGTGCTGAAAGTGTAGTAAAGGTTTAGCTTGGCAGCTTAAATTAAGACAGCAAATTTTAAAGCAGTTGCAGTCTGAAGCTGTGGACCAGGTTTCTGCTGTGTGAGGCAGTGCCCGGTGCAGGCTGGGCTGCCTGGCACAGAAAAGCTGCCTTCTCAACAGATCCGTGCCCAAGATAGAAACCACAGGGAACTGAAACACCGTTTCATGTATTTGTTACTGCATACTGTGTTTATTGTACACTCTGTGTGTGTGAGTGTATAGATATAAACCCCCCAATATATACAAACTATATCTGGCTGATGTGTTTTGGTTTCTGGCAAAAATAGGGAAGGAAAGTGTTTGAAGAGGTTGATGAGGATGCTTGTAAAAATCCTCACAGCTGTGGACAGAGCTTTAAGAGAAATCCTCAAGGTTTTTTAAAAGCTTATTTTAAAAGCTTAAAATGCCTGTGGGGGGAATTAGAAGAGGGGAGATCATAGGATGCTTTGTATTTGAAGTGACGTTTAAAGTTAAACTAGTCCAACCCCCCTGCCATGAGCAGGGACATTTTTCACCAGACCAGGCTGCTCAAAGCCCCATCCAGCCTGCCTTTGAGCGCTTCCTGAGACTGGGCATTTGCAGTTTCTCTGAGCAACCTGCTCTAGTGCCTCATCTTCTTTGTTATTAAAAAAATCATTCCTAATACTCAATAGAAATCCATTCCCCATTCAAAGCCATTAGTCCTTGTCCTGTAACTACAGGTCCTGTTAAAAAGATGACACAACGATTGTTAAAAACTTTAAATGTACATTATATGTTCAGCTAGTTCATTTTGCCACTGAAACTTCTGTGTGCAAAACTTTTGGTCGAAAACAGTTTTCTGCTGCTGCTTGTTCTGTAACTCGAATAGATTTTGAAAAATGCATAAGAAGTTCCACGTGGCTTTTCTTTGGTATCATCTGTATCTAAAGGAGGGATTCTGGAAGCAGAAGGCTTCTGTTAGTATCTCTTGAATTCTGAAGATAAAAGCAAAGGGTTGGAATGTGTTTGTGTTTCTAAAAGTAAGTGTTGAAAGAAATGAAAATATTTTTCTCTTATTTGGTGGTACATGGGAGGTGTCTGTGTAAAATAACGTGGATATTTTATTGGAATGGATTTATCAAATGGCAGCCATAAAGAGAAAATATTTAGTATGTTGTAAAACTACCAGAATAATAGAAGCAAAGAAGATGCATGTTCCAAAATGTGCTGCTGTTCCATTTTAATGAGTGGGCTGTCTTCTGGACTATTTTTATATTTGCTTATTCAGTCATTGAGGCAGAAGCGAGTGTTTTTCAAAATAATGCTCATTTAGATTCATTGAAATCTTTTGGATTTATGCCTGTAATTTTTTGCTGCCACAACTGTTTTCATGGTTCAGAATAAATAAGTATAAATGTCAGCAAGTGATAGTTCCCAAAGTGGTTTAGACATAAGATTGTAACTTAGTGATTTTGAAGCAGAAATTCTTGGTGCATTTGTGTTTGGCAAGGGAGAAGTGCTGCTATGACTTACGGAGGTATCTTAAATTAGAAGTGAGTAAATTGTGCTTTTTATCAGGGAATGCTTTGGTAAAAACACTTCTGTTGACAGAATGTATTGTTTTAAAAGAGTAATTTAATAAGGTTGCATGTTTAAAAACTTGGATTTTAATATTTTTTTTAAAATTATTTTTACTCTGTAGGAAAAAAAAAAGTCGAGGGCTTTTTTACTAATAAGTTCAACAGAGAAGATGTTAATTTGCTCTCAAATCAAATTTTAGAACCAAACTTAAACTGTGTTCATTTTTATGAAAACAGTTATAGAAACAGCAGGAAGCACATGTCAAAATTCTTAATTTTTACCTGAGGACAAAAACCTTTAATTTACTTCCTTTTTTTTAAAAAAAAAGCTATGCTTCATTTGTGGGAAAACTGTTGCTAGTTTAAAAAATCTAAAAATAAAGTAAAATGATGTAAATTTAAAAAAAAAAAGTTGTTAGTTAAAAGTGATGGATATCTTAGGGAAAAATATACATGAAATATTTTCATTTAATAAAGCACATTTGAGTTAGCAAATAATTTTAGTCATAACTTAATATTTCAATTGTTTAGTAGAGTTTTCAAGAATTCCCATCAGGTTTTGGATAACAAATGTTTTTGAAAAAGTGCCTCTGGCACCTTTAATGTGTGGGGCTTAGGGTTTTTAGTGGAGGCTGTAGGCCTTGTCTTTTTTTACTTCTTAGTTGTTGAACAAAGACTTTTTAATGCTGTATTAACTTTGGCCATATTTTAATTCTAACACAACTAACCGAAATATTTTCTTTGAGTGTATTTGCTGCAATAAAATGCAGAGTTATTATTATGAAAGTATTTTTGCATTAACATTTTAGATGAAGAGAAATTGCTTGCTTCAGGAAATGCAAGCACTTTTCTATACATTTCTAAATCAGGATGGGATACTGTGACTTTAATCCAGTTTTAAAGTTAGATGGTTTTAATTTGAGTAAAAGACCTGTAACTTGTCACATTGTATTTAAAGTAGTATATTTCAATTATATAAAAGGTAACCTAGGTTGTCAATTTCAATTTTAACTTCAGAAGGCATAGCAAAGTGTTACATGTATTAAAAATGCAGGTGTAGATAAACTTAAAAAAAAAAAAATCTGGATTTTTATTCCACAGGGACTTGATTTTTTCCCCCTTTCTTTGTACAGGTAAAGATATAAGCACATTCAACAGTAGAACAAGATAAAGGAAAGCAGCCTATCAACTACAACTTCACTTAAGTTTTTGCTGTATCCCAGCAGGTTGTCTTGTCTGTGCAAAGGATACACTTGTCTGGTAAACTGGGGAGGAAAGAAAGCTGTGCTCCTCCTCTGAGCCGTGTGTGAAGTCACTTGTGCAGGTGCCTGCCCCTGCTCGCTCCGTAAACACTGGAAGGAAGAGCTCGTGTGCTTCATGCTTGTGTTGTGCAATCATCTATTAAAATTGCCACTGATGCCATGCTGGAATAATTTCAGAGATGTTCACAGACTGTTTGAGCTGACCATTGATCTGCCACGAGGCAAAATATAGCAACTTTTTATTGTCCATATTGGAATAGAATAGCAGGTGTTGGATTGCATGTTGGCTCACGTGCTTTAAGTAAATAAACCTGGTGTTACGGAATGAGCTGGTTAAAGATGCTTCATATGGAGTTGCTATATCTTTATTGTTTAGGAAAAAAAGGGTTTGAGTGCTTTCTTATATTTGAATGAGGAGGACTTAAACAAGCATGAGAATTTAAGAGTCTCAGGAAAAGTAATGCTGTTAATGAGGCACAAATCCTCTCTAGAGCCTGAGCCTAGTGGTGTCTAATTGTCTCTGAAAACTGCTGTTCTAGCTGTGCAAATACTGGGAATAGGAAGTGTTTGCATCACATTTAATTTGACATCTTGCTGTGTTGAAGAGGTTTTGGGCTGCTGTTGGCTGGATCAGGAAACAGCTGTAACAGTTAACAGTTCTCTTATAAAGCTGTCTAAAATAAAAGCATGCATATGAAGGAAAAAAAATCCATCTTATTTGCAATACGTGATAAAGCTTTGCAGGCATGATAGAATTTTAGCATTCAGAAATTAATTAATGGATGTTTACCTGAACAAAGCAGAAAGTAGAGCAAGACAGGTAGCATTTCCTATAATCTTTATAAATTGAAGAAATTAACTGCAGTTTATTTAGAACAATGTGTGTCTCTGTTCTTCTAGTACACTCAGCTTGAACTGTGTTTTAAAACATTTTAGAGGCTTGACGACAGCAGTTCAGTGGCATAGCCAGGTAGGACTGCTGCTAGATAAACTGTGGGGGAGTTAAGGTGAAACAAAAAAATCTGTACTTTCTTGATGTGCAGATTATTTTTAGTTCACAGGTGTGTTTATCTCCTGTTACCTAAATAAAATTAACAAGGAAAAAAGCCAACAGCCCCAAATTTGACCTTGAAAGTTCCCAGGCAATGATATCTCCATTTATGATAGTGGGTTTGTTCTTATACAGGGGAAGAAAAAAATTGATCTCCTTCTCAGAGCTATGAAGTGTCACTTTGCTGCTTCTTTTTGCAGAAGAAGTGATGGCTTAAGCCTGTCAGAGAAACTCCTTTCCAAAATCCTGCCTTGTTACATTGACAGCAGTCTGAAAAGTGCTCTTCAGCCCAGTTCCTCTAAACAGCATTTTTGGACTTGTACACTTTGCTTTATCTGGATCAGCTGATTTAGTTCAGAAATACAGAAGGCTTTCTATTCTTTCAGGCTTTTTATTTCAGAGTTGCCAACAAAGTTACAAAGCAAAAAATACGTTACAAAATTAAATTCTAGGTTGCATTTAGCATTGGGGTTGTTGTTAACTGCTTCTGTATCAATCTTATTGAATCAGTTATATTCCTATTTAATACTCTTCTGACAAGCTCTTTTTCATTGCCTCTTTAATCAGATCCTCCCTTTTCAGATTGCAGCATTTACATTTAGTGTTCCTTTCTTTTAGTTTTCCTGTAAAGTGTCATTAAAATACACGTTCTGCCTGAATTGGGTTACATCTGGAGCAGTTAATATATCTCAGATATGGGGAACAGTAAATGACGTGCTCTCAGCATACGTGACAGGATGCTGTCAGAGTACTTCATCCAAGTTATCACCAGAGTTTTTTGCTGCTTTAACACCTCCTTTACAGCAAAGCCTTCATTCTTGCTTGCTCTTACTTAAGGCACTGCTTGAATCAGAGAAAAAGTGTGGAATGCTATGTTTTGTATGTAATCTGTTTCATTTGTTTTCTATGGGCTTTGATTTTTTTTTTTCCCTCTGGTACTTCAAATTTTGGGTTTGGAGTTAAGTTATAACTGTAAACCATGGAACTTTGCACTATTACTTTTAAAAAAATCTGTGTAGTACCTGGATTATTTTAAATTTGGTAATTTTTTACTTTATCCAAAGCAATTTTGATCTCCTTAAGGAAGACAAGATGCTCACATGGTTATTTTTGTGATTAGGAGACTGACTTAGTTGTGCTTTGGGGTTTTTTTTCCCCCACTTAAGGATGCCTGATGTCTAGTCTCAAGAGAGGCTTCCTAGTGATGTTGGCAAAAGAGCCTTATGTATTTGTCAGTCCTCACATAGAGGAACTTTGGGAATAAATACCCTATGATCCCTGAATAGCAAGAAGATTCTAAGCTGTTTCTGAAATTCCTTGGCCTGAAGAGAAAAGGAACTGCTTCTATTCCTTTCATAATTATGCAATCCAGTGGTATCAGAATTGCAGTAAACATGCATGGAAGAAAACATGCAACTCTCACACTTAAGCAATCATTTCTTGCACTATTACCTAGTAATGTTTTATAGTCATATAATGTGGATGGGACTTCATTACGTGTGTCCAAGTGCATCCTCCAAAACCCTTCTGCACAGATTTGGAATGTAAGTGTGAGGGCAGGAAGGAAAGGCTTCAGCTGCCTGCCCCAGGTCATGGTGCTGCTCTGGAAGGAAGGGCACTGGCAGTTCTTTGTGCTCAGATGTCCATTCGGTAATTTGGGAAGTGAGTAAAAACATCCTTTATATTGAATTTGACCTCTCAAATGCCAGTTAGACCTCAGTGGTCTGGAACTGTTGCTGTTTTTTCTCTTCTGTTCTTGTCTTTTGAACAAAATATGCTTATAGGTAGAAATTGTTCTTGTGGGTATTAGATTTAATGATAAATGTGGTTAAATGAATTTTCTTATGCATTAACACCAGTGTTGCACATGTGCAGCATTTAAACCAGCTCTAAAGTTTCAAATGTGCTGATGCTCTATGCTTCAAATTAAAGAATCGAGCAGTTCATGTAAGTCCAGGAGATGAATTTTGATTTTTGCAATCTCCATAGTAAAGCAAAATGTGGAATATTGCTGCTGCTTTATCCAGGTAAGAAGGACTGTTTATAAGACATCTACTACTAGTCAGAGGTAGAGTTGAATGGAAATAGAGATTTGTGCAAGAAAGTTTGATTCTTTTTTTTTTTTAATTTTTTTTTTTTTCCTGAAGAGGGACTGGAAAAAGTGGTCATGTTGCAACTGTTTAGGGCTTGCTTAGGCATTGATTACTAGGTAGTGTGTTAAGTTCCACAGTTGCTAGTTCTGGTCTGTAATGTTACTGAAGGAAATGGTGGGGGATTTCTTAAAATCTTCATTGTAACAGAACTTGGACCCTGTGGACTTGGACTCTCACTTGACCAACCTTATCAAGTGCTGGTGGGTGGGAAAGGCTGTGCAAGCTGGCAGCCTCCATGAAATCCTTTATAATTCTTTGGTGAATAACTGGTGCTTTGAGTTACTTTATGACAGTAAAGTCATAAAGCCTCTGTCTGCTGTTCCAGGGATTGTTGTCTATCGTTTAATGGATATGAAGGAGCAGGCTTGTAAACCCTTGTAAGCTGGAGAAGGTGCTGGCTTTGCAGAGCAGGCCACAGCTCCAAAAAATCTCTGCATTTTCGTCAGTGGAATGGTGACTCACCATTACATCACTCTCCCATCTTCTTTCATTTATCGAGTGTCATCCCAGCATGATGATAACTACCACGAAATTGTGGCTATTTACAGAGGCAGCTGCAGTTTTATGTTGTGGGTGTTCAGCCTCAGAATGGAAGTGTCTGAGGTTTCTTGGGAAGGTTGGTCTGCTCTTTGCTGCAGGGAAGGCATTGGCCCCAAATGTGTTTCTTAGATATGGTTCTGTTTCTCTCTGGACCGTGGCACATAGACAGATTTCTTTCCTCCATGAATTTTATAGGAAAGAGTTTTGGTTTTTTTTTTTTCAGCCTTTGAGATAATAAAATGCAAACAGAAGTAGAGTTTTATTAGCTATCTTAATATAAACATTGAGATTAGCTACTGTTTTCTTCTTGTGGTTACTATATTCAACAGTATTTGCCATAATTTTCCTTTCTATGTTTGTACACTGCAAGAATTTTCAGCCTCAAGTACAAGATGAGACTGTAACCCTTGGAAGCTCGTGGCTTATATAGCCATGTCTGAAATAACTGTGCAGTTATATCTGCATTGATGATGATGCAGTAAAACTGCTTGACTTTTGCAAATGGTACAGACTTTTCCATTTTACAGAGGTAAAATGGAGTGGGCACTTTGCCTTCTACATTCTCCTAAAATACCTTCTCGACAGCATTGGGGAAAAGTTTGTCTTAAATGAAAATATTTTTTTCAAAGGTTTTTGTTTTGTTAGCCATACATATTTAAAATCTGGCTAAATGGAGATTACAGATTTGTTGTGTTGTTCAGTCTTTCCTTGCTTGGTAGTAACAGAACTACGAGTTTTTAGACCAAATAAAATTGTCCTTGATACAAAACCTTCTTGTCTGTACTGTTTGACCATCCAAAATGGCAGAATCTTGCTTGCTTAAACTAAATTTAAACTCATTTGAGACATTATGTTTAAACTTCTTCTTAAGGTCAAATTTACCATGACAGCAGTTAATGGAAAAACTTGAAAGAAATCCTTGGAAAGCACTTGAAGTCTTATTGATGTTACTGCCTCAGATTTGACTCTAGCGCATACTTGGATGGAAGTCAGATCTTGGATTTTCTACTAAACTACAATGATGGTTATTGATTTATTGAGGGTCCCAGTGGTGGTAGTGTCTGAGAATTGTACATCTGCTGCTACTAAATGCCTGTGACTTTTCAATTTATATCAAGTTATATATTTTTAGGTGAAAAAAAGAACTTCCACATTCACTCTTACCACTAAAGAAGTTGGCCTGTCTCTATGAATCTGTTTTCTCAGGTGTTTGAGGTGTTTTGTGAGCTTGTGGTTACTCTCAGGTTTCTGAATGACAGAATTGAAACTGATATGTCTCATTAATTTTCCTCTCTGTTGTCTTGCAAAGATGTGAATGACCAGGGTCCTTGTGCTCGTTTTCTCCTCTGAGGCCAAACATTCAGCTTTTGCTTTGCTGGTGGGATCTGCATTATTCTTGGCTCAGATGTTTTATGGTCTCAGATGAATTTCTGTGTGCCATTGTTCCCTTTTGTATGTAGGGTACATCATCTGTTAGTACTCTTCTGTAGTGTCAGAAATGGAAGTAAATAAGACAAAAAAATAAGACACTTTGGGTTTCTTTTAGTAGAGCTCCTTTAGTATCTGTAACACATTAGTGGGGAAAGAAAGATGATCGTTTTGTTGCCTATGCTGTATTCCTGTGACAAGTCTTTTTCACTTAAAGCAGGCAAATCAGCAAGCTGGGAAGATGGTGGCTGGGGAGCCTGGGATGAAGCAGAATTACAAGAACCTGTAAGTTCATATGCTTGTATATATACATATATAGCTAACTTCTCTATTTAAGAAGACTTTTCAACTAGGTTGTGTGTGTGTGGTGGTTTTTTTTTTTCCTCCTATATGACTGTCACCTGGGCAAGAAAGACCTTGACCTGTGTTTTAAATGTGACTGCTTATTTGTCCCTTGTTCCTGTAGGTTTTTCTAAATATAACTTGGATGTTACCTATTATGATAAATGCTTGTATTCTTGTGTTCTGTAGGGCTTTTCTCATCAAAGTATACACACTTTTTCCTTTGCTGCTGCACCTGGGGGCATCCTTTTTGTCCTGTAGCTAGTCAGAAACAGCAGGGCATGGCCGTGAAGTTGTAATTATCATGAATTAATATAAATCTAAAAATCCTGAATAATGAATTACTAGCATAGACATCTTCCGAAGGACCACTGGTGCTCCTACGTTGTGGAGTGTGGATGGTGTTTCAGGAGGGATGGACCAGCACAGTTGCTCTTCAAAGGGGGAAGAACATTCCTCTGCACAACTCATTCAACTGAGTGCAGCAGGACTGGTCTGTTAATTGTAAGGCTGAGCCTTCCAGCTGCCAGCTGACTTGATGAGATGTCAGTGAGGCTGCTTATGGAAATCCTTTGCACCTGAATGGTTCATTTCAATATAATTACTTGATTCATTCCCTCTAAGAGCTCTGAGGAATCCAGACCTCACCTTGCTAACAAACTCCTTTTCTGCCATCTTTCTCTCAGCATGTAGGAAGGATGCCCAAGTTGTTGGACAGCATCCTTGTGACTGTTCAGCAGAGAAACAGATTTTTCAGCTGAGGTGACAGACTAATTGAAATGAGCATGGTGTCTCCCAGGGATGAATCACTGATGCTGTCAGGAATGACGGGGTATAAAAATCTTTTAAATAGAATGAGTACTCAGCTCCACTATAATTGTCATGAAATGAGTGTTTCTCGGGCCACATCTGTGTTAGATGTGCTGTATTGTTTATAACTTCATGAATGAGTGGAACAGATACTTGGTTTTCTACTTTTGTTGTAATTTGGTAGAACCAGCAGGCATTTCTAAATTGAAATAGTTCACTTTTTCACTCTTTTACTTAAAATGTCACGCTTTTCTGCCAGGTGGTTCACATCCTTGCATCCTCTACTTGTGTTTTCCTCTAAAGTTAACAGTGATTCCAGGCCAAACTTCAGAAAGGGTTTGCTATCATACACAACAAAGAGGTTGTTCTGTGTAGGAGCATATAAATACTGGAGTGTGTGGCTGAACACACAGCAAAATGAGTGTGTGAGTCTAGCACAGAGGTGAGAATTATTAGCAAAATATAACAATCAATTCTCTTGTTAAAGCTTTTAACTCTTAATTTACATTATAGTTGGTGAAAATTGGTTGCTTCTTGGAATTACTTGTGCTGTGGTCAAGTACCTATTTCATGGGACGTAGCAATTTCTGAGAAGGCATTGAAAATTAAAAAAAAAAAAAAGTTATTTAAATAAGGTGTCCTGTTATGGATCTGATTAGTTATTTTGTAGGAATAATGATGTCTTTTCTTAAAAGCAGATTTTAATCATTCTTTCATCTTTAACTTTGTTTTGACAAGTTCAGTACTTTTCCTGTTTTAACCCTTAGCTTAATGAAATAGCTAATATGAAATAGTCATACTTTGTCTTTGTATTTCAAGTTTTTTGTTCATGCTTACAGATAATTTTAAATCTTCTGTCTGAAATACTGTTGTAATTCCTTTTAAATTTTTGACAAGCCTTTAATTTCTGTTTCTTCTTCCTCAGTCTGAAAATCATGACATTAAAAATTAATACAAGACTTTTCTTTGGGTTTTGCTTATGTGTTTTTGCACATGACACATTTATCTCTGTCGTGAGGAGTTAAAATTGTCATGAGTATCTCAGATAACTTTGTTGCCTTTTTGTAAAGTCTTGAAAAATGCCAGTAAATAGGGGAAAACTGTTGCAAAAGAATTTGGCATCCATCAACAGACAAAAATCACATGAAAATAGGTTCTCTTACACAAATTAGGAGATTGTGTGGACCACGGTAGTTAACAATGTTTGTAGTGTGCTAATGTAGACTCTATACATGTACACAGTGTATTTCTTTGTGCACAGTGACCATTTTTATGGTACAAGCTTATGCAAGGAAAGAAATACACTGATTAGCTGATTAAGAGCATGATATGCAAAATCTTCCTACAGTTTAGTGTTTATTTTTCTGCTGGGAGTAAATGGGCAGATTTTCAAGTGGATGCAACTTTACTGTAACAGAATAAATCTAATAAATCAGAAGATGATCACACTGAAGTTGTTGGGTTTTTTATCTGTGCATAGCTGCTTTGAGATACTAGTGGATGGAGGAATAATATTCTAGAGAGCTAAGAGGAGGTAGGGTTGGATATGGAAGTGGAAATGGAGTCTCTGGACAAGGGAAAGTGTGTTGCTGTGATTGGTTAAGAGGATGGATTTGACTTGCAGCAGCTCACTGCAAGGCTGTTTACTTCCTGACTTTGAACTATGATTAGCAGGAGCTACTTTGTGCCACAATAAAATATTTGGCTTGTTGCCCTAAGGAAAAAAGATGTAATTGTTTTGCTCTTACACATGAGGATGGTATCGAAGTTTTTACTTACCCATCTTTATACCCTTAAAACTTGGCACCATTTAGTTTGGAATTGTTTCATTGTGTAGTTACTTTGTAGAAAGGCACCTGATACCTCTTGCCATGTGAATACCAGCGTAGTTACCTTCTCCATATGTGCATGTATTTTCTTAATACTGGTCAATGAACTTGAATAAATTCTTTATTTTGAGTATGGATTGTAATGAAAATAACTGAAGAGATTCTCTCCACTCTCTAATCAATGATTTTAAAACTTTAAATCTCATTCTCCTAGTGTCTCTTTAAAAGGAGATGATTTTGAGTAGAGTAGTGATGAGTACTCCTTTGTTTTCTGTTTTGTAAACACACAGAATTAGTGCAAGGCTGATGCATTTCTCAGGGCTTTTCATGCAAGTTGGAGCTGAAGTGATGTGGTCAGTAATGAAAAGTCCATTCAGCGCTGCAGTGGAGGGCAAGCCAGGTTGTTCTCATCAGTCTTGCAAGTTCTGGTGTGTCTAAAAATTGTTGCATACATTGACTGAAGCTTTACCTGTAGGAAGAAGAGGAATCTAATTCCAAGAACCAGCGAAATTACTGGCTTCAGGACTGTGTGTTGTCCTTGTCACCAACCAATGACCTGATGGTAATAGCTAATGAACAGAAGGCAGTCTTCTTAGTGCGTAAGTATCCGTTCCACTGAGGGATTATGCCAGGACACTTTATAGTAACCAAAACAAGATTTGTTTGCCTCACTCCCTTCTGTTTATCCCTCAAGTCATACCCTCAAGAATTTTGAAGTGTTTCATAGTACGAATCATGCATTTTCTAGGTGCTGCTTGCAGTAAGTTGCTTTGTCTTTACTTTTCAGTTATGTCTTGACCTGTGGAAACTATTTTGTCACATAAAATGCATACATGTTATAACTGCCCAGTTGTTTTAAGATGTTCAGAGATAACTGACATTAATTTTTCTCAATAAAAAATAAAAGTTTTGCATTGGTTTTAGCCATTGAGAAATGCTTGACCTTACTTTTCCTTTAAAAAATTACCTGAGCCAGTATCACTCTGGGAAAGGAGCATTAATGTGACTTTTTCTTGAAATTCCACCTTTTATAGAAAATTCTGGAATAATGGGTGAATACCATCTTGAACAATGGGTGGCTTTGTATTTTACTCTGAAGTAGGGCTCTGGGAACTTTTAAAGGTATCAATAGTAACATATGAACGCTGATCATGTGTTACTATTGATACCTTTAAAAGTTCTGATCAGCCAGCTGCTCTTTATAGATGTGCTGTTGTTTGGGGTTCTGGTCTTTTGATGGCTGCAGTGGGTGACATGAGGAAGATGAAAGGAAACATCCTGATATGGGAATTATTATGACATTTTAAAACAAAAAAAATCACAGTGCTGAAACTCAGATTTTCATAACTGGGCAGATTGTATTAAGTTGTTGTACTGCTTTGTCATTCCCTGCAAAGCTGCACATTCCAAACCAGCTGTACACCAGCTGCTAATTTGCCATCAAAACTGGAAAAACAGCAGTACTCCTCATAAAGTTCTTATTGGATCAAGCATAAAGAAGTTTATATCATTCTGGCTGGAGAACTGCCTCTGATGAACTGCACAGTGACAACTGTCCCACCCTGGGCTGAAGTGTCCCTGTGCCTTAGGTTTTAGGCGTCAGACAAATGGCACACAACACTTACTTAGTTTTGGTTATCCATTAATACCTGGGAGATGATTCAACAGTCAAATGCCAGCTGTAACAGCACCCTGTGAATAACAAAGTATGGTCTCTTCTAACCTTGAATTATGATGCAGTGATTAAAGACAGTCAGATTTAATGTGGGCTACTTATATTCTTCTTGGCAGTTAAAATTAAATTTTTCTATTCGTTATAGCTCATGTTCAGTAGTGTTCCCAGAAGTTTTTCCTTGCTTAATACTTAATACTTGCTTTTCCTTTTAGTACTTCTTTCCTACGGATCGCTGTTTCCTGAATTTTTAAATTCAGGAATTAATTTTAAAATCTGATGGATTACTGTATAAGTATTTTTAAGCAAAACTAGGTATTTAAAAATTCTAGTTTCTTATTCCATGTAAATTTCTAAGAAAACATGAGTCCTTTAGAAAAGTCACTAAGAATATCTTTTTATTTTTATGTTCTTCAAGGTTTGCAATTGGCACTTAATCCAAGTGTGGTAGGATGTATGGTACCAAAGAGAAAAATTAGAACTAGAACTACATTTGTGAGGTGCAAAGCATTGGAGTTATATAGGTGGTGTCTTTATTCTTCATGGCAGCTAAATGGAAGCACAGTGACAAGGGAAAGGAGGAAATGCAGTATGCTGTTGGCTGGAGTGGCTCTCTGAATGTTGAAGAAGGGTAGGTGTTGAAATTAAGCTGTGATTAAGATGTTATTTTCATGTTTAGCAATTAGTAACCTGCTTTGTACTTGTACTCTTTTTCCTTTCATCTGAGTGTATTTGTGGTTTTGTATATATTAATGTTGGAAACAAACGGAGTAACATGGGTGATGGGAAACAGTATCTGCAAAACTCACTTCCGTGCTTTGTATGGTATCACAGAACAAGTTCTTACAAATTAAAAGAACAGTTCTCTGCAAATCGGTGTATTTGTGTGTAATTTAGACATGCTTTTTACAAGTTCTTGTTCTAGAAGGGGGAAAAAAAATAAGTACTCTTTTGAAAAATCTTTCATAGTAGCGATTAAATTGTCTTAGGGAATGTTGCAATTGGAAGGGTATGAGGTTGTTCTAGAAATACTTCTCTTCATTTTCAAAACCGCATTCAAACAAGCATAAAGTCATCTCTCTGATCAAAATATGGTTTTGGGCTCTAAGTCACTTAGGGACTTGGAAGATTTGCTTTGGTCATACATTTGGTATTTATAAAATATTTTTTGCTTCATCTGTCTTCAAATAACCAGACAGATGCTTTTCTGAATCTCCCATATGGAATAAAATTTTGCACTTTGCTGTTACATTTGCAGTCTTGAGTTGCTGTCTGCCTTTGAACATGCTCTCTATTGCCTTCAACCTTCTGTTTGCTGCAGGAGCTGTTGACTTCATCAGCATCTCTCCAATCTGTGAAAATCATAATCCTTTTATAAAACTGCTGTTGCCATGCATTTGAAATTTGACATATATATATATATATATATATATATATATATATATATATATATATATAAAAAATTTTTTTTTAAACAAAAGATAAATTGTGTTTGAGGGTTTATTTCTTACTAGTGTTACAGCCCTGAGGGATGCTATCCTATGAAACAGGCAGCTCTGTTTATATAGGGGCACTTATATTCAGTATATTTTGATTTATTTTGATGATTTTTTTTTTATGAAGGTGTTAATAAGTTAATTACTGTCAGATTGTCAGAAGACTTGACTGGTTTTGGTGTTTGTTTGTTTGTTTCCCCAAAATTGCCTTTAACTAAGAGTGTGGTGGCTAAGCTTTGCTGTTGGAAGATGAGATGTCACTGAGATATTTGATGTTGCTTTAAGGGTGTAACAAAATTTCAACTCATCTCAACCTTGCATTTAGAAAGCTTTCCTTCTCTAATTGTCTACCCTGGGAAATGGAGGTGACCTGAAATGTAAATAATAAACAATTTTGCTGGCATTTATGCTTTAAGTGCTGTTTGGGATGTCATCTTGAATTCTGTGCTGTCTCAGAAAACCTTTGCACTGCTTCTGTTTCCCCAGACAGTGTAAAATTTTGTATCATGGTAACAGTTAAATAACTTTTCATTTGAGATGTTGACGCCTGCTCCTCTGCTTGCCTTCTGCATGCTTTGCCTGTCACTGAGCCTGCTCAGTTATTGCATTAACTGGGACAACCATATTCAAATGCTCTCAAAATATAAGGCAGTGGCTAGAAAATCTACCTAATTGCATACTTCAAAAATTTATTTTGATATATAGTTCAGTTGGAGTTGGCTCTTTTTTTTTTTAAAAAAAAGGTGTCTCTTCATGGCATATCATTATAGATCAGAAGAAATAATTTACCTTTAGGCACATGAAATTTAACGTGAATCTGCTGAACAGTACTAACAGAATAATCAGTCTGTGATTTATGAAACACATCATTAACAAGGTACAGAAAGTCTGTTTGGGCATTCTTGAACTTGTAATTGAAAATGTCTTTAAAGTGAAGGGACTTTTTTGATTCTTAACTGTGAATTTGATATATGGTGTATTATATTAATAAATTATTAAGACTTTCAGAGTGCTGACATTGCAAGATCTCTTGCGTGGAGTAAAATTTCACAGTGGGGGAGAGCCACTAATTTTGTGTTTCTTTTTCTAGTGAATGTGTGACTAGCGTATTGTGTATTCCGCTGGCAAGTCAGAAGAGGTAAGGGTGTGTATGACCACTGATGTCCTCCCATGACACTTTTCTATGTCTCTAGCTTGGAATGGGATTTGTTTTTAACTTGAGTGTATCCTTGTGAAACAGGAGCTCCACAGGCCGCCCTGACTGGACATGCATCGTGGTTGGCTTCACATCTGGCTACGTTCGGTTTTACACTGAGGTGCGTTTCTCAGCAGGGCAGGACGAGGGAGCTCTTGGCATAAACATCTGGGTGTTTTAAGCTTTGGTCTCTGCACATTGTGCTTTTTGCCTTCCCTAAGAAAAGGGGCAGAAATGTATTCATGCTTCTTCTCCTTTCTCTTCTAGAGTGGAGTACTGCTTCTTGCACAGCTTTTGAATGAAGATCCTGTCCTACAGCTCAAGTGCAGAACCTATGAAATTCCCAGGCATCCTGGTGTCACAGAACAGGTTTTGTCAGATTATTTCAAAAGCGAAGTGCCAGTGTTATGGGGTATGGAAGGGAGTCTTCTCTGTGAATCCTCTGTGTCCTTTGCCAGTTTTTGATGGGATGGACGATTCCTTAGAACAAGAGACCCTTGATTTCTTGTTCTGGATGTATTCATGCCTGTATAGTTTGAGGATCTGGAATGTCTTTTGGAAAATTAGCTCTATAGAATTGTTCTGTTTTTCTCTGTTTGCAAATGAATATTTCATTCATTTTCTGTTTATTCATTTATGTGCAAAAAACATGATAATGCATTGATGAAGAGAGACAATGTAACTTGACATGTGCCAAGAGCTATTCATACTCATTCTTAATAACTTACCTTAATTATTTCACAGAGAAGATAGCTGGAAATTAAAAGAATATTTATAGGGCTAG
This sequence comes from Hirundo rustica, assembly GCF_015227805.2. Lineage (NCBI taxonomy): Eukaryota > Metazoa > Chordata > Aves > Passeriformes > Hirundinidae > Hirundo > Hirundo rustica. The sequence continues at coordinate 20,031,631 of NC_053452.1, forward strand.
GAACCTGCATGTCATTATGAGTATTTCCTGCAGAACTTAGACTGTTTAGTAAAGGAGGCAGTTTTCCTTGCTTTTGGATGAGTTGCCAAGCTTTATTTCGTGAAAAATGAACAAAATCACAGATATTTCCGAGTTTTCTTTGTACAAATACTCATGTGATTTAGTATGACATTTTTGGGATTGGTTTTGAAATACAGAAGCATTAAGGAATTTGAGTCTTGAATTTGTATCACCAGATTAGCATTTATGTGCCCAAGTAGTAATTCAGGCAGGCATTAATCCAGTTTCAGAATTTGGCTTCCTAAAACCGTGATATTTATAATCTAGATGAACCTGGTTTTCTGTCGCCTTCAAAAGCTGCTGTGACTTATGTATTTTCCTCCTAAGCCATAAGATATATTAAGCAAGCAAAGAAGTTATTAAAAGAAGATAAAAATATAAAAACTTCATGGCTAAAATAATTTTTGGGACAGTTTAGTACTGAGTTTTTGTAGTTTTGCCTTAGTCTGTTGCCTCTGGCTTGTTTGATACTAACTCTCTGGATGTAATCCTCATCTTTGTGTAGTTAATAGTATAAAAAGCCAGAAAATAAGCTGTTCTAGTAGAAGCACTGATCTATTTTTTTGTCTCCTTCTCATTTTTTCCCCAGAATGAGGAACTGAGTATTTTGTACCCAGCAGCAATTGTGACAATTGATGGCTTCAGCCTCTTCCAGTCCCTTCGTGCATGTCGCAATCAGGTAGCAAGAGGTATGTGTAAGGGGAAATGTTTATTTTTCAATCTGTTAGTAGGTCTTTATTTTTAGGAAATTTACTTAGATTAAATATAAAATTAGGGTGGAATTTCAATCTTCCATGCTTGTTCATTGATGTATTGACATCTACTGCATTCAGGGACATTTCTTCCTTTACAGAAAATGTTAGCAGAGCCCAAGTTGTCCAAGTAGTATTGACTGTCTTCTACATGCTCACCATAATACTGTACATTGGTTGGAGCTGGGATGGAGTTAATTTTTCTTCTAGCAGCTGGTATGGGGCTGTGTTTTGCATTTGTGGTGAAAACAGCACTGATAGCATGCTGATGTTTTAGCTGCTGTGGAACAGTGCTTACTCAAGTGTCAAGGCTTTTCTTTTTGTTTTTCACACTGCCCTGACAGTGTGCAGGCTGGGGGTTCCCAGAAATTGGGAGGGACACAGCTGGGGCAGCTGAGCCCAACTGACCAAAGAGATATCCTGTACCATGTGATGATACTCCTGGAAATAAAAGCTGGGAAGAGAAAGGAGTAAGGGGGGGATCTTCAGAATTATGGCATCTGGCTTCCAAAGTAACTGTTACATGTGATAAAGCCCTACATTCCTGGAAGTAGCTAAATACCTGCCTGCTGATGTGAAGTGGTGAAGAAAATTCATTATTTTGCTTTGTTTGCATGCTGTCTTTATCTCAGCCCACAAGTGTTCTCATTTTTAGTCCTCTGACTCTCTTCCCCAAGCCACTAGGAGTGAGTGAGTGAGCAGCTGTGTGGTGGTCAGCTGCTCACTGGCACTGAGCCACTGCATGCTGCTAAGGTGCTTCTTAGCATGTCACTGTCAGTGGAATGTTCTTCTTCCCAGTAAAGACCTTATGGGAAGTGGTAATGCTGTGATGATGGCAGTGGTGGTCACTGCTCTTTTTGTTCATGTCTAAGAGCTTTTCATACCTTGTTTGATAGTGCAGAGTTTGATCCTGTTCTTTTACTACAGTGCCTGTTCATACTCTAATTTGGAAACAAGCTCAGTTTCCAGTTTGGAAACAAGTTTCAGTTTCCAGGGGTGGAGGAGAATTATGTGACAGTACTGTGTGATAGATAGCACAAGGATGGTGTGAAGGACTCAAAGCCTGTTGCAATATCTGCAGCTGGAGTACCGTATCTTCCTTCATTCTTAATCATCTATATTTGGGGTAATAGATATTTTGAAAGTGTCACTCACTGGTTTACACTTACCACTGTTCTTGCCTCCCACTGTTACATATCTAGTGAGTGCTGACTTAGCAAGTACTTGGGTGGAGAAGTTTCCACTTAAACATGCCCAAACCACAGAAGTTATTTGTAGAAGCTTTTAAAAATTGTAAAGAGTATTATACCACAATAGCTAGTGAGTACACTATCTACAAGTACAAAATGTGTTTATGGTGGAATATCATGTGCGGTTCTATTCAGTTAAATTTTAAAAAAATTTAATTTGATGATGGTAAGTATTTCAAAAGGCCATTTTAGCATATGTTTCAATGTATGTTAACTTAAAACTAGGTTATTTTGTGTCTTCAGATTGCATCAAGTGTTTTTTTTTCCCCTCTCTGTTACACTGTTTCTTTGTCTTTGACTCAGTAGAAATTTTTTTGTGCTTTGTTGGCTTTTGTCAGCTGCAGCATCTGGCAATGAGAATGTTCAGCCTCCACCATTAGCTTATAAGAAATGGGGCTTGCAAGATGTGGATACGATTGTTGACCATGCTAGTATTGGTAAGCATTTCTGTTTAATTTCAAGTATTTAAGGAAATGAAATTAATGTTTATGTGCAGTTGATTTGGGGTTGAGATCACTTAGTGATACTGGTTGGATAGAAATACATAGTGAGAGAAGGCTATTATAGTGAATGATTTCATTAATCACTATCATAAATATAATTTACTTTCTTGTCTAGTCTGATTGCATCTTCCCTCTTACAGCTGTAATTGTCTTGTTCTTTGTTGCTTGGTAAGAAACAGCTGAGGGAGACATGATCAGATGCAGTTACTTCCATTTCTGTCAGGTGAAAGAGCAGTCTGGAAGGCAGGTTAAGTCTGGTGTGGGTCTTTCCTGAGTCTGGCACGTAAGGAAAATCAAATTTGGGGTGGTTCCTTTCCAAAGAGGACAAATTGACTCATAGGCTCTCAAAGACTTTTACCCTTCAGGAATTTGCAGAAGCCTCAGTTCTTGTTGGAGAGGCATATCTGAGGGACAGTAAGCTTAGTTTCTCTTCCACCCTTTCTACAAAAGCAGCAGCTATAAAGACAGGTGCAGTGAGTTTGGTGTGTGTATTTTTGCTGCTGAACTCTGCTGAATTTTTTTTCTTCTGAACAAACCAGATGTGCTTTATAATTAACCCAAGTCCATTAGGTTATTTCTGCCATGTTGTTTGGCATTTCTGTGGTTAAAGCCGTTCCTCTTCCCTTCCCCCTGAATGCTGGCTGTCGGTCAAGAAAGCAGGAATACATTTATGCTTTTAGAGCAATTGCATGCCTTTGTTCTGAATGTGTCAGACATTCACTTTAATGTTTTTGTTAGGCATCATGACGCTGTGTCCTTTTGATCAAATGAAGACTGCCTCCCATATAGGAGGATATAATGCAGCTATAAAAAACAGTCCACCTGCCATGTCCCAGTATGTTACTGTTGGAGCCAATCCTTTCACTGGGTTCTTTTTTGCCCTGGAGGTATGTACTACAAAGCTGACTTGCTGAAACTTTGAGTAATTAATCTTTCTTTATTTCTGTATGAGTATTTCTGAAATGTTTTTGTGTTCTTTTTATGTTGACCTTTCCCCTTCTTGATTTTCTAGAAGTGGAATGATTTGGAGTGAATGAGATAGTAATGTCTAGCATGGGTTCCTGCTAATGAGAAATTTTATTTTCTATCTTAAATTCAATGCTATGAGTAATCTTTTCAAATTTGTTTATTTATTGCCAATGACTGTTTTTGCAAAATTATGTTGTATGTTGTGTAACATGCATCTTACAGATTTTTGGAGGTCTTTGGCCTTTGATTGTGTACACATACAACCTGAGTACATTGTAGTGATTTCTTGTTGGAGAAAGCTGCAATTTGTGCTTAACTGTAGCATACTACATCATCTTCTCTTGTATTGGAGTAAAAGGATGTCAGCATAGCTGTGCCTGTACATTCAGACCCTACGTGTATGCTGTCCTTACCAGGATCAAAAGCTAATTGAAGATGCTAGAATTGGGATTTTGGTTTTTGTACTTGCTTTCCAATAGGTTTGTAAAAAAACTGCTTACACTGATATTTGCAAGGATGCCGATGCCACACGCCAGCCAGCTCTCTGTGGTTGATCATACACAGGGTTTTCATAACTTCTGTTGCAGACAAACCTACTGAGCTACCAGTGACTTGCAGGAGGATTTTGAAATGGTAAAGCGATGTCAGAATGGCTTTTCTGGGGGCAATGAATTAAAATTTTGCAGTCTTAAAGCTATACTTTCTAAGCTGGAAGTCTGTAAGAGGCCTGAAAAACTATTCTGCAGTTAAGTTCAGTGTAAGAACTATTTCTTGGCTTCCTAAAGGCTTTGTTCCTTCATTTCATGGTGGCTCACAGCTGACCATTTCTTGACTTTCTAAACACTTTATTTCTGTATTTCAGGGTAGCTCACAGCCACTGCTGTCTCATGTTGCCTTGGCAGTTGCAAGCAAACTGACTTCAGCATTGTTTAATGCTGCCAGGTAATATTTTTTTTTTTTTTCCTAGTAGTAGCTGCATAATATTTTGAATACTTTTAGGACCGTTAGTGTAATTCTTGTTGTGTTCTTCTGTTGCAAGTGGCTGGCTTGGTTGGAAGAGTAAACATGAAGAAGAACCTGTCCAAAAACAGAAACCAAAAGTGGAACCTGCAACCCCATTGGCAGTGAGGTAAGTTTGTGGTTTTGGTTTTTTGGGTTTTGGGGGTTTTTTTTGCTTTTTTTTTTTTTTCATTGTTAGTTGCTTTGGATGTCTTGTGCTTTTAATTGTTTAAATTATTTTGAAAGTTGTATAATTGATGAACATGTGGCTTTAAGCAGTAATGGTAGTTTGTAGGTACTTTGTTTATCGTTCAGGACAAATAATTATTCGTCTTTCCTTTCCAGTGTGTGGGTTCATTGTTACTGTACAGTCATTGCCTGACAGTGCAATCACCCTGCTTTCTGAGCTTTGCTTTTTCACTAGGACTTAGGCAGAGCTATGATATGTCTTGGTAGACAGAACCAGAACTTTTTGCGTGATTTGCTCTTAATTTTACCCATTGCCTTCTGTTACCTTAAAAGAAATCTTAATCCTTAGAAGAAAACTTCACTATTTGTGAAGAAAAGGATGTGTCTGGCTTTGCTTCGTTATTACTTTTTTAGGTTTGGACTTCCCGACTCCCGGCGCCACGGTGAAAGGATATGTCTGTCTCCATGTAACACTTTGGCAGCAGTAACAGATGAATTTGGAAGGGTTATTTTACTGGATGTTACAAGAGGACTCGCAGTTCGCATGTGGAAAGGTATGGTAGTGATATTTGTATGGCAAATAATATTCTTCAAAACACTGGGGCTTATGTTCAGAGTTAGAATTCCGAGATTTTTTAGTACATTGCTTCATTACAAACCAAAGTCAGGTGTAATATAAAGTCCATAAGGGTAATGTTGTAGATCCCTGGAATACTTACATGGCCTGCAGTTAAAATTTGGTCAATTTGGTTTGTATCTTTTTTGGAAGTGCTCTAGCTCTGTTCTCCAAGGTTCTTTTTCTTGATAAGCTGTAGTATCCTTTTTAATTCTGCTGAGAAGATAAACTTTGAAAAATCAGTAAGAAGGCATACAGCTTGTTCGATTCTCATTTCATCATAATGGCTGCACAACAAGGGACTCCTCAATTTCTTGAATTGGTGTAATGTTCCGAGTACTGACTTGATTATTTTGGAGTTTTTGTATATCCTCTTCAGAGGAACTTCTTCCTCCCCAGAGCTTTGCCAAAGGCTGCGTATGGCCACTCTCTGGTGGGCCCTGTTCAAGTCAATGGACCAGAGCTCTTTACAAGAGTCAGGAATTGCACAATTTGAAGCAAAGTTTAAGATTACAGCTTGATGTGCTAATCCTGTATTAATTTCTGGACACTAATGGCCTCCTGCCTTCTCTAACAAAGGATACCGTGACGCAGAAGTTGGTTGGATACAGACTGTAGAGGACCTTCAGGAAAGGGAAACTGAGAAGATGGATTCTTCTCCTTTTGGAAATGCACAGGGTCCAAGCAGGGTAGCTCAGTTCCTTGTGATCTATGCTCCAAGAAGAGGCATTCTGGAAGTGTGGAGCACGCAGCAAGGACCTCGAGTTGGAGCCTTCAATGTGGGGAAATACTGCAGGTAAGAAACAGGTAGCAGGTGGGCGTGGTGGCTGTCCTGTTGCAGTAAAGTGGCTATGCCAGGGCCAAAAGTGCTAGTGGTGCTGGCAAGCACCACTTCCAGTGCTGCCCAGTGTTTCCACTGAATGCAGCTTGTTGTTCTAGAGGTGGGGCCTTTGTCATATTTTGTCACTCTGCAGTCTTCTCTGATAAAGGCATTTAGCAGTTCTTAAACCTTAGCTTCATAAAACTTGTTGCCTCTTTGTTTTGTTTGTGGACAGGGAGGGTTGCTAATTTTGGCAATTTTTTAATATTTCAGGTTGCTGTATCCTGGTTATAAAATAATGGGTCTAAACAATGTGACCAGTCAAGGATGGCAGCCCCAGACTTACCAGATCTGCCTTGTTGATCCAGTGTCTGGAAGTGTAAAAACTGTCCATGTACCTTTCCATTTATCACTGAGGTAAGGACTTTTAATGCTCTACATCAGTAAATGAATTTCATTATAGTACTCTGTAATAGTCTCATTGGTTTGTGTGGATTAACATAATTTTCATTATTGGGATGTTACCTTAAAGTAGCATAAATAATTTTAAAAACACTTTTATTGAATCATTACTTTTAGTGCTCTTCACTCATACAATTAAAAATTTTTTTCCTTCAGTGATAAAAAGAGCGAACGAGCCAAGGATATGCATCTCGTGAAGAAGTTAAATGCTTTACTCAAAGCTAAAACCTCAGATCCAGGTAGGTTCCCTTGTATAATTTCTAAAGATTGTGTTATCAAAGAGTTCTTGGATTATCTCTGTTGCAAGTGTGCAACCATCAATATGATTGTGGTGTATTCTGACAGCTGTATGAGCTATGATCTTTAAGTAGCTCGGGGTTTTCGTTACTTTGTTTCATTTTTTACTCAAGCTTATTTTTGCAGTTTCTGCAACACTGTCTTCATCTTTGTCATGAACCCATGTGTATCTTAACTGTGGTGCAGGTTGACTTGCTCCTCAGAAGGCATTTGAGAAATATGAATTGCAATTGTGATTTTCTTTGTTTGCAGATTTAATTGAAGCTGAAGCAAAGGAATTAATACTTGATATCAAATATCCTGCTACAAAAAAACAGGTGAACATTTACAGTATACCTTAATATTAGAAAAAAAGTACTGCATTATCAGAGTGCTAAATCTTTTAAAATAAGTTGTTTTTTCCTGGAATTACTTGAAGCAAATAGTTTAGCTATTTAGGGTTTCTCTGGTCTTTTTCTGGGTAGTTTTTTCACAACATATTAACTAGAATTAACTTTGGCTTGTGACTCCCCAAGGCACTGTCTATTAATAATAAAAAGAGAGAGATGACCTTTCTGTAGGAACAAATTATGCCACAAGTATATGTGAAGGTGAAATACAGATGAAAAATAGTAGTCAAATTTGTGCTATTGTTGGCAAAACTTGCATGTTTTTACAATGAGATCAGGTGAATGTTTAATTCTCTCAAATATCTGCTTAACAGGCTTTGGAAAGTATATTGACAAGTGAACGTGTGCCACTTGCATCTCTCACAAACATCACTCAGACATTAATGGATAATTTAAAAAAACAGGGTAGGTGGATATTTATTTTGCAAATACGGAGAGGCATTTGCACTTTGCAGTGCTGTAAGAGTGTTGTAGAAGAGTTCTCTTCCACAGGAAGACCACACTTGGTCTGCTTGGTTTTGATGCTAGATATCACAGGATTTTGCTTTTCCATGTCTTTATTTAATGCAGACTGCAAATAGCTTGCTAATAAGTATGCTTTGCTATGCTTGCTGTGTGCCTAGTAACTTGTCATTTTATTTTTAAAAAACAACAAAACAAACCAAACAACAACTGGTCTGGGTACTTGTGTCCTGAAAAGCTTCCTTTGGAAAGAAGGTTCATAGGTTTTTGCCTGGGGATGTTTTAATTTTTATTCTCTCTCCAAAGAAGGCAGTGAGGATGTGGTATGATCTGTGAAATTTAATGTGCTTGAAGCAGAAAATCCTTATTGCTGAGAATCTGAGCTGTGACCACATCTAGTTGTTGGAGTCCAGGGCATTCCTTTGGTTGCCCTGGAGGGTCAGGGACCTGGACAGGGGGGTCTGGGACCCCAGCCCAGAGCTCAGAGAGACACGGGCTTTGATCTCAGTCCATGGGAAAAACTTCCTACACTGAGAGAAGGTTTACAGGCCACAAGAGTGTGAAAAATAGTAGTTTAGCTTATCACAGGGTGAAAAAAATAGTAATTTTAGATTCCTAGCATTGAAGTGAATGGGGACAAGATGGAGAATCTGGGGCGTTGTCTCCTTCTTCTCCTTCTCCTTCCCTCACTCCATTGCTGCATTGACGTGGCACAAAGTAGTTAGTGAGGATTGGGTCAAAGTAAAGATGACCTTTTTAGTAATAGTGATAGACATTGGTAAGAAATAGTAAACAAGAAATACGTAGTAATTAGTATAAAAGATAAGGACAGCCCAGCTCGGGGAGAGACGTGAGGAATCCATGCAGCTGTGAACATCTTGTTGGACTCTGAGAAAATTGTAAGAAAAGAAACAATAAATGAAGTATGCAACCTTGAAAAAGCTAAACCTGGGAACTCCGTCTCTTCCTTCGGCTTGGCTCAGAGCTGTGCAGGGGAGCAAAGGACCCTGAAACCATCTGAAAAAAGGGGAAAGCCCCCGACATCTAGTATCGGATTTTTTTGGTGAACTTTGCTGAAGTTTACCAAATACTTCATGTATTGATAGAGATTTCGGAGCTTATGTCAGGAAATGTGATTGCCAATTCAAAATCTTGTTGCTGAAAGTCTGCAAGATTGTTTATTTCAAGTTACATATTCATATCTTTCTAAATTGTGCAAACTTTGCTTGTGCTTGACCCAGCTGGGTTTTGAGAATTAGAGTTGGGGGAGTATGTGCCTGCCACTTCCTTTGCATGTGCTGGAATTTCTCAGCAACAGAAGTCTGCTGCTTTTTTTTGTTGTTCTTGTTGCTATCACTGGATTCATACTGCCTTGTTAGAAGATGAGACTTAGCAGTAGCAGTGGAGAAGTCCCTACCACTGTTGTTTGCAAGTGCTGAATAAACCATTTTCCAGTGGAAAGGCTGTGGCCCTTCTTCTGCCTCAGTGAGAATGTGACAACACATTTTTGTAGTTTCAAATGCTTGAGAAGAAATCTCTCCTTCATTTCTACCAGTGGTAGTTTTTTTTATGGTTTTCTCGAAGTACATAGAGAAGATTGAGACCTTCACACATGCAGTTCCCTACCTTATTTTGACTTGGTATTCTAAATCAATAGTATTATCCATTTCTGTTAGAACTCCTAAAACATCTAAAGGAAAGCAGAAGAAACATGACTTTTAATTCTGAAGAGATGTTGACAGCAGTATATTTCCTAAGGTCTGTTTGTTGTGCATTTTTCATCGTTAATCTCTTGTCAAACGTAGCATTATTTCCCCACAGTCACAATATACAGCAAACTTGACTGATGTTCCAGCCTTCTAATTTCACAGGAGTATATTATATTCCTGTGAAATTCCTCCACTCTGTCTAGTAGGTAAAAAATAACATGAAGCAGATCCTGAGCTCTGTGAATGCTGTGGTTGGGAATTCAAGGTCAGGTGGTTCTGTGACATGCTGTGCTTTGCTCTTTTTTTGGTAGGATTTTAATAACAATGTATGAAAAGCATTTAAGGATTTGTAAGTGAAAATCATGTTTAGGAGCAGTTTCAGGTGAAAATTATGTATTCATAGGAATCTTTTGTAGAGCAAGATCATTTTAGCATCCCTCAAAAAAAGCTTTGTTTAAAGACTAATAAGTTGAAATAAAAGCATATTTTGGACATGTTGATGTTAGTTTCCTATATTGTTTGCCTTAATTGTTACTGGAATTTGAATGCCAATAGATACATGAAATTTATGAGACTAAGACTGCAAAAATACAGAAGGCAGTGTCTTGCTGAGGTGAAATTTAATTCATGTCAATAGTTACCAAGCCTTCTTCAGATGAGAGGAATATGCTTAAAGTGTTGTCAGAATGAATAAAATATTATAGTTTGTTCTTCTTGATGAAAGAAAATAGGAACTGTATTTCAAGTTTTGACAGTCTCTGGTTTGGCCTTAAACCAGGAGAAGACAATAGATTTGTTTTTGTTCAATGCCACGTTGTCAACTTCCAGTTTTAAAAAAAGCCTGATACCTTTCTTTAATACCTCTTGTAAAAATAATTCTTATTTTATGCTGCTCTGAATGGAATGTAATGATTGCAAATAGCAATGCATCAAAAAATTACAGTGAGTTTCAGAAGTCCTCCAGTTCTGTGTGTGTGTTTCACTATTCTAGGCTACATATTCAAGTTCAAATGCAGTTTTATTTCTCCTCAGAGCTGGAGTGTGTGGATGAAGGACTGCTGCAGTTCTGTGCAAACAAGTTAAAGCTGTTACATCTTTATGACCTAGTTAGCAAACTAAATTCCCAGAGCATACAGAAAGAGACTTCACCTTCAGTTAACGTGAGTAAATTCAAAATTCAGCTGTATTTTAAGTTCAAGTGAAGATTTAAGCATAAAAATACATTTTCAAAGCCTCACATAAAATAGGTAAGCAAGTTACCCATTTTTGTGGCCTGCAGCTTTTAATGAAGTAATTATTTATAATACCTTCCCTCCAGCCTTATATAAGTGTCTGGTAATTCATCTACCTAATATTCTTTAGGAGACACATAAAGTTGAGATACAAGTGAAAAACACCCCACAATCTCCTGTTTTCAGTCCTTAATTAAAAGTACGTAGTGTATTCTTAACTTTGGTTTTGGAGGGGTATTTTGGAGCCTGTAGAAATTAAAAATTTTGGTGCTTGCATAGCAGCATAATTTGGCTTGCTTTTGCTATAATTTGTAAAGCTGCTTATATATTTACAAAACCATGCTGGCATTTTATAGGCTTGTTTACTTGATGGACGATTGTTATACCATGGGTGGAATCTAAAAATGGAAAATGCATCTGTTCTGGTCCTTAAAAAGAAAGCTAGACAAGATCTTCATGTGAGCAATGTGACTGATTTGGAGATTATTTTGGCCCTTCTTAAAGACATTTTTAATGTTTGAAATGGAATATTTTGACTTTTCTGACTTTTTTTTCATTTTTGCTATGCTTTGAAAACCATCTGCTTGTGTAAGTCTTGTGAGATGAGATTTTTCTTTTTGCTTTTGCTTTTAAGGACTTGGCTAAACTGCTTCGTCTTGAAGAAAAAGACTTCCACAGGCTTGAAACTTTACTGGAGAACTACAAGAAAGAAAATACTCAAACTACCACTCAGTTGACCGATGAGAAGGATGATGTGTTGTCTCTGAAAATGTTCTTAGAATATCTGGAATATGAAAAGGATGTGATTACTGTAAAAAATATGGAAGATGGAGAATATGTGGCTTTAGGTAAGAACTGTTGAACTCTGTCACATTACTCAGACTGATTTTAATCTAAGATGGTATAAATATTTTAGCCTTAATTTGAGGGCCGTAGCAACCAGTCTTTCCTTGAAGTAGTATGTAACTGCTCCTTTTACACTTTTACCTTTAGCTGGAGGAGAAGTCTTTACATGTGAATGGATATTAATACAAGTTAACTGCATCTGTGGATACAATTACCCTGAAGCCATGTAACCATTGCTCATTAATTTATTAACACCACTAAATTGGGCCGTGGTAGCTGGATACTTCACAGAGCAGCCATACCCTGCTGTTCCTTTCGTGGTCGCAGCGCCTTAAGCCTTGAGTTAATGGCAGGACTGACTTTAGCCTCAGAGATAGGGGAGCTGACCAGAGGCAGCACAAGGCCATTAGGTGATACAACAAGGAGCCCTAGTTTGTGAAGCTGAGATTGTCAACAAGGTCCCTGTGAAATGTCCATTCATTTCATTTACTCCATGGCTGTGGGCTCCATCTATCATAGTAGTCTAGAGCAGCAGATGTGGTGTGTGGTGTTGGGTCATTGCATGCTGAAACCAGGTCTGGTTCCATCACTGCTGTGCTTGTCATGTTAATAGCAGCACTGCACTTCGCCAGATTCATCAAAATTAAATTGTCAATAATCTGGGTAATTTTAATTGTATTACCATTGATATGGCACATGGCATCTGTAGTAGTGATGCCATACAATATTATGTAGCAGTTAACATACGGTTCAAGTCATTGGCTGTTCTCACCCAGAAATCCAATCCCCTTGACTTCCCCAGGTGCATCCAGGTCCCTTTGCAAAATCAGTTCCACAAATGGGTTTGCTTTTGCCTGAGGTGGGAATAACATAAACTCTGTTCCCCAGCGTATTTTTATCCCTTTCTGTTGTACAGTAGAGTTTTGATTGGGCAGGGGTAGTTTGCTTGGCAGATCCCATAGTGCTGGCCAACCAGGTGACCTTAGCTGCCTCAGTATCCCAAGGTTTGAATGTCCCAGCACCCCACTGCATTCATTCCATGCAGCCTTTACAAACCTGTTGATCTTTCAGCCTTTCCAAAGGCTTTACCCTGTTCTGTGCAGTCTGGATCAGTCTGCTTGCCTGGGTGATATGTAATATATTCCTTAAAGGGATTCCTTCCCTTCACACCTGGGAGGCGCTGCCCCTTTTCCAATTCTGTTATCAATGCTCTCTTCCCTAGAAAGGGATCCCAGCTCTTTGGCTTCCTTACCCTCTCATTTCAGGGTAACTGACCATGTTATCCCAACATAAGAACAGGTGAATGACGGCATACTCACCTGGATTTTGGCTGAAATCTTCATGGATCTCTCGCAGCTCCCTCAGGGATAGGGATTTTTAGGTTACTGGCTTGTTAACAAATTATTCCCCTTCTTCCTGAGTAATGACCGCCTCATTCTTCTGCTTTCATGCTGGCCCTGCTTTGGAGTAGCCTTCCTCATCCACCTCCTTCTCCTGTTCCTCCTCCTGAGTGAACTGACTTTCACTTGCAGTATTTCTTCTCGTGTAGAGTTGTCAGTGATTCAGGGTCAGGTTCTCTAGCTCAGCCGCGGTGCCGGTTGCTGGGCTCGGAGTAGCCACAGTGCCTGTCACTCTGCCATCAGATCCAGAGGCCTTCTCTTCCCTTTGCCCATACCGAGCTCTGTTGAGCAGAGTGATCATAACTGGGCTGGAGAAGCGGGAGGTGGAGGAAGGCATCTCCCTCTGGATGGGCCCTTGGAGGAGCAGAGGTGTCATTGCGAATCGTTCCCGCGGCACGGCGCCCGAGGGCCGAGGCCAAACGCACATCGGTGTCACGACAGAGACCTCATCGTGCCGGGAGCCAGCGTTACACAGTACATGAAAACCCAACCCAAACCCCTGGGGCTGATAGAGCATGGCAGGGAATGTTTGCAGCAATAACACAGCTCAAGTTGGCAGCAAATCCATCAGCACTGGGACCATGACTATTAAAGTAATGTAATGAATGCTTATGACAAGTTAGTTTTAACATGCTCTGGTCAGATCTGTCATTATCTCAACCCTCTGTGCCCCTTGTTGGGCATCAGAAAACACTGTTGTGGTTTAACCTGGCAGGCAGGTGAACATCAGGTGATCCTGAATGTAACTTGTTCTTTTGTATTGCACTCACTGGGACCTGATCGATAGGTTGCCTTTTGTCTAAGTGTAAGGAGAGGAATTGTGGTTTTAGATACTATTCGTAATGTCAACTAATTCTTGTTTCAGGCAGCTTTTTCTTCTGGAAGTGTTTGTGTGGGGAGAGTTCCACAGAGGAAATGTGCCATGCATTGGAATCAGCAGGCTTTAGCCCACAAACCTTGTTGGTAAGATGTTTATTACATACTTCAAAACTTTGGTTTATTATTTTGAAAGCAAAACATTGAAAGGAAAATTTCTGCATGTTGACCTTTGGATTACTGCTGTATTCAGGCTGTGTTCAAATACCCCCACATTCAGTTCTTTAGTTGCTCTTATTTGCATTTCCCATTTAAGACATAGCAAAGAAAAAAAAGAAGAAAAAATTCTAGTAGAAAATGTGGGTATTCTAATGGGAATGACTAGAATATTCATTAAGGAGTACAAGTGTAAAATTTTCACCTATAATATTAATAACTCCTAATGTTTGCCAAGTCGAGCCTTCAAAAGCGAGTTTTCTAGAATATCTTCCTACTTAAATGTAGTGATTGTATTATTTCATTTCAATATCTGTCATAGAGGGCATTGTGCTGTATATTTTTAACTTGTGGTGTTACAATGGTTCATGGATATAACGTTTTTACTTTGTGACACAAAGCTTGTTTGAGGAACTGTTTGCATTAGGTGTGTTGCAATATTAGACTTTTATTTTACTGTTTCAATTCCATATTCTCTTTTTTTGCAGTCACTCCTTCTCAATTTATGGCTTTCCAAGGAAAAAGACATTCTAGACAAACCAGATTCTGTCAGCTGCCTTCACTCTATGCTGTCACTTCTGAGCAAAATGAAAGGTGAGATGTGCATTTAAAATATTTGAAGGCAACTGTTGTTATTATTATAAATTTGCTACTCTGACTAGCCTGTTATCACTTTGAGTTTTCCCCCTTCACAAATTATGCAGCAAAACTTAATGCTGCATGTTCATGGACTAACTAATTGTGCCATGTTTTCACTCTCACTCTACGCTAACTTGACAACTCCTATTTGGCACCAGAACATGACTGTCCAGCTCACATTTTTTAAATGTATAGTCTCATCTCTTTATTTTGTGCTGACTGGCTCTCCTTTCCTGTTACTTTACTTTACAGACATCCTTTACTATTACTTTAGCAGCATCTGTGACTTAAGTACTCTATAAAGTCAGTTTGCCGTGATTTGGGATAGGTTGTACATATGAATAAATGCTGATTCTCCTACTTCACATACAGCTGCTATGGATAAATCTGTGTCAGGTTCTCTTATTGTCTACTTCACCAAAGAGCAGCAATATCAGCTTGAAGTGGGAAGCATGAGTAAGCTCCTGCTGCTGAGTAAATTAATGCTGCTGAACACAAGGTAGCCTGAAGGGAGACAGCTTGAGTGCATTGAATATGTGGTGTCTTGAAATCACAAATGAATCTGTCTGCATTGTGAAGTGTAACATCCCTTAGATCTTTAAAGCATGCAGCAGGTTTGCTACCTAGTGATTCAGATCTGCTGTCTGTTCGCTACAAATGAGGTTTTGAGAATGAGTAATTCACATTCTGTTTTAAACCTGAGTTACAATCCAGAACCTGTGTGCTAAATATCTGGAAAATGATCGTGTAGCGTAATCAGAAATTGCTCTTCATGGACAAGCTGTGTTCACAAGCGCTGGTTCTGGGGTTGGTTGCTGCTGCTCAGTGCACCCGGCTGAGTTTCCCTCTCTCCCTGGGCTGAGTTTCTCTCTCTCCCTGGGCTGAGTTTCCCTCTCTCCCTGGGCTGAGTTTCCCTCTCTCCCTGGGCTGAGTTTCCCTCTCTCCCTGGGCTGAGTTTCCCTCTCTCCCTGGGCTGAGTTTCCCTCTCTCCCTGGGCTGAGTTTCCCTCTCTCCCTGGGCTGAGTTTCCCTCTCTCCCTGGGCTGAGTTTCCCTCTCTCCCTGGGCTGAGTTTCCCTCTCTCCCTGGGCTGAGTTTCCCTCTCTCCCTGGGCTGAGTTTCCCTCTCTCCCTGGGCTGAGTTTCCCTCTCTCCCTGGGCTGAGTTTCCCTCTCTCCCTGGGCTGAGTTTCCCTCTCTCCCTGGGCTGAGTTTCCCTCTCTCCCTGGGCTGAGTTTCCCTCTCTCCCTGGGCTGAGTTTCCCTCTCTCCCTGGGCTGAGTTTCCCTCTCTCCCTGGGCTGAGTTTCCCTCTCTCCCTGGGCTGAGTTTCCCTCTCTCCCGGGGCTGAGTTTCCCTCTCTCCCGGGGCTGAGTTTCCCTCTCTCCCGGGGCTGAGTTTCCCTCTCTCCCGGGGCTGAGTTTCCCTCTCTCCCGGGGCTGAGTTTCCCTCTCTCCCGGGGCTGAGTTTCCCTCTCTCCCGGGGCTGAGTTTCCCTCTCTCCCGGGGCTGAGTTTCCCTCTCTCCCGGGGCTGAGTTTCCCTCTCTCCCGGGGCTGAGTTTCCCTCTCTCCCGGGGCTGAGTTTCCCTCTCTCCCGGGGCTGAGTTTCCCTCTCTCCCGGGGCTGAGTTTCCCTCTCTCCCGGGGCTGAGTTTCCCTCTCTCCCGGGGCTGAGTTTCCCTCTCTCCCGGGGCTGAGTTTCCCTCTCTCCCGGGGCTGAGTTTCCCTCTCTCCCGGGGCTGAGTTTCCCTCTCTCCCGGGGCTGAGTTTCCCTCTCTCCCGGGGCTGAGTTTCCCTCTCTCCCGGGGCTGAGTTTCCCTCTCTCCCGGGGCTGAGTTTCCCTCTCTCCCGGGGCTGAGTTTCCCTCTCTCCCGGGGCTGAGTTTCCCTCTCTCCCGGGGCTGAGTTTCCCTCTCTCCCGGGGCTGAGTTTCCCTCTCTCCCGGGGCTGAGTTTCCCTCTCTCCCGGGGCTGAGTTTCCCTCTCTCCCGGGGCTGAGTTTCCCTCTCTCCCGGGGCTGAGTTTCCCTCTCTCCCTGGGCTGAGTTTCCCTCTCTCCCTGGGCTGAGTTTCCCTCTCTCCCGGGGCTGAGTTTCCCTCTCTCCCGGGGCTGAGTTTCCCTCTCTCCCGGGGCTGAGTTTCCCTCTCTCCCGGGGCTGAGTTTCCCTCTCTCCCGGGGCTGAGTTTCCCTCTCTCCCGGGGCTGAGTTTCCCTCTCCCCCTGTGCCTCCAGTCGCTATAGACGATTCGTGGGACACGCAGTCGGTGTCGCCCTGGTGGCAGCAGATGCGCACGGCGTGCGTTCAGTCCGAAAACAACGCGGCTGCCCTGCTGTCGGCTCACGTGGGGCACTCTGTCACGGCACAGATCATCGACAGCGTGGCCGAGAGAAAGGTAACTCGCCTCGCACCTCCCCTTCTCTCCTAGATACCCTGTCACTTCTGTGCCACCGTCCTGCTAACAGTCACATCTCAGCATTTGTCCTCCTCCTGGCCTGGGCGCAAGCAGGACGTATCCTGCAAGCCTGAACATTTGCACTCACTTTTGAAGAACTTTATGCTGAGATGAATTAATGATATGTCAGCATTATTTACTGAACATATTTGAATATGGAAACTGTACATTGAGTTTCTCTCTCGGTAGCAAATGATGTTGACAAACTTAAAGCCTACACACTTTCCATATAAATTTGAGAAGTCCACTGAACTTTGGATGGTAAACCTGTTTTAACACAGTTGCAAATTTTTTTTTTAAGTATGCTGTTAAATTTTTTTTAGTACCAGTGTTACTATCCCTTCTTAACATAATGCCTGGTTTACTTGGCAATAAATACCATTACCAAGATGTGATTATGGCTGTGAAACTGTACGCAGTGTTGCAATTCAACATGGAAAGCATTCCATTTCCAAATAGCTCCAGGCAGAGGTGTCTAAGCAGATTAGATGGGATGTAGGTGATGTTCAGTCTTATAAATAGAACCAGAGCATGGTTTGGCTTGGAAGGCACTTTAGAGATGGCCTGATTTCAGCCCCTGCTGCCGTCAGCAGGGGTACCTCTCACTAGACCAGGTTGCTCAAGAGCATCATTGTCCTGGCCTTCAACACTTCAGGGAAGGGGCATCCACAACTCTCTGGCAAACTGTGCCTACTACCCTGACACTGAAGAATTCCTTCTTAGTAGCCAATTGAACCCTCCTTATTTGTCTTTAAAGCTATTGCCCCTTTTCCTACCCCTACCTGCCCTTGTAAAAAGTCCCTTTCCCGAAGACCCCTTCTAGGTACTAGAAGGCTGCAGTAGGGGCACCCTGGAGCCTTTTCTCCTTCTGGCTGAGCAATCCCAACTCTCTCAGCCTGTCTTCATAGCAGAGGTGCTCCTGCCCACAGTCTTGTCTGCCTTACAAATTTTAACTGGAGCACCAAGGAAGTGTTCTAGTGTTTTTGCACACTCAACTGTTGCCTTTCTGTTTATCAAAATTGTCAGTGTTGCAAAATAGAGATGTTGTCATGTTGCAACATACTATTCTTTACCTACATGCCCTTTTTATCCCTTTTACTTCTAGTCTCCTTTTTTTTTAAAGAAATGAACAGATTTATTTCCTTCAAAATTCACCTTCCATAAATCAATGTATCTTCCCCCCTGATTTTTTTCCCTACCAATCTGGAAAGATTCTTGGGTTTCCTGGCAGAGCATTTGCTGATAGACATGAGAATTATCAAAATCATGTGCAAAACTGCCATGTGGTGTAATCCAGTATTTCTGGGTACATTATAGATATATTTTTAATGTGATAGGAAATGAAAATGTAGGTGGATTAATCATATATTTGGGGAAGATGTAGAGGATTTAAAATTAAATACTTCTAAGGTATTCTAACCCACTTTTCAGCTAAATATGAAATTAAAAATAGGGCTGTAAGATGATCCTTCAGGTCCTTTTATTTCCTCAGGCTTTTATTTGAGGATCTGTGTAACTTGTGAGCAGTGTGGGATATTGATTCTTGCATAATAATTAATGCATACTTTGAAGTAAATTATTCTTTAAAATGTAATAGCTCTTGGGATGTAGCTTTGAATTTTAATGCTATGCATTTTTTATGAACAAAATTGTGGTGCTTTAAAATGAACAGACTTAAAGCAGTTCATATCTTCTGTTAGTTTTCCCAAATCATTGTAGGTTCAGACACGGAATCCTGGGAAGCACTTTCCCTTGATACTGAATACTGGAAACTTCTGCTAAAACAGTTAGAGGATTGCCTGATACTTCAAACACTGCTGCACAGCCAAGTGACCAAAAGGACAAAAAGAGTTTCATCTGTTCAGACTGAGCCTTTGGGCAGATTGTCTGTTAAGAAATTGCTTGAAGCTGGAAAAGGTACATTTTTTTTTTCTTGGAGAGTTTGTTGATTTTCTTTCTAATAGACTTCTGAGCCATCATTACCTGTGTAATGATGTACTCTGCACTGGAAATTGTTTTGCTGGATACCATTCTTAATTTAAAAACCAATGCAAATCATGTAGAACAGTGCTTTGTAATTTTTAAAAGCTATTACTGTAAACACTGCATTGTAAGTTTCTGATGAGTTGATTAGGATGTTTTTTAATTAGTAGTTTCCCATATATAATTAAAGGTGGTAGTTAAAACCCCTGTATTGTCTCTTGTCCTTAGAGTGTGAACTATAGATAATCTGCAATACATTGACTCTACCTCATGCTTTTCTTTTCAACATCCTAGGAGGTATTGCTGACACTGTAGCAAAGTGGGTTTTTAGGCAAGGCTTCAGTCCGATTATACTGAATGTGGCCCAGTACAAAAACAATACAGACAGTACTGAAGAATCTGTAGAAATGCAAAATAATCTGTTTCTGGAGGAAACAGAAGCAGCTACAGGCTTGGAAAGAATCCTAGGTAAGAAAATACCTACCATTATTGTGAATTTTTAAAATTATAAAAGTCTGCAAAGACTGTTGTTGTGAAGTAGCAGAAATTTTAGTGGGAAGAGGTGTGTCTTCTAACCTCAAACTTCGTTTTTCTAGAGCTGCTGCAAGTAGCATATCAGCAATTTCCATGTAGTCTTGAAGTGGACGTACTCCATGCACATTGCTCTTGGGAATGTGTGGTGCAGTGGAATAAGGACCCAGAGGTAAGAAAATGTCTTTTGCAGGGAACAATGGTTAAGACCAACTCGGCAGAAGCAGCTTCACAAGTTTCTGGTAGTTCATCAAACCATCAATTAATGAGATTGACTTTGAAAGCAGTTATTAGGTATATTTTTTTCTGTGCTAAGTGGCAAGTGGTAATTGAATTGAGAAAATGAGTGTATGTCCTGAGGCTGAATGGCACCCTACAAGGCCAGGACTATAGGTTTCAAAACTATCAGATACTGGGAGTGTGCAAATTGGCTTCAGTTTGAAAATGGTTTTTGGCTGTTTGTACTGCAGATACAAAACAGTTTCAGTACTCCAAAACAGAGGCATATTTTTCTCTGTTCTAAATGTGCTTAAACAAATCACACAGAATACTAAATTTTTTTGACTAGAACCCATTCTATTGTGGGAGGAAAGAGGGATTTCTTAAATGTTCTCAGATTCCCTGGCCACTGCTGGGAGTTGTCATAAGAAATAGAAGAAAAATTCTTTTTCTCTGCTCCTGTCCTATAGTTTCTTTAATGGAAAATGTTGTCCTAAGTTCAGATGATGTTAAAATCTAAATTAGCATTCCTTAGAGCTGTGCCACATAACTTGCTGTAGAATAGAAGGTTCCTCTGAGACTGTTAAAAATTTACTCTATCATAGCAAAATTGAGTAAAAATAACTCTTTCTATCAGAAATGGATTTTGTATTTGAAAAATGGCTGTAGTCAGTGGAGGTGCCTTTCAGCAAAGAGTATGTTAGCAGTACTTAAACTAAAAACCCCCTGGAACTGCAGTTGCTTTCATGGTGCCTGAAACAAACTTTGCCATGCACGCATGTGTTGGTCAGATACTAGTAGAGAAGATTGCAGCAGCAGAATAACTTAAAAGTTTCATAACTGTCAAAGTGGAAGCTTTAAGATAATCTACCTGGGCCCTTTAAGAATTAGTAATTTACAGGTTTTGAATAATGTATTAACTTGTACTTTCATTTATTTTTTTTCCATAAGGAAGCATGTTTTCTCAATAGGTCTATAGATCATCTAAGATGCATCATTAATGCTCACATTCAGCATGGTAAGTACAAAGCTCTCTATAAAAATTATCTTTGTTTTAAAACAGAATGGACGTTTGTTAACTAAAATAAATGAATGCTGTTCATAATAGTGATGGCCATTTTGTCTTAAAACTACTAAACCACCCAAAACTTTCTGCTGGCATCCATGCTTCTCTATTCTGTGGTGAAATTGAGTTTCCATCACAACTGTGAAAATAAGTTAGTTAAATAAAGTTGATGTGTTTAACTAAAAGCATTTTAAAATAAGTTTGTTCTGAAATGATTTTTTACTTGTATTTAAATAGTGGAACATCAATTGCAGTCTATTACTTTTCATGCATACCCTATTTCAGTGGAGGTGATGACCATTTTCTTTTTTGTAGACTATTTATGCAAGTAAGGTGCTCTCTTGATGCGCACTTAAAATGTTAAAACCAGTCTGCATAATATAATATTTTTAACAAGTTATTAATTGCACCTATGACTGTATTTGATCAATAGTGTAGTCTCCTACTGAGAAATCTACACTCAAAGTATAAAGCAGTGAGGATAACTCACAATTCCTTGTTTCATTCACCATCTTGTAAGATCCCTTTTCTCTTCACCTGGAGTTTACAAGTCTGTGATTGTTCTAGGTATTGCTCTGATGATGTGGAATACATTCATAGTAAAAAGGCTTTCTTCTGCCACATATCTTATGGACAAGGTGAGTACAGTGTCTTGAGGCTGCTTTTGTTACTAACCGAAAAGTGAAAACAGTATTTATAAACAATTTCATTTTGGTTTTTTGTTTAAAAAAGTATTTGGAATGTCTTTGATTTAACGATGCAAATCACCACTGTTTATTTGGCTTATTATGTAGCGAACTTTTGGAAGTGATGATGGAATGCATGTTTTAAAATACCAGATCTGTTGGATAATTAACTTGAGGCAGCTGATCAACACTGGGTGATGTGTTCTGAATGCTTAAGTGCAGTTTTAGCTTGTAACTGCTAAATAAGAAATATTTGTGAAACAGTTTGAAACTATCTATGTGTGCATATATAAAATTTTGTTAGAAAATGATAAATATCTTACAGTGCCTGTGCCTGTTTCCTGGTAAGTTATTACCAAGGATCTACCACAATTCCAGATTTCATATACATGAGCTCTTATTCTGCAAAATACAGAAGACTTTGTGGATGTTGTTGAGCACTTTTAACTATTGCTGCTATTGTAACTTAGCTTTTGTTCTGGTATGTAGCCTGTCTGCTTTGAGTTTGAGAGGTCTTTTGTCCCTGCTAAGCTTCAGGTTTTTTAATGCTCATAAACTATGCAGTGGGACTGTTTACTGGAAGACAGTTTAGGAAGAATACTCCTAGTAAGTGACTTAAAGAATGAAAGTCCAACACAAAACCTCCAAGAATTTGCTCTTCTGTCTTCTCCTCCTTCTCCTTTGCTCCTCTCATTTTCTGCCTTTGCTTTTTGTTTGGCTCTCTAAGAACTGTAGAATATCCTCTTCTCTGTTCCTTTCAGCAAGTAGGCTCAGTTGTGTACAGTTGTAGTGGGTGTTGCTTCTGCAAAAGCCCTTCCCCAGTTTTCCTGCATACATCTATGCAAATCCTTCACCATAACTTTTCTACCTGAGTAAATGCCTGCAGGAGAAGAGAGTAAGGTTTTTATTAACTAACTGGTTTCTTGTTAATGTCATGCTTGGTGTTGCAGCTTTAGTTCTGCATCCTAAAAATCACTGGGAATTTCTTAGCTGTCTCTGAGATTTGAATGAGGACCTTGGGCCCTTATTGCTAATCTTAGGCTTTAAGAAGGATGAACTAAATACGGGCATCAGTGATGTTCATTCTTTAAAATCTGTATCAAGTCCTTTATGGAAAGAAAGATATGCAGTGTGCTGCATCATGTAGCTGTAACTGAGCTATTTTCTCCTTTTATGTTGGGAAAATAGTAATAAAAGGTTAAAATGTGGGTAACAGATATCATAATGAAAATTATTTAGTTGTGACACATTTTACTTTTTTTTTTTTTTTTTTTTGTAAAAACAGGTTGGAAAAGCTCCAAAGGACAGATTATGCAGAAGGGCAAGTAATACTACTTTTGTCTGAGTGGGAAGAAATAACTAGAAATGCCTTAAACTTAATGCTGGTTTGTGATTTATTTTTGAAACAATAAAAAAAAATTGAAAAATGTAGCCCTACAGAAAATGCTACAAATTTTAAGAAGTATAAATTAATTTTTATCTGAAAAAGCAGATTAGTACAGTAGTATAACTTCAAATATTATAAATGTAGGCTTGAGACTATAAGATAACAAATTATTATTATTTTTCATGCATAATGTCATTAGTTAAAACTTTTTTTGGAAGACAGCTGATGTGATCAGAAAATCAAATTCACTAGGTGGCATTACTTGATTCAGTCCTCATTGGAGGTACAGTATTGTAAATGGCTGCATTTACTTTAGTCTAAATTTTCCTGTTAATTCTTTGTCGTACTTCAGTAAGTATTTGTTTCCGTTTAAATATAACAGGTTAAGAAACTGAGCTGAACTATGTATTTTATGTCAACAACTGTCTTCTCAAACATAAAGCGCTAATAAAGGCCTGTTTCAATTCCAGCTGAAACAATTTAAATCTTACTGTTTGTTACCAGGACGTAGGGATGAGTGACACAGCAATGACAGCTTTTCTTGGCTGCTGTTCAGAACTTCTGCAAACTTTGCTAGAGGTAAATTTCTGTTTTTCCTGTTGAAAGCAAGGAACTGATGGGTTAAAAATCCATTTTTGAAGGCTGTGGTTTATACTAATTTCTGTACCGCTCAGTTGAGACAAATGTTAATGATAATTCCAAACAACACGAAGTTTTCTTTTTCATTTCACTGCAGAGCCTTCACTTGTGTCCAAAGGCTCTGCAGAGCAGGCCAGCGTAGGAGGTCTTTAGTGTGACTGCTCTCGTGTTGCTTGGCAGGCAGATGTGAGCAGTGATGAGATGCAGGCCCCTGTGCTGGACACTGAGGACGCCTGGGTGTCCGTGGAGGGCCCGGTGTCCATCGTGGAGCTGGCCCTGGAGCAGAAGCGCATCCACTACCCGCTGGTGGAGCACCAGTTCGTGCTCTGCACCGTCCTCTACGCCATCATGAGGCTCTCCCTCAAGGGTGTGAAGCCCCTCTCACTGTTTGACAGCAAGGTACGGCTTTGAAAGCAGATCATGAAATGCTGCTTTCATTAATACTCCCTTCCTCTTGGTATCTGGGATATTTGCTGGCTTTCGCACTTTGAACAGTTTCTGCGTGATTTTATGAAAGCCTTTAGTCCACTGTGGTGCGTTAATGAAATTGTCACCAGAATTCAGGCAGAGACCCAAACTTGGTGAGTTTCCTTAGTAATAAAAGGTTTATGACTTCAGATGCGTGAAGATCAGCTCTTTAATTATTAGCTGGACTGAAAATATTGCATGGTCAGAACACTGGATGACAGGTTTCTCTGGTTGCTTTGAGAAGTGCCAGACCAGTAAAACCATAAATATTTAAAGGTCAGAAATGTTGTTAGTGTCAGTGTTGTATCCATTATTGCTGATGATTATTCCAGAATTCCCAGCATCTCAAAAAGAATAGACAATTTTTCATTTAACTCATATAAACCTCTTTAAAAAGTCACTGCATTTAAAATGCAGTATGTTACAGAGCTTAATCCTGACACCAGAAATTGAGCTTTCGTCCTCCTATCATAACCACACTTCGATTCTAAGAGAATTTAAACACCAGGTACTGGTGTAGAGTGAGATTTAATTCCTGCTGTGGAGAAAATAATTTAGTGCTGTAACACTGTTCAGATTTTTTCTAAATTATTTACTGGAATTCTATAAATACAGACTATTACTTTCCTTTTGACGTAGGCTCTTGTCTGCAAGCTCTTATCAAGCATTTAAGTCTGATTTTAGCACTTTTTCACAGGTCAAAATCCATTGGTTTTGTATTTTTTTTCATTTATCTGTTAGCAGAAAGCACTATACTGCCTTTTGTAATTTAAAAGCATATATGTTGTCTTGAGTAAAATCAGATCCTATTCCTGTGCCTCAATTCTTTTACATACAGCCATTACTATTAGCCATTCTCTTTTTGCCTTCACTTACTCAAGGTCTCCATTTGCTCTGTGAGCAAAATAGAAGATGCACTACAAAGTAAGTTTAAGAAATAAGTGGGCTGCTTAGCATTGGATCAGAATGGATTTTTTGTATTGCCCTGTTTCCCTGAGGCCTGTCTTTGGTTCTCAATTTTAGGGCAAAAATGCATTTTTCAAAGACTTTACATCAATTCAGCTGCTACCTAGCGGGGATATGGATCCAGACGTGTTATCCCTACGACAGCAGGTAGGCAGAAGTTTTGTACTGAAAGTTCTTAAACTTCTGAATTTACAGAGAATCCTGAGGTAACCTGTGATTTTTGCTTCAAAGTTCTTGCTCAAAGTCGTGAGTGCAGCGGTTCAAGCACTGTGTTCATCACAGGACAGAGAAGTCTCAGAAGAGGAATATTTTCCTTTTGAAAAGGGGAAGAATTGGCCAACTTTGGCTGCGGATCTGGCTCAATATCTTCAGATCTCTGAGGATCTGGTCAGAAGGCATTATGTCTGTGAACTCTACAGTTATGGGATGGATCATCTTGGTGAAGAGGTAGGAAGAACAGCCTTTAACATTTTACAACATGTCATGTGTTCGGCTAAAATTACTTTTCATTTACTTGAGATGCCTGGTAGGATTAGGCAAGATTTATCAAGATCACAAAATCCCCAGGCTGAAAAGTCAGAGACTATAAAAGTACCTTTTCAGTATTCATAATTACGTTTGATTTTTCCATTTTCCCAGTAAGAATCTGTCTATTGCAACTAGTGGAAACATGACAGGGAGTTACAGTACTGGTATAACTAGCCTTTTTAATTTTATTATATTTGATAATTTCACCGATTGGCTTCTTCTGCCTGTAATGTCATTTAGGAAAGAAAAAAAAATAAGACAAAAAACCCCTTCCCTTCCTTGAAGGGGGATTATGTTGCTGTACTGTAAGACAGATCTTGTGCTCCTGCTAATCACTATCAAATACAGAGTAATGCTCTGCCTTGTTGTGCTCTGAAGTTCCTAATACTGTGCTTTGTTACAGTAGCACATAACACAAGAAACAGTCTCAAAGACTATTTGTCCTTTTAGTATCAAGAACTTTCTTTTGTTTTGAACAGCTGTTCAGGCCTCCAGCTGTGTCACACTGAAACTGTTTCTAGTCCCTTCTGTTTCTCTGCTTTCAGGCCTTCCTGCAGGTGGCCGACAAAGAAGTCCTGGCATCCCAGCTGCTCATGTTGGCTGGGCAGAGGCTGGCCTTCGCTCTGCTCCACGGACAGATAAAGGACGGCGTGGAATTCCTCACCAGGCTCCCTCCAACACTGAGCACTTGGCTCAAAGCTATGGTAAGTTAAGCTCCAGTTTGGAAAACAGGTTGATTTTTCTGAGGCTTCTGTTCACCAAGCCAGAGATTACATCTGAATGGCCCTCTCTTACTCATGAAAATAGGATTTCCCCCCGCCCCATTTTTCCTTGTGGTAGTTCTGTTTCATGGTAAAGCAGTTCCATGGGTCAAAGCATCAGCTTGACTGTGTTTATAAGTGTTAGCAACCTGTCTTATAGCAGTTCTGGGGGGCTCACCTGTGGAATGACTGAGATGCTGAGTTCATTGTTCCACACAGGAGCCCCAGGAAGTCCAGAACGTGGAAGTGCCGATTGCAACGACCGCCAGGCTGGTGAGCAAGGTGATCGAGCACCTGCCCGAGAACCACGGGCAGTACGGCCTCGCCCTCAACCTCATCGAGGCTGTTGAGGCCATCCCGGCCTGAGCGCTTGCGGAGCAGGGCAGGCTCTTACACAGCCTGAGCTGATTGGGAACAAAATTCCATGGGGCTCTGGTTAAGCTACAGAAAGAACAATGCTCCCCAGCCCAGAATTTCAGAAGGTAATTTTCAATTGGGGTATATTTTAAATTCTGCACTAGTAAGAATATGTTTAGTTTCTAGTACACTTGTCAGTATCTGAACTGCTTTGTTATTTATTTCTGAATCGAGTGCTTTATGCAGTTGTTTAAATTGGGTATATTTGACAGCAGTTTTAGTCTCAACACAATCACATCTTGTGAAATTCTGTATTTCATGCTGGCAGTAACTGCTGCACTTTCAATGTTCCATGTATGATTTGTTTTCCAAAAGCAACTTTAGAATTAGACCCAAGAAGAACTTCAGTCTCTGAAGTTACCATGTAAAGCCAATACTGCTTTATCTGAAGCTCAAGCTGGTGTTGGGCTCACGCCTTGTAACCGCATTATGTGACAATGACAACTGCGCTCGATGTAGGATGAAATGTGCTGGGATCTTAAGCAATAGGAGAACAGTCTAGGAAGGAGAACCCAACTCTCTGACGTGAGTATGGACTTCTAGTCCAGCTCTCCCCGTGCTGGGTCTGGGGTGCTGGGCTTCAGCTACAACTGGATTTACATCCCTCTCCATTATTACGAAGCTCTGTTGAGTTTAAGTAGGTCAAGGAATGTCTTACTGAAAGATTGTTCCTCCATCTTATCATTGTAGGAGATGTA
Organism: Hirundo rustica; assembly: GCF_015227805.2. Taxonomy (NCBI): domain Eukaryota; kingdom Metazoa; phylum Chordata; class Aves; order Passeriformes; family Hirundinidae; genus Hirundo; species Hirundo rustica. The sequence goes on from NC_053452.1 coordinate 20,059,049, forward strand.
GTATGCTGTGAATCTCTGCACGTGTTAACTTGTAGTCAGAAATGTTCAGAAAGTTAATCAAACTTCTCTGAAGATCAATAGTACTGAGTACTTTAGCCTTAAAACCCCCACTTTATTGATGGTACCTACAGGGAATCCTATAGTGAGTATCTTCACTATTGGAATGCGGTTATCTGGCATTGGTGTTCACTCCTTGTCTGAAGGAAGCCAGCAGAGGAAAATGAAATTGGTGTAAACTTTCTGTCTTTGTCAGCTGTAACCTGCTCCTCCTGCATTATATGTAAGAAACATTTGTAATATTCTGCCTTGCTGGAGACAGACTTTAGAACTGAGTCTTATCTTTCTGAAGTATGTGCTGCTGTCATTGAAGGGTTTGACTTCCCCCAAAAAAGGGAATGCTGGTGGCTTGCTCCACACAGCATTCCCATCTGTTCTGCAGCCCAGTTCCTGATCACTGCACTCCAAGAAACAGCTGGTAAAGGATTCTTGCTGTGATAGCAGATGTTTGACTTCCTACAGATGGAGCAAAAATAGTCAGAATTCCCGTAAACTTCCCTGGTCTATGTTCTATTGTACTTTTCTCCTGACTTCCATTAACTGATGTTAAAACAGCTGTAAAGAAGAAATGGAAGAGGCAATATCATATCAGTGCCATGACCACCTTGCCTGACAGCACCTCACACTTGAGGTGAGCTTGAGAGTTGGTCATAATGGAACTTGAGGAAAGCTGAGTGTTCTTTAGCTGCATTACATTCCTCTATCATGGTACAGCTGTGTAAAGGAATTTACTGTAACTGAGTATCATGTCAGAGCTGACACACTACACCAATCAAATCTGTAATGTATTGTAAGTAATACTCTGTATATAGTGCTATTTTGTGTTTAATCTGCTGTGGATTTGTGTAAATTGATTAAATAAAATTTGAGGTTTCATTGTGTCTTTTCCTTCCTTTTAGGGAATGGTGTTCACTGCTTTCTCTTCTGCTTTGTAGCAAGGACTGAGTCTCTGGGGTTGTGCTGAACCAGCTGCCAGTATGAAAATTAAACAAGAGCTGCTTCACTGGGGATTTTCTCTTAAATGGAAGTGAACTTTTCCACAGAACACAGGTTGCTAAGAACAAGTAGATCAGTCAGTTATTTTTAACCACTCTTTTTATTAAGCTGAAAAGTGATATACACAAGTAGTGTGTATATATATATATATATTTATATATATACATACACATGGTTCCCCAAAATGCATGGTACTCCTGTTCAGGCTGGGGCTTAAGCATCTGCTTCTACAGGTTCCAGTATGCAAACCTGCTGCTTTAGCCACCTTGGAGCAGCTTTTGCACAGGCATTTTGTCTTCACGTGCTCCCCTTTCCAGCAGCAAGGACTTGGAGGCACCGTGGGCAGGGAGTGCTTGAGGACTCGGCCGTGTATCTCCTGCAGCGAGGGCATTTTGCTTTGGCAATGGGTCGGGCTATAACTTTGTATGAAGATTGTTCACAGATGTCACCACCTGTCAAAGAAAAAGTCATTGGTGAGAGAAGAGGCTGGAGCTGTAGGTAAGACTCAAGCCATGAAAAACCCCATGCTGTAGTGCAGGAGCCTGTCTGGAATGGTTCTCTTACCTTCCAAGTTAATCAGAAAGGTCCCTTTTACGATGTTTGCATCTGAAGGTGTTTCTTTGGGGAACTCACTCAGCAGGGTTGTCTGGGAAGCCATCATTATCTCATTCAGCTGAGAAACACTGGAAGTTTCCTCAGCCTGCAGTGCCTGGGGGACAGAGAACTTTCAGACTTGGAACTTGCTTCTGTTTCTCAGCACCGTCCATTCTATAAAATACATACTGAGCTGTGGTTCCTAATCAGAGTGGAGGGTTTGAACCAGGAGTCTGATTTACTCCTGCCAGGAGCAGGAGGATGGACTTTGAACTGCAGTGTCCAAGAGAAAGGGGCCTGATGGCCAAGCAGCTGCCCATGAGCCAGCATTCTGTTCTCCCAAGGGCCAAGGCCAGCAGCATCCCACCTTAGGATGCTGTATTAGAGCATTGCCAGCAGTGATCATTCTCCAAAAAACCACACAGATGATTTCTTATTGTCAGGGTGGTCAAGCACTGGCACAGGGAGCCCAGAGAGCTGGTAGGGTCTCCATCCTCAGAAGTATCCAAAACCCAATTGGACAGAGGCCTGGGCAGCCTGTTCTAAATAAGCCTGCAGCAAGGGGCTGCGCTGGAAGGCTCCAGCAGTGCCTTCCACCCTCAACTGCTCTGCAGTTCTCTGGTAGGTACAAAGCAGGATATTTTCACACAGACACCACTACTCCTGGCTGCATTTTTTTACCTCCATTAATTCAAACAGCAATCCAGGCTCAATTACAATGATGACTTCATATTCCAAAGCATTCTTGCCAGAGATGGACCCAAGGAAGGAGTCTCTCATTGCACATGCACCTTCTATTGCTTCCTCAATGCCAGGCTTCTTCCACGCTGAGCTTGCGTTAATCCAGCCAGTACGAAACACACCCTCTGAGTCTCGAAAGTAAAACAAAGCAACTCTTAGTCTATTTGAGTGTTTATGGAATGAATAAAAAAGAATAAAAAAGATTTCTGTAATTGCATTCCTTGTAACTGTGCAGTTAAACAGTACACTAAAGGAATGGCTTAGCAGTGGTATGTGCTTTACCTTTCTTGTAAGGGATGTACTGGAAAACCTCCTCTGCCAAGTGGGGCAGGATGGGTGCAAAGGAGCGGACGACGATGTCCAGAGCCTCTGCCAGCACGGTTTGACACGAACGACGCTTGGGATCCTTCGCTTCTTCGCAGTAGAGCCTGCAAGACAGCAGGGAAAGCTGGAAAGTAGTCCTAGGTTCATGGTTCTGCTCAAGAGCCACACTTTTGGGACTTCCCCTGCATGTACAGAAGTCTGACCGAGCCAGCCTCTCTAAGGAAAGCTTTTCCGGAGTGCCCTTCCCTAGGCAAGCACAGTGGGCTTACAGGCAGGACCATCTGCATCTGCAGCCACAGGAAAGGAGATTATTCTCTACCTATTAACTTGGGGAAAAGGAATCTGTCCTCAGGGAGCTGAGCCTGCAGCTGTCAGCCCTTTGCTCTGGTACATCTGTAAATCTCAGCATTAGGGCTCTTCCCCCCACTCCACCTTTACTCACGTTCTGGCAACTGAAGATGAGTGTAACCACCCCTCCTACCCCATGAAACAGCCCTCGCACATTTACACAGAGATCTGTCACAGCCTTAGGATTCTTTTACTGACCTAAAAAGCCAGATAAATGCATTCAGTTGTACAGCTAACTGCCCTTCCTCCTGTCTTCCCAAATTCAGATCCACACCCTTTCTGGGTAGAAATATAGATCCAAGACTGTCTTTAAATATTTATTTGGCTTTAAATATGCTCAGTTAATGACCTTCTGAAGTGTTCAGTACCACCAGTGGACAGAAGAGAGCACAACAATGACAACCACTCAGCGTTCACCTGGAACCTTATTACCTCCATCTCAGACCCATTCCTTTCTTTTTCTCCCTTTTAAAGGCAGCAGGAAGGAACTCACCTGTCCTTGATCATGCTGAAATAGAAGTTAGACAAGCTTTTGGAACAGAACGCTTGCAGCAGTCGAACAACTTTGCTGTAATCGTATTGGTTGTAGGCTTCTGTAACCTGGGAGAGGGAGGTAAGAACAGTGCATTGGTTTGCATCACACAGCATACAGTGACAGCCCCTGATAACTAAACTTACAGAAAATGGAATGAGGAGCAGAAACTTTAAAAGGTTGTTGGAGAGGAAAAAAGTTAAGTCAGTTAATATTTAGGCCAAAGAAATAATTTCCATTCAAGTTTGAGTGGAAAGAAAAGGGGAAACCCCAGAAACTATGTCCATGATTTCAGCAGAATGGTTCTGAGTGACAGAAATTACAAAGTTCTGTACAACAACAAATTTCCAAAGCTCTAGTTATTGTTTGTTTGGTTTTTTAAATATCTATCTTTAACTATTTTTAAAGACTTGAGGCCTTGGGCAGTGAGTGAGAAAATCTGGTTGATGTCCAGGTTAACAATGTTAAAGTCTTCCTCAAAAATTGAGGTGGGCTTAAGAGCGTGCACATTGCATTGAAGGATCCTTTGTGGTTGTAATATGCCTGCTTGACACACACACTTTACTCACACACCTAAAGAAGATATAACCAATGGAAAACATTTCACACGTGTTCACCCAAACACACTTCCCCCATACCTTGCTGCCATATTCGTGCAGTAAGTGCAGCATGTATTGATCCACTATGTACATCTCTGCAGGGGGGATGGAATCTGTCTCTGGATTGAAGCCCTCCACATTTCCCAGCATGAAGCGTAGCGTGTTCCGGAGCTAGAACAACCCAGAGCAGTTAAACATTATTAGCCTTTGTAGATGAAACACAAAATGCTCATATTCCTTCATTAGCTAAAATTGATTACTTTTCAAAAGCACCGGTTGAATAGTTTCAAAGGCATTATGAAGAACACGTGGCAAAAGGACCTACAGAAAAATTAAGGCTAGCTGCTACCAAAGCACAAAGCTGCAAAATGAATCTTTCTCTCAGCGCACTTTGCTATTGGACCCACAGCTGTAAAAAGCAGTAGCGCCTCCCTAAATAAGCTTGGAAAAGCTTTCTTTAGTCCCAAGACTGGAAAGCTTTGCAGATGATACACAGAGGACCTGTTGTTGGGTTGAACAGTGTTGGCACTAGTGGCTCTTACCTTGTTGATGTCATCCCTGGCAGCATTGAGCACCACAGGCCCAATCAGCACCTCTGTGAAAACATTGGATTCCGCCACCCACCAGCGGAGAACATCGGCACCGTATGGAGGATCCTTGGTGTGGTCCTGAGGACAGACAGGAAAGCAGAGCCATAGAGTATCTCCAGCTGGAAGGGATTCATATGGATCATCCAGTCCCGCTCCCTGCTCCTCACAGATCTACCTAAAACTCTGTCCATGTGCCCAGAGGCTGCTGTGGTTGGAGGCTTCCCCCTCTTTTAGCAGGAGTTACTGTTGAGCAGGGCTACAGCCCACAGGTGCAGCACTGTGTACAGGCAGTGCTAGAACCCAGGGAAGCTGAGGGAAACTCAGCTGCAGCCTTAAATCCTTTGAATGCTTATCATTAAAACAGCAATATTAATATCTAAAACTACAAAGGTTTTTCTTCCCCTTCAGACTGTTTTCAACTCTGAAAACGGCTTTTCTCCTTTTTGAAAGAATAGGAAACAATTGTGTGTTTTAATTGATCAGTTAAGCAAGTCATGCAAGGATTGATTCTTTCATCTAGCGAGCTGCAAAATTTGCTCAACAGCCTCAGAAAGAGCAACAGCAGGACTGAGGAGGGAAGGAAGTTCAGAGCATCACTGGCAGTGCAACCTTCCTGACCATGGAATGAAGTTTCCAAAGTCAATAACAGCTTGAGAGCAAGAGATTGCTGAGGTGCAACTGCTACATCTGACTGCTTCACTGCCAGCCACACATGGTAGGCTTCAGTCACTTTGACAGCAGAGGTTCATTATTTTAATTTTGTTTTGATTATTCCTCTTCTACATTATTGCATCAACACTGCTAAAAAGGAACATTCTACACCCTCTGCATAATTTTCTTTTCTGTCAGCAGAGAATGAAGGTGAGGGGTTTTCTTGCACTACAGCAGAAGCAACACAATTCAAGGTTTTCAGTCCAGCCAAATGGAACTGCAGTATAGCCAAAGAAGAGCCTGACAGAGTTCTACCACAAGATAGCTGCAGAATCTGGCAGTGAAAAGTTGTGAGTGGCAGTCCTGACAAACTCAGGAGCTTGACCTACTTCTCCTCCATTGATGACGACATCAGGGTCAACCACGTTGCCAACAGATTTGGACATCTTCTCCCCTTTCTCGCCAAGAGTAAAGCCATGAACCACCAGAGTCCTGCAGCAAAGATTTTAGTGAAAACAAAAACCAGGGAAAAATCTATGCTAGTAATAGATTTCTAATGAGGATATTCTTAAGTCAAAGCTCACACCTGTTTTGGTGAGACTGAGGGTTCATCCCCTGAGTTCAACCGACCATGAATATATACCCTGTACTACCATCCAAGGAGAGCAAACAACTTTATTCTCCTCATTTAATTTTGTTGTGCAAGCGACAGATTGTTTAGATATCCACATGTATTTCAGATTAATTAAAGACTAAAGTGTTATTTACTTTTTAAGCCAATACATTTCCCAAAATTGCACAGCCTCCTTGCAGCTGAGCCACATTTCCTTTCCCTATGCTTTCCATTTTCCAGGAGATAAATGGTGTGCCACAGCTCCAGCAGAACACAAGCACACAGCTATTCCCAAATCCCTACAGCCTAATGTTGAATTCACAAGTCAGTGATCTTTGAAGATTTGCACACTGCACTTTCCCAAAGGATTTCTTTAATTATGGGAGTAGGAGAGATGGCAAAAAGCCAGACTTATATGTGATAATGCAATTACCAAATGACTAAGAATGAAAACATTATTAGAATTATAAAAGAAAAAAGTTAAACCAGTAAATTTATTACTATTTAATATGAGAAAAACTTTATACTGAAAATGTAAGAACATGAATCAGATACTTGGTACTGGATGGATTTCTCTTGTTTATACACTATTGTGGACGCTTCAAAAAGCCCAGTATTCAATAAATGGACTAGAAATGTGTTTGCAATCCACACACTTACTTGTATGGTGCCTTTTTCCTTGTTGCCACACTGGTTAAGAGAGAGGACTGAAACCAACCTCCCAGCTGGTCTTTTCCTTCAAGGTATGTATCTGCTCTTTGCTCTGCACCTTTAAAACCAGAACATCTTATTTGAAATATCAGACCTTGTAACTTAAAACAATTAACACAAAGAATCTCTGAAAGTGATTAGTAACACTTAAATCTGCTTTTTTAAACCCAGTAGGTAAGTTACTTTTCTAAATGGTGTGTGGTTACTTAACCATGATGCAAGGGATTCATTAGTATCACAATTTTTAAAAACATCCAAAACTTGCTACACTCCAGAATTTAACAAATAAGTTTGCTCTCTCTGAAACTAAATAATAGATTATGAAAAGAAGCTATCACGGTCAGATTGCTTCACAGAAGTTCTCAGAATACTTTCCAAGTAACTCCTAAACAAATTGGAATACCCAAGAAAAGTTCACATACTTTGCAATTATTAAAATATAATTTATGCCATTTGAAGCTTCCCCATTTGGAACTACTCAGGGCACAAGGCACAGATATAACGTGCCCAACCAGCCCATGAAAGGCATTTCCAGAGGAGGGCAGGAAACTTTGGCATTGACCACAGCTCACCTGTGACAGAATTTACATTTTTGGTCACTGGTGTTCCAGGAAGATTAAAACTTTTGGGAAAGAGTTAGGACAACATGGGAAACAAGAAAGCCTGTTGGACAGAGGCAACTGGAAAAGCCTGGCTTGTTTAGCTTATTCTTGTGAAGGCTGAATAGAAATATTTTTCCCCGTAAATGCACAGAAAAAAAGAGGAATGCTAGGGAAGAACAAGTGGAGCTAATGAGTATTTTAGAGGAAAACTGGGCTACAAGGCAGGCCGGGTGCTAGCTGACTGCACATTAAAGGCAGAAGAGCAAACGCAGCTATTCCACAGGGTTGAGAAAGGACAGCACAGTTTAAATGGCTTTACTGGTGGAATTCAGTCACTGTACAAAAAGGTACAAAACTTGTTGACTCAAAAAGTCCCTCTTGTCCTAAGCAATCCCAGACAGGTCACCAGAGTGAGAACAGAGTAATGTGGAACACGGCAGAACATGCAAGTCAAAGCCTACAAAGGTGCAAAACCATAAATGTATTTGTCAGGAATTTAGTTTTAATTTTACAGGTTGATGGTGTTGCTTTCTCAATATTTGGACAGAAGTTTCTCTACTCAATTTTTGTTCACTATCTCCTGTTTTCCCCTCTTCCTAGGACCCCTGAGACAATGCTGCTTTCTGCCTCTGACATGCTTGATTTATTTGTCTAACTTAATGGAAGTTTCGATATTTAGATCCATCCTGCAATAAAGGGAAGTTCAACATTACAAAGGTCAAGGCCACACAGTTCCAGGTAGCACAGGAAAAATGTGTGGGTGGATATTACAGTTTTTACATATTTGCTTATTCAGAGACTCTGGGGTTTAGAAGTACAGTAAGTAAGGAGCAGCCTTGGTATTAAGAGACTGCAAAAATACTTGTCAGGACAAGATAAAAAAAAAGAATATTTGTGGAAAGGAAGACAGTAACATTAGAAAATCTGTAACAACACATTTGTTACTTACAACTACTTTACTAGCCACTGGTTTTAGAGAAGTGAACTTTTCATGGAGATGCCAGTAGTTAGAGGAGTGCAGAATTTCAACAAACAACTGATTACAAACAGCAGACTGGATTGGGCTTTTCTGACAGGAACTAGTACATCTGGCAAGCTGGCTACTGGTGCTTGCAAAGTTAACAGAGGCCTGAACATTTTATCTGTAAAATACAAACATGGGGGTTGCATATACAAAACCTGCCTTAAAAGTAGCTCCCCTTCCTCAGTTTTGTTAAAGTCATGATTGTTATGTATAAATTAATTACAAAAGTACTTTTTTTTTTTTGGTAAATGGAAAAGTATGTCCAACAACCCTAAAGAGACTTTTCTGTTGTTTATTTTAACTGAGGTATAGTACATAGGTCATTAAAGAGAATTACAATTTATGATCCTTCTGGTTTGGATTTCAAGATTCCATATCTTTGATCTTACAGACTTTGACTTTTAGATTAAACGTATTGTATTTTAATGCCAGGAATGAACCAGCTAAGATAAATTCAAGCCTCTCAGTCAGCACAAAAGTTTAAACACTTAGATAGGTGAGTTGTAAAATAATCACATTCATTCAGTTAAACATTAGCCAATAAGATAGGGAAAAAAAGCTATGATGTTAAAAACTACCATCATTGCAACACCCACAAAACTGTGGGTAGAAAGCTATCTGACTGTTACCAGTGGCAAATCACAACACAATAAAGTCCAGTATGCATTTTTACATGAAATATTAAAAAAAAAAAAAACCATCTCAAGGTTGTAGTGAAGATGGCACTCTGCCAATGTGGAAAATGTAGGAGAATTTTAAGACATTAAAGAGTTCTCTTAAATGGATGCTCCAGAAGGAGCTACTGAAATGAGCTCTGCCAAAAGATTGAACTTCAAAGCAAAAGAACAACAACAGAAAAAGTGTTGGGCACCACAGCATTAAGTATTTAAAACTAGCACATGCTTTTGAACGAAATTTTGCTTTTAGCACACCTTCTTTTTGGAAGCAGTGGATTTAACTCTTTCACCTCACAGCAGCTTTGTGAAAATGCAGTTATCCACGTATGAAGTATTTGGACTCAATATTGCATAAAACAGTTCTTCAAAACAAAAAATACTAGAGGCGTGTGTAGCAAGAAACAAACAGGATGAGAAGGCACAACAATAAACTGTTTAGTGAGAACAGTGTTAGGCAAACGGAGCATTAAAGCAAACAGCATCCCCAGGAAACTTTAGAGGCAGTGGGATTTCAGAGAACGTTGCACTTGTGGATCTGCTCTCAGTGATGCCAGTAAGTGGTGTTTATTTCACACACAGTCTACTTGTAGCTGTACAATTTTGGGTTTGTGACTACAAATCTAGTAGCCAAATCTCTGATTTCAGTGTGCAAGTTGCCACACTGCTGACGTATAATGTTTTGGTTAATCTGTCATTTAGCTACAAGTGGTACCTTAGGCACACCCAGGCTGGAAAAAGGAAGCCAGCCATAAATTAATGGAACAAGAGTAAGCCATGTCCATCAGAAATAGGCCCAGTCCCTGGAAGGTGATGCAGCAGGGCAAGCATTAGAAAGAGGACTGTGCAAGGGCAAAAGGTAATGCAAGCTGTGATTTACACCGTTGGGCTTGGCCGTCACTGAGCAATTCCTTTAACCTCATTCAGCAGAATCTCTCTTCTTGCCCCTCTTCACCCCCTTCCCAACCTGCTGCACTTGCTGACAGCAATCTGTGTGGCCATCAGCTACAGAGATTCATTTTGTAACAACTGCACCTCTAGCAAGCTTGGACACTGCTGGGTCAAGTGCACTGAAAACTTAGGCCTGAGTGGCAGAGATGCTGGAGAGAAGGAACTATTTTCACAAGACTGGAACTGACAGGAAATCTCTAACATCTGCTCTTCCTGCTGCTTACTAATACATCATTGATTTAGAATTTCCAATAACTTGAGTACAGGGCAGAGTGAAACAAACATTAGTCTCAGTTTTAGCCATCTTTTATATCCTGCAGTTGCCCTGAAAGTAACTCATGCTGTGCAAGAAACTCTGCCACCAACACTGACCTCAGAAGGCAGCAACAACCTCGGCTATCACTCTTCTACAACAAAATTATTTCTTCCCATTATGACATTCTCTAAGCAATCATGGATTTCTCCATGAATTTCATCTTCTCCAAGAGTGCTTTGGAAAACAATCCCACCCATCAGCCTGGCTGTAAGCCATGCTGATTATCATTGATATTGGAAGAAGTTCTGCAAAAAGCTTTAAAAACTGGAGCGCATGTGGGAAATTGATGACAAACTCTTAACTCAACAACTTCTCTTGCAAAGTTTCATAAAAATTGAGTTAAACCAGTAATTGGATATGAGTCACAGACTGTACTTCACTTCTGGCAGTGGCTGGAAGCCTCAGTTACACAAAAATAAAAAGGTAATGCAATTTTTGTGTCATTTCTGAGAATAAACAGGGTTAGGAGGTTACACTGCTGGTTAGCCAGTGCCCAGCTTTTACAGCAGTGGGGCCACTCTAGTTGTGTCACACAGCAGAAGAAGATGCCTTACACTCACCAAGCTCCAGCAAACTTCATGAAAAGAAGAACTTTTAATGGTTCCATGGAAAAAGAAGTCTTTACTGTAATAATCCCAACATTTATTAGACACTACAGAATCCATATGGGAGCTTAACATAAATTAACAATGAACCCAGAGACTTGATTCTGCTATTCCTTATGAAAAGTTATCTCCTTTATACAGGATCAGAGGTAGCTTTTGCAGCCTGAGGCGTTCAGCCCTGTAACAATTCAGGTTTGTAACTGCATAAAATACCAATACTTTGTTATACCTTTCAAAATCCAACCAGAAACATTTTTAAAGAGCATAAACCTCAATATATGTATAAGTCTTCTAGAAAATTAATGTTTGCTGATGGTACTGTGGCCTGACCACGTTGCTAAGAAATAAAACTCTGGTACTAACGTGTTTTATAATTCCACAAGATTGTTATCATGCAATTGTGTACAGAGGGTTTAAAGTCCAACAGACTTGATGTATGGGACCAGACTCCTCCTTTAGAAAGGACTCCTGACTTTGCACTATCCTCCAGGCAAACAGTGTATATTTTACATTTTTTATACAAATATCTATCTGCTACCTGCTGATTAGCAACTACTGGCAGTAGGAGCCATAAATAGCATATAGCAAGTATAAATATTTTAAGCCACAATATACTGCTTTAGTTTCTGAAAGTAACCAAATGTGGAAAAGCACACCTACACTTTTAAATTATAAAACTTATTTAGACTCAGCAGCTGATCTCAGTGTTATTCTGCTTCAGATAGCACAGACAAGCACAGACTGAATTTTGTAAACTAAAAACAATTTAAGAGTTATCAACTAGCAGCAAAGTACTTATCTGTCTGTGCCATGACACTTCTCCACTCAAAACAAGTATGATGTGATTAGCAGTTACACAGTACACCACACAGAGTAGAATCATTAGAGCAGAATATTAGAAAAACCTCAACTTTAATTATGCTGAAAATTAGTTTGCCAACATTAAATCCTTATCTTTACAAGCAAAAGCAGCTTTACAAGTCACAGCCAGCTTGCTGCTGGCACAATCTGCCTCAGTTTTGCTGACACCAATACTGACACAGAACAGTTATATTTTGTTCTCCAAGTACTTTAAAAGAAGGATCAATATAGGAATTCTTTACCTTCCAAAACATGAGCCCAGGAAGTTCCACTGTCAAACCAAATGTCTAGGACATCCTGTCCCTTGACATAATCCGAAACATCACGACCACCAGCCTATTGAGAGAACAATTATTCAATAATGCAAATAGAATACTCTATATCATCAATGCTTTTCAAAGCTAGAAATAAAGCTAATTTGGTTTCTGGACCAGTTTTGTACAGGTTCTGTTACCAACTTTGTGAGTGAACACAAAATAACATAGACAATTTTGGACGAGAGTTTTCAGATAATTACTGATGGAAATCAGTAGGGCAAGGAAAAATTACAAAGAAAACCTCAGAGGGCACAGTAGCACTACAGCTTAAGTACACAACTGGTAAAGAACAATAAAAAGTTAGGAAGAACGAAATAAAAATTCTAATCCACCTTAATGACCAAGACCTAATACATATTTGGGCTCATAATTTAGTTAATTAGGATGTCACTTTCTTCCTGATATAAGAGGAGGAAGATGGAGATCCTTGCCCTGAATTAACAGCACAAATCCAATTGTGTGTACTCTGCCCCACTCAGATCTCACTCTTTGAATACTCCTTTCAAAAGATACTTTCTCGTGAGGGTACAAGAGTGATGAGGATCATGGGAATGAACAGAGTTTTTCTATTATTTCCCATCACTCAACTCTCTTGAGCACCTACTGTACCTCAAGTCAGAAGTTTACCTTTGCTACAGCCTCTTTCGACAGGAGTTGTTCGATAGGGAGGGCCCACCATGCATCTGTCCCTTGCTGCTCCACTATTTTGATGACATCTGTGATGGTTTCACTGGGTTAGAAGGAGGAAAAAAAGGGGTTTATGAATGGAGGAGTTAACCACACCTTTCCACAAGTATCCCAGACCCAAAGCAGTGAGAGACGCTGATACACGGACCAAGCTATTAGAACCTGTGATTTTCCAGCTTCTAATCCAGACAAGACTTCACAGAACTTCCTGCCAGCAATAACGACTTTGTATTTTTGCTTTCCAAGATGGGAGGATTTGTACAACATACAAAAACCCACATGGATTCCAAGTATCTTCTTCTGCAAATAGTCCCTAATTGGAGCACTCAGAAAAGATGCCAGCAGCTTTCAAACTTCTCAAATCCATTTTATTTGCTATTTATTGACCTTGAATTTAAAGAAACTTCACAACTATATCCCCTCAAAATATCTGCTCTTTTTGACAACAGGTTTATTTTTCCTACTGGCTACAGAGGCCTCGAGAACTCATGTGGAAAGGAGCAAGGAAATGATAGTTTTTCAAGTAGCATACATATACATATACATATACATATACATATATATATATATAAAAGGCTTCCAGTTGCCTGAATTCCCCCATTTTAGCAATATATCTTTTAAATTGTAATAAATATAAATGTATTAATCCAAATAGCGTAAGAAACTGAAAATTCTGCATGCAGTAGAGGAGTGATAATAAACCATTCAATTTACACTCTGAAGGCAATCTATGAGTTCATATCATATAGCGCCAGACAGGACAAAGGTCCTGAAATAAACAGATATTACGGAAATGAGAAAAATTAAAAAGTTAACTAAGCATTTTTTCTGATCTGAACAGATAAGGCAATCTCAAGGTGTGCAGTTCTGTGCACTATTTATGACATATTCAATCCTTGGCCCCAGTAGGTAAGGCTACGAGGAATTGATTTTTAATATTGCTTAATGCCAAGTCTAGACATAAATTAAGGTATCTTAAAAAAACAAAGAGGAACCCCACACACTTTGTCTTTCTGACTCACAGAGCACTTGATAAAGAGGTGATTTTTAAGACATCTACTGTATTTAAGGAGACCATCATGACCTGCCAACTTCAAACTAAACCTGCTGTGTTACCCAGGCCACCAGAGGCTTGTAACTCAAGAAAAGATGATTTAATCAGTTAACTAATTTCTTGACACAGAATTGCAAAAGGGGAAAAAATAAAATAATGGTCTGGCATAATTATCTTGAAAACACAGAAGGAAGATGATCTTCAGTCATCACCTGGTTTTGTGTTTGGTTTTCAGCACAGTATTTTACTGCACTGCTAATAAGCTGAGCTACATCACTAAAACACTTAATGGACTCTTACCCAGAGTTTAAGCATGAAAATATGTTCTCTAAGAGGAACACGTAGAACAAATTACTTCAGTTCATGACATGAGGTGCAACAGCAAGAAGAAAACCCAGTTTTGCTCTTGACTGCTCAAATTGCAGCAACAGACCATCAATTTTGTGTCAATCATCAATTAATCAATTTACTTCTCAAAATAAATTCCTGTAGGACATCCCAGCAGGTTCTCTGCAGGGAAAGGCAACACCCACACATAGACATCCAGCTGGCACCATCCCCATTCTGCCCCTTTCAAACCAGCACAGGCATCACTCACCTTCCACTTTAGTAGTGGCAGGACACAATTTATGGCTTTGTAATGTATCTGCTAACATTTATATTGCTAAAACAACACTGAGGAGCTCCACCTCTGAATGGTACCACTTTTTTCCAGAAATATTTGCACAGAGGCCTGCCTGGCAATACTTCCAGTTGTGAGAGCATTACTTCTCCAAGATAAAAGCAAACAACAATCCCAGTCCTGGTACAATTCTGGCAGATAGCTGATGTGCAACCCTTACGCCTTTACCCTAAATCTTCAAATTCAGAAAGCTCGCAGGAAAAACAAAAAAGAAATTTTCTTCAGCCTGGACTAAACTATTCCACTGAATTTGTCTTTTGCATGATCAGTACCTTCCACTGACAAAGCTGGATTTACACCCTGACTTTTTGTGATGATACCGCAGCAACCAGGAACATTTTAGAGACAGCAATACACAATATTATTTTTCACTCTTTGCCAGTAGAATTTTCCACCTTGAATTCCTCTCAAATACACTATCAGAGTATATCTGAAGACAGTTACAGATAACCAGTTGTCCTCATGTGAGGATTTCAAGAGTTCTCTTCACAGTTTTTCAATGCCATCCTCTCACTGGCTGAGTCTTGCCCATGGAACTCACCAGCAGAAGGCAAGAGTAGCTAAATTCAAAAGAGGATGATTTACCCTAAAACATGTTTATTATCATGTAAAATATTTGTGTATGTTGAGTGATTCATGTGAGAAGTAATTCAGTGCTCAGCTAATGGCTCTGGCCTCAGTGAGAGCCAGAAAAATTCTCTGTTCAGGAACCGTACCCACAATTAGTACAGAAAAGCTACCAGCACATCCTGTAAAGCAGAAAATTTAAACAGGAACTAAGCCTGTCCTCCACATTACTTTCTCTTATTGCAAATACACTCCAGCGGAGGGACATAAACTCCAGTGATGAATTAATTTTCAACCTATAAATTTTTTAAATATTCAACAGGTATTTCACAATATCAATATTTGGAGGGATTTATAAAAGTGATAAATCCAGCTATAGACCAAAATTAACATATAGAAATATACTCTTAAGAAACAATTTTTTCCTTTCCATCAGAGGTGGGGGAGGGGAGGGGAAAGACAAGAAGGAAATAAACCCTTGCTATTACTCTCCCTTGGGAAACCATTATAAAATGCCTGCCTTCATTTACAGTAAGTATTGCCAATGTCACACAAGAGTTGTGTGCCCTTGTAGATACACCATTCCCACAAAATGTACTATGGGCTAACCTTTTATCAAGTATATTGCTTTGCAATGCAAAGATTACACTATTAATTTATGAAGAGCAGATTTTATTTTAAGACATTTTTGTTGCACAAGAACCAACAGGTACCATTATGCTACAGATAAAAGTTTTCAGATAAGTAAAAGAAGGTCAGATTTGTGTTATCAATCACTTACAAGAAATAAGGAGTCAAGGTCTGTGAAGTCAACTTTTTATTGACCAATATTCTCAAAATTCTATCATAGTTTTAAATCATGTTTAAAAAAAAAAATCGTATTTTAGCAGTGCAAGTTTTTTTCCCTATACAGTGTTTCCCTGCAGAATATAAGTGAACATTTACAAGCATTTTATAAGAGGAGGTAGTTTAGATGAAAAATTTACAGGGTACCTTTTCAACATATCTTTTTTCCTCCTACAGTTGGAAAAACACAAGACAAACAAACACAACCCCTGTTCCTGTCTGTTCCTGCTCTTCTCGCAGGACACTTATGATTAATTTTACTACAAGAGAGAAATTACTTTATTTAAGGTATCTGCATTGTAAGGAGCAGGAATTTTGCAAAGTACTTTTCTGTGAGGTGCAAGTGAAAACCACCTTGCTCAAATAACTACTCATCACTTTATAATCTGCAGCCTTCAAGGTGAACGTGATAATTCCCTGAGGGAGCCATAAAGGCCATTGTAAAACTTTGCCCTGTATTCAGAGGCTATCGGGAAGAACTTGCATTACGTGTCCCTGCTAGGCTCTGACACCCCTACGGCAATTCACGCTACCACGGCTCCAGCCAATCACCCGGGAGCCCGATATTGATTATGCTGCACACTTATTTAATCTGTTAACAGAAATTAGGCAGCATTAAGATACAGTCAGGAGCAGAAGAATACAGAGCCTGATGTTCTCTCCATCTCCTTCCCAACAGCAGCAAAGAGGGAAAGTTATCTTCTGCTCTACAAGAACGTCGACACTACAGCTGTAAGTATCTAAGGGATGGTAAGCTGCTATTAATTGTAATTCACTGAAATGTCTTATTATTTTAAAAAACAAATTAGAGCACAGGACAGACCTCCTTCAAAAACATGTCAGGTTTTTCTTTTTCAAAGATTTAATTTATATATTAATCGAAGTCACAGGGAAGAGGAGAAAGTTGTGAGGCAGTAGAATAATCTTTGCAGTATTACTATTTATTACCAGTATCTGAAGAGTGAATTTGTAAAGCAGTTATTGCATGAGGTCAGATTAAAGTATGTATCTCACATTTGTTACCTAGGCTGAGTTACTACTGGAAATACAGTTCTCACATTTTAGTTTTGGAGCTCTTCCTTTTTTTCCATGAGTTCCAGAGTTTCTTCTAGATGGAGAATGTTTTCTCTTGAAATCTATTAAATGTTAAAAGCTGTCACACAGTGTAAGCATCTATTTGTGCATGTACTCTAAATTATTTAAAATCCTTTTTCTCCATTTCTGCAGAAAAATCCCACAGAATCTCACCTCTGCATTCTTACTGAAAATGGCAATAATGAAAAAGTGTTCTCTCTTTTCTCTCTCTTTCCTATAAGGGGTTTTTAATAATAATTTTTACACTCCTGGTCACAATATGATGCAGCATACTCTGAATGAAAGAATGTAAACACCATTGGTACATTAAATTTCTAACCACAGATGACAACGCCACTGAATCAAAAATCTTATAGGGTTATTGGAGGGAGCACAGCAGCAGGGAGACTCATGGAGATTCTGCATCAAACATTACAAACTACCTCCTGGTTTTTAACTTAAAAGGACTGGATTGCTGGTGTGGCAAAAACACATGTCAGAGAAAGCAGTTCCACCTTGAAAGCAGGGCTTTCAGCAGCTTTTCATGTGACAAATTCAGGGACAACTCTCAGAGGAAAACAACAGTTTATTTTAGGGACTTCTTTTTTTTCTTTTTAAAAGTCTTTTTACAGGTGATACATGAACAGGATCACTCAAGATCAACCACTGGTGCTCTCATATGTAACAGCAACTCCATGTGGACTACACTGACTTCCAGTGGAGATGCTGTTACTTTTGATAGTCACTCAAAAACTCTACAGCAGCTACTACTGAAAGGTGGTTTATCCAGCATTCAAGTTATAAACAGCTTATGTTTTGAAATGCAAATTACTTACTGGTGTTTTAATTATTCAGACCGTGAAAGTATGAAACTTCTTTGAAACGATGTCAGCAACCTGATGTAATATGATTTTCAAAATGGTAATGCAAATGTAACAAAACAATCAGGCTTAGCTGCTTTTTTCAATAAGAACTGGTGTCCAGGAAAATGACCTATGAATTGACAGACTGTCTTCTGCATTTGCCTGTCACTTCTATAGGCCAATATTCTGTGCACTTCTACTCCAGTTACAGAAGTCTCCTACAGCTGACTTCACAAATACTTCAGCTCAAACTTTTTAGAATATTTAATGACTGCTTTACAATTCCCTTGAAAATTCCACCGAGAGTAAGCGAAGTAAGAAGTAAAGGGTACTGGCTACAAATGAATGTCTGAAGCTGTGAGTCAAATAAAATAAATCTCTTTTCAAGCATTTGGAGTATGTCTGGCTTTTCCCCCAATGTCCCTCTTTATCCCACAGATCAATTCCACCCAAAAACACCACACTGTGCCCTTCTTCACTCCCCTACGAGTCTGACTGCTGGGCCAACACCTACACACAGAGGTGGAGGTGTTCAGCTATGGCAGTTTGCCACATCAAAATGCTGCGATTGTCTCCTTTTGCACAGTTCCGGGAATAATCTCACACAGCTCGAGCACTCACAAAAGGCAGGGACTTTAATACAGCTCACGGCCTTTCAAGGCGATTTTACTACAATCTAAAGGAATTCCCACACATCCCTTCTTCCAAATGCTTTCTGTCCCAGCTCCTCAGTGTCCAGAAAGAGCTCTTGCTTCATGGAGCCCTTCACATCTGAGTGCCAACTGCTGGACTAGTTTTCATTATACTTTTTTTTTTTAAACGATATATTTAAGAATTTTTAAGCAATGCACACGCTCAAGCCTACTCTTCAACCAGAACACACAAAGTATTCCTCGGAAACAGTAGTTTTTAATAGAGACACAAACACTTTTTTGCAGGTAAAATGGTTTTACGCCTCACAAACCCCACACCCATTTACTTTCTGATGTGTGCCAGCATTATCCAGGCACTATAAATGACATTGTGGCTATTGTGGTCTTTTCTCACAGTTATTGCCTACAGGGAGAGAGCCAAAGTACATCTCTCTGCACCTACACACCCAGTCACACCAGGTGAAGTTAAGGACTATCTGTCTAAAGTCCATTCCCTGCTCTCCACACCCTGAGCCTCACCTACCACTGTCTACTATCTACTGCTTGTGTGCTCAGTACAGCCTCTGGAAAACATGCTGGTCTCCTGCACTACATTTACTCAACACCAGAATAAAAAAAAGTTACCTGCAACAGTATTCATGTTCATCTCCAGCTATGAAAACTTATTATGAATTTTCACAAAAGGTTGTAAAGTTAAGGTGTACAAAACGAAGTTACATCACCTATCAAGGCAGAAAAAACTATGGAACTAATTCAATGAATGTGGAACTCCACAATACTCTTTTTATGAAATCACCTCTTAGAGGGCATTCACAAATGAAAACTCCTGCTCCCCAAAGAAGTAAAAGCAGAACTCTATTACTCCTTACAAGACAGAAAAGGATCATATTTGGCTGAGTTTTCTTATTTTAAAGCATAGCTTGGATATCCTCTAAGTTATGTTGTCTAGAATTTCTGAAATGCAGTGTTTGCAATATCTGGATACTATTAACCAAAAGATGGCAGAATCAGGCTAGCATCTGAAGATCTGGACAAACCAAATCATATAGCTAAGGGTCAGTTACACTTGAGGCTGGTCTTCAAAACCTGCTAATTTTGTTTTGAAACAAAATCCTCTCATTCATTCTGCAACCAGTGTGATTATTCCACTTCAGATCTCACTGTCACTTAACTACAAAAAGCTATTTGACACAGTACTTGGACTGTTCAATGTACAGTGCTACAGTTACAGCTGCCATCTATTCTAACCACAACTTGCATTTCACTGTTTGCTTAAATGGAAAGGCCAGTCATGACTGTCAGCTCATTGAAGATGAGGGATGAAAGCAGCAATTAATCTCAAGGGGAGTTTTCTGGTAACTTAAGTATCTAAGTAAATTGATTCCTATTATTTATATACAAGTCACTTCCAACAACAAGTTTTTGACTGTTCTAACTTACAGCTAAATTAGATCTGTGTATAAACAACTACAAGTAAAAGCATGTACTCCTACTTGAAATACTAAGTTTTATAATACCATTAACTGCAGCACAACAGACAGTGCTCCTTCTGTCACTTCTCAGAGCTAGAGAGGATAGACAGGTACCTGTTTATCAAGCAGTCTCCCGTGCTCTTCTGATAAAAAGCAGGAATCGGGACGCCCCAGCATCTCTGCCGTGATATGCACCAGAACGTCCTTCTGTCCAGCATCTCCAGCATCCTGTTCACTGCAGAGGTAGGGATCACCTTCACTTTTTTCAGTGCATCCTATAAAGGAGACACTGAACTGCTGAACATGCTTCAGCTTTCCCACAAATAATGTTTATGCTGCCAGTAAAATATGCCAGATCTACTCTCCCATTCCCAGTATTAAACAACACATTCTCAGGCAACTGCCTGATGCTCTTCAATAACTTACTTGAACGCTGCATATAATGTGTGTTTCCCAACCAAACCCCAGTTCTCTGATTTCTCTAGCAGACATACCCTAAAACTGAGTTAAAAGTGGCATCAGTGACTCAATCTGAAGTTTAAAAGCTGATTGTATCTGGCACTGTTGTCTACTTTGAAAACCCACCTTGATACAAACTGTCTGTAGTGGGCTACCACTCATTCCCAGCCCTGCTGAGGAATGTTCTCATCCATTCTGGATAAAGATGAATATGGAATACACACCTCATGCCCTAATTAGAATAAAATCATTCTTACCCTAAGGTGCTGGTCTGAATTTTCTGTGTGGATTTACATAACTTCAAAGAACAAAAGTTATTTTTGCTCAAGTTCTTTTGCCCAAGCTTTAAAGTTATTTAAAATAGGACTGTGACAAAATTAACAGGGCAGCAAAGAAAGATGTCTGGCCACATAAAGCTAGCCTAAAAAAAAAGGTAATTTTAATAGCAATAAAATTGTGTCTTGTAATTTAATTCCTCGAAACATCATATTTTTAAAAAATGCTGTAGGGGAAAAAAAAATCAGCAGCTCCATCTGTAAATGCAATGAGCAAATACACCAGCCAGTGTAGCTACCCTGGATTATATCAACATTGACAAAAAAATTGACAACATATTTTACTTCAACAAGTAATTAAAACTTTTCAACTACTGTTCATAAACCCTAGAGAAGAACATATTGTGGAGGGAGCTACAGCAAGATGTTTTTGATGATTCCAAATAGAATCAGCTGTCTTAAAGTGCCTCATAAGAAAGCCAAATTACATACCTGTGCTGCAGCCTTCACATCTGCAGTGTTTACAAACCACTGTTTGCTGGCACGAATAATCATCGGTTTTTTAGTCCTCCAGTCATAGGGGTAACTGTGTACGTATTTCTCCTCTTTTAACAAACTGCCAGCTGCTTGAAGCATCTTAATGACTGAGAGGAAAAATGAGGCAGGATTAAATTTCAGTTTGAACATTTGGCTGCTGTTAACCTCAATTCAACATTATCAACACTTAGCGAGAAATGCCTGTACCTCATCTGTATTCAAAATATGACCAAGTTTGTACAAACTCTCAAAACATACCTGCAGGACTGTAACTAATGAAGTAACAAATGGTCACACATCAAATACTCACCAGCTTCATTCCCTTCTTCAAGGACATTCTTGTTTTTAAGTTCAGGACCTGCTGCTTCTGTAAAATATCCACTTTCATCCACAAGGCAATCCTGAAAATAAATAAATCATGTCAATAAAATACCATGTGGCAATTAATTATCTCTTTGGTATTCAAAAATGAGCTAAATACTCTACTGGATGACTCCTTTTCTAATGAATAACAAAATATTTAAGCACACTTCAGATGTAGTGAACTGCAGTTTGGTAATCTACCAGCCAAGGGAATTTTAGGTGTCAGAAGAAATGAGCACCATTGCATTTGCACACATACTACAACTATCATACATCATGTGGCCACTGGTATTTCAGTGACTTTTCAAATAAACAGTGCAAAATAAAAGCAAACCTAACTGTCCCCATGCCCCATACCCTGAATCTTCACTCCCGTCAATCACAAACTGGCCATGCATAAATGAGCTGTACCTCTGTATGTGTTTAAAACAAACTTTGCTGGAAAGAAACCCCAAAGGAACAATGACTTGCATAACTGATGACTCACTGATGCGCATGTAAAAGACAACTCTGAGTAGTGAGAGTCAATATCTGAGAAACATTTTTTGTGCCCTCCTTTAAAAAACAAAACCACACAAAAAGCAGAACAATCTGATTCTAACACCTCCCTCTAATATTTAATTAGCAGAAGGAAACCTCCTTCTTTTATCCCCGTACACACTTCTTTAAGGTTAGTCTTGTATTCCTGCAGGCCATTAGCGATGCTCACTCTTCTGTGAATGCTTCAAAACATTTTCAAGTTTTATGCACAAATTAGAACAAATAATTTTAGGGGCACACAGTCAATCAGTTGCAGGAAACCAAGAGCAACAGCTGAAAAGATAAAGTACCGTGGGTAGCTGATGGTGGGAAGCTACGCTGTAATCTTCCATACCATGAGCTGGGGCTGTGTGAACTAATCCTGTCCCTTTTGTCATGGTCACATGATTTGCAGGTAACAGGGGAGAGACTCTGCCAGGAATGGTGGGATGAGCACAAGAACCATCTGCCAAATCTGTACCTGAGAAACACAAACAGAAGATAAAATTGAGAAACACAATTCATGCGTTCAGCTTCTTTTATCAGAGAGCAGAAAAAGAACAAGCGGTTAAAAAACAACCACAGAAGAAATATTATTATTAAAGCCTTGCTGAAAGTCAAGAATCACAGAGCTTGAGGAATGTGCCATGACAAAATGGTGTTCAAAGAATTACTTTCTCCTAGAAGAAACACGTTTAAGAACTGCCATCACACAGTTAGGAAGACAAATACAGAAAAGTAACAAATATAATTAATTACTGAATATATGGGAAGTTAAAAAGAGCAGATTACAATATGAAATTTCTTTTTAAGAAAGTTCTACTCTACTACTCTTTGATATTATCAGTAAATCAAGTGATTCAAAACGATGGAAGCTGTGAGAAAAAACACCCCCAGTAGTTTCTTGATTAGGTAAAAACAAGACTTCCTCTGAAAGAGAAGGCGTGGAAAGACACCAAAAAAAAAGAAAACTAAAAGTTATAGAAACAGATTCCTCAGCTCCTTCACAAATGCGTATTTCTAGCACTGAATCACTGACTGAGTCAAATGAATGAAGCTCACAAATGACACACCAAATCCCAATTCATGACACTGAATGCCAAGCTTGCCTCTTAAGAAATGCCACGACGCAGTTTGCTAGGATGCCAACTCAACTGCTTTAGTTTGTCCAGACAGACAACAGCCATCTAAAATATCTCAACAGTCGTACTTGTAATTAGCCCCCTCTTGTCATCAACAATGGATGGAAGGACAAACTGCACTCAGTGTAATTAACATTTTGATACGGAACAGACTTGCACGCTACATTTCATTTTTCCAAGCATGAATCGAGATTTTAAAAATTCATTTGAAATCTACGGATGATAATTTGAACTACAATACACCAACAGTAAAACTGACAGACTCCTCCTCCTCCTCTTGGTATTATTTTAGTGAAGCATATTCTCAAATTATAAGCACATTTAATCCATCAAAACTGAAGCAGTTCTCAGACACCTATGAGCAGATTTCTGGGCAATTTAAGATTAACAATATTAAAACCTACCTTTACACGTTGATATAACCTCAAACTGTGTGTCCAGAACAGCAGCTGTAGATTCAACTCTATCTGCAGCAAGGATGAAGCGTTGTCCAGTTGCTGCACATTTTACAATGGAGTATCTGCAATGTAAACGTGCATTTGTGATACTAAATAACTACAAACACCACAAAGCTACCAATCTGAGAAAGGCTTTGTCTCTAAAAGACAGACAAGCATGTTTTACATGTCCAATTCACTCAGACCTCAAAAGTTTCAAGGTAACATTGCCTCGTGAAGGAAAAATAACTTAATAAAAATTTAGGCAGAAATTAAAATATTAGTAGAACAAAGCTTACAATTGCATCACTTAAAACAAAAAAAAAACCCAAACAAAACCCAAAAAAGATGCCTAAAGTAAGCTGTAATGTCAGTCCAGAACGTTTTAATTTTGCTGCTAAATACCAGTAAGGACTGACACAGACAACTGAACCAAGTGAGAGATACCTACGCTGAGTCTGGCATGTAACAAACTGCTTGATTGGCTGGCACAGTCCAAGGTTGCGTGGTCCAGACTAGCACACTAGCAGGGGATGATCCATCTACAGATGTAAATCAGAAGTACTTTAGTCACAATTCGAACAAAAATCAAAGCTAACCGTCTCTAAAGCTACAGGGAAGTCGTACCTATCACAGAAGTCAGCTTAGGCGGCGACTTCAGCAGCGGAAATTTCACGTACACAGAGCGACTGACGTGCTGCTCGTTGTACTCGAGTTCTGCCTCAGCCAAGGCTGTTCTGGTACACAGCAAACACGAGTTACACACTGCAACATCAAAAGCTACTGGCATCCTTGCTAAAGTTTTGAAGACAAAATAGTAGGTTGATTTTACTTACTTTGTTGAAGGGGACCAGTACACAGGTTTGTAGTCGCGATAAATTAAACCCTAGAGAGGACAGCGAGGGGAAAAAAGAAAGTTAGGAGAAACAAAATTAATGAAAAATCAATACAGACTTTCACAGAAATACAACATACCTTATCATACATCTTGTAGAAGACTTTCAGCTGGTTTGCTTCATACTTTGGATCAAATGTAAGGTAGCAGTTTTCCCAATCTGCCATGACACCCCAACGAATGAAGGCAGATTTCTGTTTCTCAATTGCTCTTTCTGCAAATGCTCTGGCTGAAGGGAATGGTTCCATTAAGCACATGGTTTAGTACACTATGGTCAATAAAATACCACTTAAAATGCACTATTGATTTTTTTAGTAAAGCAAAAGCTGAATGTAGTGAACCTATATCCTAACTATGATGGTTCAAAATCCACACACATTTCAGATTGGTTGTTACAAAAACTGACTGCAAAGAGTAAAATGGATCCAGGAGTGGCACTTTTTCACTAACACAGGAACATTAAGCACATATCTTTAGACTATAAACTTTCCTTTTAAGGAAGGCAGAGAGGGGAATATATTTTGTTAGGAAGAAAAATTCCTCAAAATCAGTGAAAGAGTGAAAGTTAACTCCCTCTGTTGATGCTGATCCAAAATTTTCAAAGTAACATACATGTGAAAATAAGTTAGTCCATTTCAATACCAGTTTCAAATTAAAGCAGTTTCAATTGCTCATTACAAAAAGCTTTGCAGCTGAACGATGATGCCTTTCAACCCACATTGTATTTGAAATTATTTCTTTAAAACAGTTTCCATATAATGCAGACTTTCTCCAAAAGGATCCCCCCTATAGTGTTGTAGGATTGATAAAAACAGTCAGCTAATACATTCCCACTTGTGATACTGAGCCAAGCTGTCCTGAAGGAGCCTCACTTCTACATGTATCCTTTCAGTTCCTAATCAAATTCAGCCTTCAAAAACCAAAAAGACACTGATCTGATAAACAGCAGCTTCCTGCCACTATACAGTTAATCATAGCAGACATCCAAATCCCCTGCCCTCCTTTTGTTTATTTTAAACCGAGGGTCAATGCTCTGCATGCCTATTACAGCAACAAATTAAGCCTGTGTGAAATTATCCCATTTCATCAGATTCCAGCCTGCTCTATCTGCTTGGCAAATACACCCAGTGATCACAGAAAATGTCACCAACAGCTAATAGGAAAGGCCACAATAAAGTCTAAAAGCCTTTGATTACCTCTCTGCCGAATTTCCATTGGTGAAAGAGTTTCAGCTCCTTTGACTTCCGACAGTGCCTTCAACTCAATCGGCAATCCATGGCAATCCCACCCTGGCACATAATGCACTTTATAACCTCTCATCACATGGAAGCGATTGGTGATGTCTTTCAAAATCTGAAAAGCCACAAGGGTCTGTTACCACTTTAGCTCCCCCATGTGGAGCAGCCACATTTGTAATTAAGCTCCTCCTGTTTAAAAAATGCAAATATCAAAAGCTGCAGGATAAATTTATATTTAAGACCAGAAAAGCTCTAGGTGCCCCAACCTTGGAAGTGTTAAAGGCCAGTCTGGATGAGACTTTGAGCAACCTGGTCTAGTGGAAGATGTCCCTGCCCATGGCAGAGGGTTTGGAACCAAATCATCTTTAGTGCCCCTTCCAACCCAAACCACCTTGATCCAAGGACCCTGCATTTTTTATTTTTCTTGCCTATAATTATGTACATCAGCAGATCTTCAGAGGATCTCTGATCTGAGGAGTTCACAACCGTTGTAACTGAGAGACGCTGTTTATGAACTCACGAGACTTGAACTGAACAAAGCTCTCATTTTTACTGACTGACTAGCTGAACTGACTAGCTCTCATTTTTAAAACACTGAGCTGGACCTACAGCACTGGCCTAGAGCGCATTCTGCAGCCCAAGCTCTGGCACTGTGACTGTGAGAAGCTGTGGGCGACAGCTCAAAATTTGAGTCTTTCTCACTTTGTGGCCAGTGTAATGCCGTGAATCTCAGGGCTGAATCAAAATGAACACTGGCATTCAGTACGTGGTATCTGTATTGGGGTATGGTATCTATGTCAACATGGCAATATACAGCATCCACATACCCATACCACCGGTTTTTAAAAACCCCAGCTACCAAACCCCCAAACATTTAAAAGTGTTATTGATTTAAATGGGAATGCAGAACACAGAGCACACGACATTAAGTTTTTACCACTTCACAAGAATAAAGTATGAACAAGAAAATATTTACTTTGTTTAATGCATGGCCAACATGAGGGTCTCCATTGGCATAGGGTGGTCCGTCATGCAGACAAAATTCCTGTTTTGTCTTCCTTTGCCTTTGCCATGAGTACAGTTCCGAAAAACCGCATTTCTGTAGAAACAACAAGAAAAAGACCAAAACCATCACAAGTCTCTGCACTTCCAAAAAGCCTGGATGTAAAATTTACAACAAAAGCAGACAGGCAAACAAATACACTTTTCTAACTCTGCAAGAGAAGACATTAGTGGGTTTTAAGTATGTAGAAGCCGGAAGAGGGTGAAATATTAGGCCTGAGATTATTATCCTAGCACTACGCTATCCGGACGCTCGTTACTCTCCTCCAAAACAAACTGTATCAAAGTTACGACTATCCAAACGACAAATAACCTCAAGAACCCGGGCTTTCCTAAAAAAGAGCCGGGACGGCCGGGCCAGGCGAGAGCAGAAGTTCGCCCTGCTCGGTGGGACCGAGCACAAACCCCGGCGGCCGCCCCCGCCCTCCCGCCGGCCCGGGGCTCGCAGCGCCCGGGGCAGCCCCACGCCCCTCCCGGACTCGCGGCCCGGGGGAACCGGCCCGGCCCGGCCCGGCCGCACCTGCTGCGTCTTCAGCTCCGTCTCGGGCTGCAGCCGTCCCGGGAGCTGCGCGGGGAAGCGGCTGCGCGGCAGCAGCACCGTGTCCCGGTACCGGGAGTCCTCCCGGCTCTCGGCCGCGGCCTCCGAGGCGGCGGGACGCGCCCAGCCGCGGGCGGCCCCGGCCCGGGCCCGCGCCAGCGGCGGCGCCCGCCAGGCCCGAAGCATCCTCACGGGCTGCGGCCGCGCTTCCGCCGGCGCGACGGGCCGCGGCAGGGGACACGCCGCGACGGGCGGGCGGCGCGGCGGCTGCTCGGCCCTCCCGACTTGAGCCCCGCCCGGAGCCGGAAGGATTCGGGGCGTTCCCAGGTGGTTTTGTAGAGGCGGCGAGTCCTCCCCGAAGGAGCCGGCGCGGAGGCCTCGGTGCGCTGCGGGCGGTGAGCGGCGGTGCTGGGGCGCGCGTCTCTCTTTGCCAAGGGGACGGGCGCGAAGGGCTCGGAGCGACCCGCGCGCTGCCGGCGGAGATCCAGGGAAAAGCGAGACTGGACACGGTGAGTTGGCTGCTGCGCCCGCAGGGCTGCTCCTGCCATCCCCGACCGCCCGTGGTGTGTCCGGCCACGCTCCGCTGGCTGCGTTCCGGGCACTGTCCTGACTCCGGCTGCGCTGCCCTGCGGGCACATTGCCACCGGCAATAGTCGGGGCGCGAGAATCAGGAACAGGCTTCCCTTTTTTCCTCTTTGGTGAAATGAGGTAGCGCAGCCCTTTCCCACTTGGAGTCTGTAGGTGAATCGCAGTGGGATTCCCACCCTGAGTCCTCGCCTGCTTCTGCTGCGTAAATATTGCTCCCTTACATAATGGAAAATTTATCTTTTACTAGGTGCGGGCCGAAGTTTGTTGTAAAGAAATAGGGAGCTCTGGTCGCTCGGGCATTGAAGAGTTGCGAGAAAGAAGTCATGGCTTAGCACTTGGATTTAAGGACATGCTCTATGTCGTGCCCACTTTCTCCTTTCATCAGGCAAAAATCATAAATTTGGAAATTGGAAGTTTGCGTAAGAGACTGAATGAGAACCATCAACAAATTTGTCATGCGTGCCTTGATAAATTAATTGTTGTCAGCCTGTAGTACTTACATACATCAGAATTAAAAAGCAGAACAGGAACAGGAGAGCTCATTAATTTTAGTAGGTATCGAAATAGGCGGATTTGTCAAGACCGTTCAACAATTTGGTTGCTGGGCTAGAAGAAAGGAGGGAAGGTCTTCAGAGGACAAGGTGTGTTTTGAAAATTATATCCAAATTTAACTTGAGGGATAATTGCTGTGCAGTATTTGTGAGCTCCACAGTTGTGTAGGAGTCAAACTATTTTTGTCCAGAGCAAGCAACATGTTCTTAAGTGCCTTGTGGAAGCATACATTAGACATTGCTCTCATTAGAAAGAATGTGCCATAAACCTATAAAAAAGTTAATTTGAGATAAAAAAGTTACAGAGGTGAAGAACTTAGAGGCAACTACTGACGGAGGAGGTACGACTGACACCGAAGAAGGCTTCAGGCATCAGCACCTTGTTATCAAAAAGCCTCTTATACCTTTTCTATGTAGCCTCCCATGGGCAATCTCCACACAGCTCTGGTTCGTCCTCTCTTCCTTCTGCAGTTCTGGCTTGCTCCTTCCTTCTCCTAGCACAGCCACCTAACCCTGTCTGTCCCTCACACAACATCTTACCCTTTCTGTCCCTCACACAACCTCTTGTCCCGTCCCCCTCACAGCCAACAGACTGCAACTCTCCCAGCTAACTCACTCTTTATCACACCCAGAGCTGTGGGGGGCAGCTCTTGGATAATTAACACAGCTGCAATACATCGGGGTAAGATTGCCTTCAGCACTATCTGTCTGTCTTCCCAAAACTACTGCATTCACTTTTCTAATCCAAAAGGTCCAGTGCACCAGAAGATGTGCCACACAGAAGATGCAACCCTGTAAAAATTTAAGGCACCGTTGCACTAATCAAATACTTTGCAATTCATTCGGTAACTACTCCAGAGTGATGAAGAAGGGATGTTGAACCTCTCATTTCAGTTTCTTTTATTAAACCTTATTTTTTTTCATAAAAATATTGTAATTTTACGGTTTGCCAGGAGATTCTGGGTTGCCACAGAGAGTATATTTGTTTGCCTTAAGTATGGCCAAGAAAAATGTACCCAAGAAACACCTTGGGTCATGCTTCAAGAATTCAAGATAGTATTTCTGTATTGTTTTCTGAGTATTTTGAAACTTTGTGCAAGCAAAGTAAGTCAAGACTTTAAAACAATTAAGTCTTCATCTCATTTTATGAAGCAGGATCAAATGTACAGCAAAAGGTCAAATGACTTTTATGAGAAACTGAGCAAAAAAAGTTAATTATGTTCATCTGATAATTCATTCCAATTGTTTAATCCAAACTTCCCATCTAATATGCTACTTTTTTAACTCTCTCTCAGAAATTCTCATATTCCAGGTATTTTCCTTATGGAATGAACTATTTTCCTTCCTGATAACTTGTTTCACTTGATGGTATAGACTTAAAATAGTATATGCTTTCCTTCTGTTATGATACATATTTGCTCTGTAACTTTCAATTGTTTGAGAGCTGCTTTTTGCCACAGCAGTTGGCAGAACAGTAGCATTTCAAAAATTTCCTGTAACCATTGCTATCTGTCTGGGGTTTCTTTGGGTATGGACCTTGGCTATTCCACAGAACTCCAGAGCACTTTGCTCCCATCCATCAGCCGGAAATAATAATTAACATTAGCAACTGTGTTTTTTGAATGTGCTTGCACAGCCACTCTACTCTTTCAGCCTCAGAGTGCTTCTGACTTTACTGGTACAGGTACAGTGTTACTAAAGTGCTCAAAAAGTCCTTAAATTGGCTAAATTTGGGATTCTGATACGTCTGACATTGCTGTTTTGTGAACAGCCGTGAACTTGATTTGTTAAGGAAGAAAGGAAAGGAGTTGTATAATGACCCATTGCCACTTAAGCAGTACTTGCTGCAAGTATTTATGATATGATTGTTATATTACACTTCCCCCATAATGTATCTTTTGCGTGGTGATCAGTGAATTCCTCTGTATTTTGTTCTGGCTCTGTGCTCATTTCCTTGGAAGTGTGTCATACATGTGAGGCCAAGCCAAAGAGTGTGTCATCCACCCAGACAGAAACAACTGATAGGAAAATATAAAAAGCAATTAGCTTTGCATTAAAAAAAAAAAAAAAATGCAGTGTGTTATCAATAGTTCTATTTCCTGACCTAATGAAAAGCTGGGAGGAATGCCAGCCATTCCAAGGGTTATTTTTATTCTGCTTGGTAACTGAAGGCCCAGTGAATTGCACTGGTTTGTGCTGGGGAACAGATGAGGAAGACAATGCAACAGGAAGAAGGACAGGGCATGGAGTGGTGAGGGGAGGCAGGAAGATAGAAATTGATTTCCTTAAAGAAATCAGGAGAAGTTGAACAAATACAGAAAGGATGGTTAAATCCAGATGGTTAAATTCAACTTTTGCATACAAGTTTGCAGTATCTGCATGTTATTAACCTACTTTGTGTACACAATTGGCCATCTACAAACCCCTATTTTATAGTTAAACAAAGGGGAATAGTAAGTGAAGTTGTTGATGTCATCCTGTCTGGTAGTCTTGTGCTTGAGTTCTGGGCACAAATCAACTGTAGGTTCAGTTCTGAAAAAATGAACTTACGTTCAAACTGTGCAAAAAATAAGTACTGTGTGTACACTCTTCTTTTTCTTAATATTTATGGTAAGAGTTTCTGCTGCTGCTGATGTTCATTTTTAATGTCATTCTATTTTAGTGAGAACCAGGTCTAGAACATGGGCATTTGCAAGATCCTGTATATAACAGCTTTACATCCTTGTGTTTGTTAATTGTATTTTTAAAAAAAGCCAAAGCTCACCTCATTACCACTCACTGGCAGTAACCCATTTTCCCCTTCCTGCTCAGTTAAGCTGTATCTGTTTGAAATGTTAGGTAAAATACTCGACTACTTTCTTCTCTTGAAGAGAGAAATGTTCAAGTTTGCTTTTTGTTTCTTTTCAGCATTCAGCATGGCTTCTCCAGCTCTCCTCATGCGTGTGGTGGCCTCGGCATATTCTGTTGCAGAAAAAGCTGCAACAATTGTTAGAAATGTGATGTCTACAGGAGATCTGGGCATAGTGGAAAAGGTATTACCTTTTACTTTGTTCCAGTTTAATTTCACTTGTTAATCGTGAGTTAGATACAAGTCAAAGCGGTATTTTTAAAAGTCAGCAACTGTGGGAGGAAGTACAGCCCTCACTTCCTTCACCACCAGCTACAACAAATATTGCTTTTTAAATGATTAAAACAGCCCTAGAGAAGTGTCTTTTGACAAGTACTTCTAAACAATATTTGTACATTTAAAAGAAACACCATAATTTTGTCCTGCTTTCCCTCATGAAACACAAGGTTTGCATAGCACCTCAAAATTCATAATAAGGTATATTTCCTGTTAATTCCTATACCTATGTTCTAACATCCTTAGTGCAGCTTAAAATACTGTGCCCTCCATGAATTTTGGATTAGAATAAATCAGTGTTTGATTTCCTAAAAAAAAGGACTTCAGATTTTATTGTAAATCACAGCTTTCAAAATAAATTCAGAGCTTTAAATTTAATTCTAAAAAGAAAACGGGTATTAAAATCCCTAACATGCTGTAGTTTTTTAGTACACAAATTCCTATCCTCTCTTGGACAGGCTGGACCCAATGACTTGCAGACCAAAGCTGACCGACTGGTACAAATGAGCATTTGTGCTTCCCTGGCACGGAAGTTTCCCAAGGTGACAATCATAGGAGAAGAAGTAAGTACCTGCTTTATTTCATGCTAACAGTTTATCTCGCTGTAGCTTGCACTAGAATTTGCTTTGGCTAGGTTTAGGAAAACATCGGTTTTAATTAAAAAAGAAAAACCCAAAAAGCAACAAACAAAGGTATTTCCATCCAATTTCACCTTTCCTTTTCATTAGCTTTATCAAGCTGCTGTCAAATACACAGCTCTAAGGCAAAATGAGGTGAGTCCAAAACATTCTTCTAGTAATTCTGAGAATTCTTTTTTTAGGAATTGCCCACTGATGATGTAACTGAGGATTTAATTGAAGATGGTCACTGTGAAGAAATACTGAAGAAACCTTGTCCTGCTCAGTACACAGGAATTAAAGAGGAAGAGGTAATGTGGTAATGCTATGTCTGCGTCTTCATATTTTACATTATCTATACTACTTTCTGACTTCAGCTAAAAGTGTACAGTGAAGAAAGGGCTTTTTCAATGTTGCAAATTTTTCTTTTTTGTTTGAAAACTGAAATGTAGTCATGAAAATCACACCTCCAGAGCTGCATATGCTGCATGCTCCTTTGTGCAGTTATGGGAAATGGAAATTGGCTTCTTACAATTTGTGATTCAAATCAATTTGGCAGGAATCTTGTTTGGACATAAGAAAGTAATCTCATTTTTCATTTTAGTTTTATTCTTCATACTTCTGTTAAGAGATTTGCTGAGATATTCCAGTCAATTTTTAAGCTTGCCTTTTTTTTTTTTTTTTTTTTTTTTTTTTTTCCTTCAAAATACTATTAGAGGCTTCAATCCTATAATAACTTTAAAACTTCGGATCTCTTTATTTCCTTACTACCATAAGGAAATAAAAGCACGAAAGTAAAATATACACTTTGTGTGGTAATTTACATGATTTGTATTTGTTAATTTTCCTTATTTTTTTATTCTTAAAGCTTGTAATATGGGTTGATCCCTTGGATGGAACCAAGGAGTACACTGAAGGTGGGATTTTCTTTTAATTCTGTTGATTTAGAAAAAAAAAATAGCAATGTAATAAAGTAGCATATACATGTAGATAGTTTTATCATGGAAGTTACTTACAGTGTCATTTTGTAACACTGATGTTTCTCTTCTTTTTGAGTGCTTGGAATGTGTTTATTCATTCCATTCAGTTCTAACCAATATTCCTGATGGGCTACTGAGTGCTGACCAGCTTGTATAATTTCAGAGTGCAAAGAGCTGCCTTTGACTGCTGGCAGATTGTCTTAAGTTTTTAGTAACTTTACAATTTTGCATCTCTTTGAATTAAAGGACTAAATCACCTTCCTCTCAAACAACTCAAATACAACAGCTGTACTTGTAGCCCTTTCAAAATGAAACAAACATCTTCCCACATATCATGATTCTTCAGTCACGGGAAGAAACTGTTTTCAGCAAAGCCTGATTTCTATCCATAGAAATAGACCCTAAAATGAAAGAAAATTAAAAAAAAAAAAAAAAAAAAAAAAAAAAAAAAAAAAAAAAGATTTCAAGAAACAAAATGCTGAAACCTCACATTTGCCTCCTAAAGCATCTTTTAGTTGATTAATGTAAAATCTTTTAGGCAGGTTTTTCCCCTTTTTGGGGAAAGAGATGCACAACTGTCAGCAAACCAATAGCTTTGTGTAGCATTAAAGAACTCCCACCAGAATTACAGAAGAATGTCACTGTATACTGCTGTGTAGTTGTATCTTTAAACTTCCTTCTCATTATGTGTTAATTATAACATAACTCTATTAAAAGAATTCTATCTAGGGCATTTTTAGCAGACCTCAAGGCTAAATGAGTAAAAGATTATATCAGCATCTGAAAATCCTGATCAGTATTTGTATTTTTAAGACAGCACCCTGCATATTGATTTGTGGACTTTTACTGATGTTTATGTTTTTGTTAAGATCTTTCTCTTTTTCAAGCATAACTGCATTCCTGCTTTTCCTGTCCAGGTCTCCTTGACCATGTAACGGTTCTTATTGGAATTGCCTATGGAGGCAAAGCAATAGCAGGAGTTATTAACCAGCCATATTACAACTACGAGGTATTAAATCATTGATTTATTTAGAAGCATTTGAGATTTCTAAATGTTACTCCTAAGCTATTTCAGATAGCACCCTTTCAACTGATAAGTGGCATGTAGTGGAGTTAATGTTGTAATGTAAGGTATTGGGGGTTTTTAATGAAATATATGTAATTTTGAACGTCGGTTTCCAGGAACTGAATGTCAGGAACTTACTAACGGCCATACTGAATCCTGAGGTTGGTGTAATGCACTAATACAGGATATATTACATATATACTGTGCAAATTGCTTCAGTCCTGTAAGACAAGCACAGATCAGTGGTGTTGCAGTCTTTGCTAGAAATTCTTCAGTAAATCCATGCAATGGGTGCATTTGCACTGCATGGTAACTGCCATAAATCTGCAGCCCTAAATAAAACAAGCTTAAACTGTCACTGACAGCTGGCTTAGAGTGTATCATGCCAGGCTTCAGGTAAAAGGCAGGATGGCCAGCCTACAGTCACTTACACATTTGGAGATTATTTCAGTATTACTGGGGGAGCTCACGATATAGCTCGATTAGTTAAACTTACTGGAGTTTAAAGAAAAAGCCCTTGAGCTGATGTAATCTATCATGTTCTGTGTATCACAAAATATTTCAAATTACTAGATACTTTCAATTGCAGATTGTGCCCCAAGTACAGAAATACACAAATATTAATCTGCCAGTCACTGGAGGCAGCATGTAATGCTA
This sequence comes from Hirundo rustica, assembly GCF_015227805.2. Taxonomy (NCBI): domain Eukaryota; kingdom Metazoa; phylum Chordata; class Aves; order Passeriformes; family Hirundinidae; genus Hirundo; species Hirundo rustica. Next base: position 20,094,101 of record NC_053452.1, read on the forward strand.
CCACATGTCACAGATTAGAAAAGGGTCAATGATGGCATTGCCTTAGAGGGAAAGAGAACCAGTTTCTCACTCTGGACTCTCGAGTAGTTCTTTTCATATGCCACTGTTGAAATGTACAGACCAGCATCAATATTATACTTCCTGATGTGCCAAGATGCATCTAGGTACCCCTTTCCCTTTGTGCTTTAACTGCTGATTAGTGTGATTAACCATCACTCTGTGCCTTTTTTGTAGGCAGGAGCTAACGCTGTGCTGGGCAGGACCATCTGGGGAGTGCTGGGCATGGGTGCCTTTGGCTTTCAGCTGACAGAAGCACCTGCTGGCAAACACATCGTCGTCACCACCCGCTCCCACAGCAGTGCCCTGGTGAATGAGTGCATCACTGCCTTGAACCCAGACCATGTCATCAGAGTTGGAGGAGCAGGAAACAAGGTACGAAAACCCCAAATCTTCTGGTTTTACTGGAAGGTGGCACCTTTGGAAAGAAACCCAAAACCACGTTTTAAAGAAATCATTTGCTTATTTGCATGAATATGCAGGAGATACTTCCTCCACCTTCCCCAGCACAACTTCTCTTCTTAGCATTCAGTCTGCTGTGAGGTTGAGAGAATTTGGCACAGGTGTATTTGTACCAGCGGCCGTGCTGGTCATGGCTGAGGTCTGTCTTCCCTGATATTCTGTTTTTAGGGGTGAAAATAAGAAGTTGTAGGACCAGAATGACTAAATGGGAATTCAGTTTCATCTCAATTATTAGACATGTCCTCCTGTTTGTGTTAATACAGCTGTTGTTCCAACTATCCAACAGCACATTTGAAAGGATAAAAATATAAGCACACAGTGATATTTCCTTTGTGAAATTTCTCTGTGTACAGGGAACACTCATTTGGTACAAGTTTTAAAGCTTAGTTTTGTCATAGCTGTCAAAAACACACCCTCTCATCTCTTTTCTCCAACATGTGCAAGGCCCAAAATGGCACTAACACAACATGTATGTAGTTTCCACTTTATTTTTTAGTACCTGCACAAGAAGTGAATTCTTGTTTCTGAAAGTGAGAGCAGATTTTCATCCTATAGACTGTATTTATAACAATCAAAAATATTGAATTGGGAATGGTGATAAAGTATAGCTTCTAAAACTTATTACATTTATTGTAATTTATTATTACACTATTATATTTCTTGTAATATCAATAAGGAAATGGCTGGTGTTCCTTTCCTATCAGTATTTAAATAAAGATTTAATCCCCCCTTCCTGGTGTTACTTCTACCCATTTCTAAATGCCTAGATCCTTTGAAATGATTGCAACTCTGTTCTTAACAGATCATTCAACTGATAGAAGGCAAAGCATCTGCTTATGTATTTGCCAGTCCTGGGTGCAAGAAGTGGGATACGTGTGCACCTGAAGCTATCCTACATGCTGTGGGAGGTAAGTTCATAGCATTCAGAGTTCCAGGATAAGTGAAACTGCATTATTTTGAAGTTAGTTACGCTTTCTGTTGAAAGAAAAATGATGATACATGTGTCAATAACTGTCACATAATTAAAAAATCCAAATCCCCAAATTTGGGGTATATTCATTTTAATATTTTCAAAACAAATGCCTTTTTTTTTTTTTTTCTGTTAGCTACTATCTCACATTAAAATCTGCTGTTCTACTAACTGAGTATAGTAGTTTATAATTAGCAACATGTTATGCAATATTGAATTCTTTAAACCAACAAAAATAGGTCAAATCATGTAGTTGTTCTCTGGATGTACAAACTGCAAAATTGAGTCATTCGTGTAATTCAATAGAATCAGTAGTCGCCAGCCAACGTGAGACACTTCCCTTATCTAGGGACTAAGGGATTGTAAAGTTATGAAAGTGTCACTGCCAAGGACTTGAAGTAGTATTACTTGTTTTTAAAATCCTTCTTTTCACATTAATAGGCCTTCTGCCACCATATGCTAAAATCATGGGGTCTGATTCCTAAAATCTGTCAAGCAAGGATAACAGGCTTCCTAAGGACACTATTGAACTCTGCAGCCTGTATTGTTCATAACTGGGATGATTTGAAACAGGGTTAGCTCAAGCACAAAGCAGCCCAACCAATCTGAGGCAGCACAATGCTGTATTTAGCCTCCTTGGTAGGTAGGAATCTCCTGGTTAAATTAACTTGAATAAAGATCTGTGTTGGTCTTGCTAAGTGATTTCTATAATCTCATTTAAAACCAGCTGAACTGGTTCTACATTTTGTTAGAGTTTGTGGTATAGACTTACCCTGGTTTTAACTTGAACTGAGGATTTTTCTTTGCTGCTTGTCAATGGCCAATGTAAAAACTACTCAGGAAGCATTTTAAGTAATCCATGAGAGAAAGATGTTTTGATGTTTTCCTTTTTCTGAGACACAAAGAATTTTAAGTATTGTTGGAAAAAAACCAAAAAACCCCACCAGCTATTTGATTTCAGTCAATATAAAACCTGTTGTACTTAAACCGGAAGCAAAGATACTTCACATCTGAAGACAGGCATGTGTACCACAAAGACTGCTTTTAGTTATTTCACTTGAACTAATAGACTCCAACTCATTTTTGCCAAAATAATTTTATATATATATATATATTTTTTTTTTTCCAGGCAAAATAACTGATATCCGTGGAAATTCATTTCAGTATAACAAGGAGGTGAAACACATGAATTCAGCAGGGGTCCTTGCCACTTTGAGAAATTATGACTACTATGCCAGTCGTATTCCAAACACTGTGAAGGAATCTCTTGTGCCTTAAAGCAGGGAAGAATCTTCACTTGGCCTGGAAGGCTGAGAAAATGAGCTTGGAAAAAAAGAAAGGAAGAAGATGACTGAGCTTCAAATTCTGTTCCATAGAATCTGAACTGTAAGGTGTTCAATAATTTCAAAATTATACAGTATCTCTAAGTATCTGTTGGATCAGATTATTTGGCTGGGTTGATCAGATAACATCAAAGCAGTCTCATTTCTTCAGCAGTTGTTTTCTATATCCTTTTGGAGTTTTCCTTCCTCATGACCGTGTGTAATATACTGCTAATCATAACACTGCAGACCAAAAAGCATCTTCATATACTGAAGATGAAATCATGTTAAGTCATGTATGTGATCTTGCTCCAATGGTTTTTGTTGTCAATAAGGGTTATTGAGTTAAATATAAATGGAGTAAGGATTTGCCTGGATGGATGAATTTGTTATAAAGTTGACAGTTTTGATTCTTAGAATGGCATCTGAATTTTTTTTGGTCTGCACTGAGTTTTGGGATGGCCAAGACTGCGATTTGTTGGGTTGTCTGAGTTTTGCAGGAGGCAGGACACAATGCAGCTGGAAATCTCAAATAAGAGCTCATGGATCACTGGATTCATTGAGGATCAGTGAAGTGTACATACAGCAGGGTTCAGGACAGTTCATTTGGGAACCCAGGGAAGTGTGACAGGGGCAGGAGTTCCTAGCACCTCTATGATGATTTGAAATGCCTTTGTCAGGGTTTATGCCACTGCAGTCTTGGAGCACTTTGGGCATCCAAAGTCAAGGTCGCTTTGGCATACTTGGGAATAACAGAAATGCCAGACCTTGAAATTTTCCATGTTCAAACTCTGAGATAAACCAGGTGCCTTTCCAACAGCCCCAGAGTTGAGGAAGTTGACAGTACCTCTTTCCCCTCTTGTGTAACACAGGCATGTTAGAAGAGGGGAGAGAACAGGGCCATGATCAAATAAAATTAATTTGAAATTGGAGATCCTGTTTCAGTCAGCTTGTCCATGGGTGTGGCTGTTAGGAGAGCAGGATTCAACTGCCCAGTCCACTTGAACACAAAAGAGAACCAGTAGTAAATTATGTATGACTAACTAAAATTGGAAACTTAGCCAAACTCTTTTGAAGCCTCTTCAAGTCTCTTCAAGCTGAATTTAGGATTTTGGGATTATGCTCTTGAACCAGTGAGGCATCTGAGCCCCTTCTTTTCTCAAGATGATGTGACTCTAGTTCCTTACTCTCAAATGGAGGAGTCCTAGGGCCTCCTTTTCCCTAACAATGTGACACATACTGAGGAATGCCATGGAGAGATGCCAGTTTCAACAGACAACACAGAAATTTGCTTTTCTTTCTGTCCTCTGTGTGGAGAAAAGAGTGGCATATGTCAGGTTCTCAGACAGGTGGTGTCAGGGAGGGTGTCTGAACACAGCTGCTTGCTTACATAAAGACTGAATCCCTAAGCTCTCCCACATGAGTTTTTTCCTTACCGTAACTCTGCTGGCACCATGAATGCCAGAATATCCTGGAAGATGCATGGTACCCTTTCTCCCTTCCTCTCTGCCCACAAGATTAGGTCTTCTAAATAACTACACTCTTCATCCACACAAACTGTGTTTAAATGAGTGCCTCAAGGTACAAAAAGTTGTTTCACCGTACAGAAGAAAGTTTTGAAATTCAGTTTTCCACCGTGTGTCCAACTTACTTCTTTTTCCTGTCATCACACAAGATATTCAACAACTCCACCTCACTTAGAGTCCTTAGATAAGATCCTTTCCTCACAGTAGGGTAACACCTATATGCCTTCACTGGGTTAAAGCTGACTCTTAAAGCTTATTTCCAACAAGCAGGAACATCTTGCCACCTAAAGATATGAACAAGGAAACTCTTGCTAAAGTGTTCCTGTCTCTCCATGTGCACACGTGGAACAGAATCTAAGGAATCTCTTCCTTAGTGAGGTCATCTTTGCCTACCATTTACAGATAAATTAGCAAGATTAGCATTTACCTCATTCTATCATGACACTGGATTAGAGCTGCATATATAGGAACAATGTGTGCTTCTAATCCTTTGATCTAAAGCCTGCCTTTCTTCTCTCCCCTCAATTGCATAACTGGTAAGAGCATGCAAGGCAGATTCGGTCTGCTTTAATTAGAACCGTCTTCATATTTTGGCCCATTGTATGTTTAGTCATTCCACATACTGATTGTGACTGAAGTTTGAACCACGCGGCAAGTACACTGATTTCACTGCTTGTTATACATAATTTTCACCTTTATCTTGTACAGGATCCTTTCATATGAATTCTGTGGCATTCCCATCAAAATCTGCATGTGACTTTGCAAAACAAGATAAAATGTAGAACAACTCAGGCAACACAAAGGCCTGCCTTAATCGTTCTTTCCATGCAATCATGAAAATACAAACGACAGAAGTTCGTAATCTTCATCTATTGCTTCTATAACCTTATTTTCATCTGAAACTTGCAATAGGTTTGAAAATCTCTTCAGCATAAGCCTCTTTCTAATTCTGCTGTAATTTCTGTCTTCTCATTTACCTGAATGGGAGTAGAACACACAGCACTTATCAGCTTCTGAATGGTGTGTAAAGATAATTATGTATGGAAACACGTGGAAATACTTTCCATGCTTACAGAACCTGTACAACTGCTAACTCAGGAGAAGAGTAAGCAAAGTTGAGATTAAATCCAGCAGCAGGAATCAAGCATAAAAACCAGCACATAATGTGCAGCCATGCTCTGGATATACCACTACCTCCACTGCACAAAAAGCACTGCTTCACCAGTCAAGCAGTTGATAATGTCTCTACTGTTAGCACATTAGGTGCTACAGTAACAGCTATAAAATAGATGTAGGGGAAAAAATAATCACAGTGACACTGCATTGTCCTTGCAACAAAGTGAATTTGAGCCAGTCTCCTGTGAAAAACCCGGTGACGCAGCATTTTGTAATTCATTCCAAGGCTCCAGAAAGTGGCTGGGCACTGGGACAGGCTCTCCAGTGAAGAGGTCACAGTGCCAAGCCTGCCAGAGTTCAAAAGCGTTTGGAGCACGTTGTGCAGGGCCAGGAGTTGGACTCAATGATCCTTGCGGATCCCTTCCCACTCGGGATATTCTAGGACTCATCTGACCCGCTGCAAAATTCGCACGTTTGTCAGGCGTTTAAGAAGCGACATCCTACAAAACCAGAGGAGTGAAACCACCGTTAACTCAAACGTGTTGGTGCGTGTTGCGCCGCTCGATTTGTTTGGATCATCACACATAGATAAGAGGCTGGAGGCATCTCCACGGCTGCTGACAGACATCCAGCTAAGAGCTTTGGCAGGCGGCCCCCGCAAAGCCCCGGGGCAGGCTCAGCCGGAGCAGCCGTGAGAAGGGAAGCACCGGTGTCTGCTCTGCGGAGGGGCAGGGCAGCCTCACCCCGCACCCGTCCCTCATCCCCGGCCGGGGGGCGGGAGCGCCCAGCGGGGCTAACCGCCGCCGAGGGGACGGACCGGGCACCCGCTCCGCCGCCTCCACGGCTTCTCCCGCGGAAGTGACGAGCGCTTCCCCGCCCCGGGGCGGGTCCTGCCGGGCCGCCCGGGCCGCGCCGGCCCCTGCCGAGCTGGCAGCGCTGCGCGCCCCGCCCCGCTGCTCCCTCGGTTCCGGCGCTGGCGGCGGGAATGGCGGCGCTGAGCCTCACCGTGGACGCGGGCAGTCCCCCGCTCGGTAAGTGCGGGCCGGGCCTCGCCCCGCGCCGACGCCGCTCTGCCGGGGAGTCCGGCGGGGCTCTGCCCCTCGCTCCCTCCCTCGCTCCCTCCCGCCCGTGTTGCATCATGCGGCGCCGGCCGTGCCCGCGTGCGGGGCCGGGCGAGGCGGCACCGGGGCCCGTGGCCGTCCCTTCCCATTCCTCCCGTCCTTCCCATTCCTCCCGTCCTTCCCGTCCCTGCCGCCCTTCCCGCGGCCGTGTGCCCGCTGCGGGTCCCTCCGGGCAGCTGCTCGGGCCGTGGCGGAGCGGCCGGCGCCGGGCACAGCTCGGGCTGCGGGAACTCGGGCACGGGCGCAGCCTCGGGTGACTTGGCGCGTTGAGGCTGAAGGTTCGAGGCAGCCCTCGTTCACGCTGCCCGTTCTGAGCTCTGCCGCGGTGTTGCTGTCTTTCATTTTTCACACTGCCCGTTCTGAGCTCTGCCGCTGTGTTGCTGTCTTTCATTTCAGTTCTAATCTGCTGCTAAAATTCCCCTCTGGGGAGCTGGCTCGAAGTTGCGCCGTGAAATCTTGCTTTCTCGGTTGCTCGCTGCCCTTCGATGTTATTTTGCCTTTAAAAATGTGAGAACCTCTTTCATTGCACTTCCACCCATCTGGAAAGAATCTTTCGTATGTGTTCCATAAAGTTTCTCCATTTCATTATAGCTATTTAAAATAATTTTTCTTCCTATTCTTCATCATAGTTTATTGATTTCTTTTTCTTGCTGTTATTCCCAAATGCATTTCAGAGTTGAATACAACTTGCATGACTACTGATTCGAGGTATAAAAACATACGTTTTAAATAAAATTTCTCCTGATACTTGTTTATACCGATTTGCCAGAAAAGAAAATGATGCAATAAGAATTATGGTTAACATCAGGTTTAGGACCTTTGGAGATTTGTTTTCTTAGACAGCTGGTGACTGGCACTGGAGGTTTATTTCAGGAGATTGCATGATTATGTCAGAAATACTGCATATTACAGATGAAACATTTATATCAAGGAGACAAGCACACTCATCTTACTCATCCCTACTTCATACTCTTCATCATGTTTGCTGTGCAGTGGGAAAAGTGTAATAGTTTTAAATGTCGTCAGTATTAATTACATAGCTTGTAGCACATAGCACTTGTCATTTTCAAAGCATTTCCGTGCATGTTATTAAAATACTTACCTGTCTTACTAGCGTGTTGCATAAGGGATGTCACCCTGAATTTCACAGATAGATAGCTGGGGGATGAGAGGAAGAACCTTGACTTACTCTTAATGCCACAAGAAGGGTTTTCAGCTGAGCAGAGGTGAGAGCTAGGGGATTCCTAGCTCCAGCGGTTTGTATTTAGGCCAGTGTATTAATAGCTTATAGTACCATCTGCCTCGGTAGCTGGAGCGTTGTTCTAGGGACCGTGAAGTGCACGGCACGCTCTGGAGTCTGTAACAGGTTAGGTGCCTTTCCAGACTAGAGTACAGTCCTTTGGCTGGTTTGCCTATGCAAAGGCTTGCTGCCTTTGTACGTGCTTTGAGCAAAGTTAAAGAACACAAGCTCCTCTGCTTATGCTCAGCGGGCTGACTCTGGAGCAGAGCCAGCGCAGAGGCGCAGCCAAGTGAGCTCGGTGCTTTGTTTGAGCTGCTGTGTCGTGCTGTAGAGCCTCGAGATCAGAGCAGGTTTGCATCAAGCCTCTTCGAATATGGGCAGGGCTGCCTTCCAGTCAATGGTGCAGCCTAAGAACTTCAATAATTCTTTTCTTTCTGGAGACCATTTTTTATTGTCGCTGGTGAAATACTTGGAAAACCCAGTGTAAGCTTCCTGCGCTTTTATATGGATAAAGTTTCTTGGTTTTGAATGGCTAATCTTTTCATAAACTTTAAATCAGGAAAAAAACAGTCTCATCCTTGTTCAGGAAGTGCTGATATATTCAGTATTTGATCTCCTTTGGTGCGTGTGTCAGGGATGGAGTACATTAGTAATACTGTTCAATAATGAAGAACTTTTTGGTTACATTCTCATATACTGGAGGAC